>NC_092387.1:54483820-54799192 GCF_030028105.1 Mobula birostris | reverse complement strand
ATCAAAAGATCTTGACCTGAAATATCAACTGCCCATTTCCCTCCATAGATGTTGCCTTTCCCTCTTAGTTCCTCCAACAGTTTGTGTTGTTCTTCCTATTTTTGTTGAGGTCAGTTGAGAAGGAAAGGCCACAGTTCAAGATCCAAATGATGTGCAGAATAAAATCCATGATAACTGAAGAATGGAAATGAAGTGACTGACAGTAATGAGATAAAGTTGTTTGGAGAAGGATAAATTTTGTTAATCACATCAAGCATCCTTGCCACATTCCATTACCCAGGTTGAGAAGGTGCCCTCATTGATACAAAATCAGGTCAACAACTGCTTGGAGTTCAGTCCTGGAAGCAATTGTAGTCTTGCTGTGATTAAATTGTGACTGTGTCTATCCTCCCTGTATTGCAACTTTTCTTTTCTATTTGTTTGTACTTCGAGTCAAGCAGAAAGCAAAATCTTTGAATATGAAAGCTAAACTGGTTTAAAACAAAACTCAAGTAAGTTGAGAGTGCCCAGGCGAAAGAGCTGGATGTTTATAGCCAACAATGGGGGAGCAACATCAGGTTTCTGACAACAGTCTATTTAAACATGGAGTTTGCGATTCTTGTTTCTAAAACGTGCCAGCCACCTCCTTCCTCTGGGCCAGCTGCCTAATTTAGCATACAGCTGTGCAGTGCAGTAGTTGTACTCTTGACGTGCATTATTGCTAAAGTATTATGAATGTTGCTTTAAACCATTGATAAGTTGTGGTTAATTGATGATAATACAAGTAACACAAGTTGTTTGCCAATCACTGGGGAGCTGTTCAAACTACTGAGGCACTGCTGCTGCAGCCTTGTTAAACTATCTGTGAACAGTCGCTTCATTTTAAGCTTGATTTTCCACCTGTAAGTGGGTAATAAATCTTACGCATATTTCCTCCACCAAAGTATTGCTAAAAGATTTCACGTAAGTAAGATTGGTTAGCATTTGAACTGTAATTCTTTGGCTTGTCAAGCCCCACCCAGCTTCTGTATTACTGCAGCAGAGGTTGTTAACTTGGCTCAAATTTGTTCCTGTTGGATATGGAGCAGAATCTGCCCATTCAGTCTTGCAAGTTTATGCTGAGTCATAGGAAGCCTGTCTGTCCTGAATAAGGCCGTTCAGCCCTTCAAATCTCAGCTGAGTCCTAGAAGAGTAAACCCGTCTACTCTGTTGTCCCTGTTCCCCGTAGATGTGCAAATTATTCTTCCTCATACTTACCCATTTCCTATTTGAAGGCCCAAATAGGACCCTGTTTCTGCCCCCTCACCCCCTCCGAAATCTGAAATTTAAATCTGTGAATAATGCCCAGGTAGATTTCAGGAATATTCCTTCCATGTATCGCCTTCCTCACACTTTAAGTGGGGAATGCCTGAGGGGTGCCATGGTAGCGTAGTGGTTAGCTTGGTGCAATTACAGCCCTGGGTGTCAGAGTTTGGAGTTCTGTTCTGGCACTGTCTATACGAGGTTTGTATGTCCTTCCCATGACTGCAAGGGTTTCCTCACAGAGTCCAAAGATGTACCAGATAGTGTATTAATTGGCCATTGTAAATTGTCCTGTGATTAGGCTCGGGTTAATCAGAGGTTGCTAGGACTTGCGGCTCGAAAGGCCAGAAGGGTCTGTTCTGTGCGCTATCTCGATGAATAAATAAAAACAAGTTAGCTCATAGTCTTTGAATTTTAGCACACTTCCTTTGGAGATCCTGGACCAAACAGGGCAAGGAATAGCAAATAAAAAAAGGTAGATCTGTAAATAACACAGCTGATCTTCAGGAGCAAAACAACAGTAATTCTTTTAAGGAAAATTGACATGAAAAGTTATCTTAAAAGTACACTTCCTCTGTTGATTTGGATGCTAGGTTAACCTCTGTGATCCAGATAAAACTATATGGCCTATATTTTGTTATGATGAGGTTTTCAATTGAGGAAAAATGAGAATTAATTTAAGGCTGTATATTTTTAAGCAGATGGTGCCTTGGTAACAATGCATCTTAATATTATAAGACGAACAAGAAAGCTCCTTTCATTTATTAATTGAATCATTTGGTCATCTGTTAGAGTGTATAGAGCTATTGAAATTTAAGTTCATATGGGAATGATTTCCATTACAATGGGAATGTATTCCCCTTTGATATGTGTGCCAGAGAGAGAATGGTTCACTTCTCCAGTAACTAACAAAAATATGGTGTTTTGTGTTTTCACTGAGTAGCATACTAATCAATCCTGGGAACCACATCAAGATCCATGAAGGCACATTGGGTTTCTTCATTGCAAGTGACGCTAAAGAAGTGAAAAGGTACCTTGTTTCTTTAATCCACAGGCATTGAAAATAACTGTAATCTGTTTCATTAAATATTGGCTGTACTACTGAGGCTTTATAAGCCATTGGTCAAACTGCATTTGAAATATAGTGAGCAATTTTAGGCCCTTTATTTAAGAAAAGATGTGTTGGCCCTGGTAAGGCTCCAGAAGAAGTTCACAAGAGTGAATGATGCAAGATTATGAGGAGTATGTTATGACTCTGGACCTGTACTCAATGGAGTTTAGGAAGTTAATGGGAATCTCATTGAACCCTGACAAGTTCTGAAAAGCCTGAGGAGAGGATGTTTTCATTAGCAGGAGAATCTAGGATCTGAGGTCACAACCAGAGAGAAGGCAATGAATAAAGAGATAAAGGGATAAAACAGAACAATGGGATGTCCCTTTATTGAGTATATTCCAAGTAAATATTTACAGGTTCTTGATTGGTAAAAAAATTAAGGATTACAGGGTGAATGGGGTTTAAAAAAATCAGCCTAATTGAATGGAACACAGACTTGATGGGATGAATGGCCTGGTTCTGCTCTTGTATCTCATGGTGTATATTGCACCAGGCCAAGTGATGACCAGACTGAATGGAGGTGGGAGATTTCTACACCTGGCTGGGATAGGGTAGTTCATGTGGCTGATCTTCCAATCTGTGCAGTTCTGTACAGCTCCAAATCCTCCAGCTGTTTGAAATGTTGGTTAGAGCACATTTGGAGTATTGTGTGCATTTCCGGTTGTCCCATTACAGGAAGGATGTGGAGCGGGTACAGAAGAGATTCACCAGATTGCTTCGTGGATTAGAGAGCATTAACTCTAAGGAGGAGTTGGACGAACTTGAGTAGTTTTCCCTGGTGCACTGGGGGCTGAGGGGAGACCAAATAGAAGTTTATAAAATTATGTGCATCATAGCTGACTTAGACAGAATATTTTTCTCAGAGTAGAAATGTAATGTACTAAAATACATAGCTTTAAGGTGAGAAGGGGAAAGTTTAAAGGAGATGTGTGGTGTGAGTTTTTATATAGAGAGTATAGGTTCTTGGAACACACTAGTGGTGGAGACAAGCATAATAGTGGTGTTTAAGAGGAACTTAGACAGGGACATGTACAGGCAGCGAACGAGGGAGATAAAGCAGATAAGGCTAGTTTAATTTGATATTGTGGTCACCACAGACATAATGGGACAAAGGGATTGTTCTTTTGCTGTACCATTCTATGTTCCATGC
Source organism: Mobula birostris (assembly GCF_030028105.1). Lineage (NCBI taxonomy): Eukaryota > Metazoa > Chordata > Chondrichthyes > Myliobatiformes > Myliobatidae > Mobula > Mobula birostris. The sequence continues at coordinate 54,795,647 of NC_092387.1, read as the reverse complement.
TCTTGCTGAGGTCAATTATCACAGGGCTTGTTATTGAATGTCTTTTGGTCTATCCAATGCCGTAAGGTTTGGAGGTAGAGACGTGAGACTAGATGTAGTTGGACCTTTTGGAGTTGTCTTCCCATTCCACTAACCACACAATGCCCTTGACTGTCTCTGTGGGCCACGTGCCCCAGAGTATCAATATTCCAGGCTGCTGCAGAAATGTGGGAATTAGTGCCTGCCAGAACTATAACACCATAAGGAGAGAGGACAGAGATCATCATAAACCAAATGGTTTTCCTTTTGAAACAACAGATATCAACATTAGTGATTAAGTGTAGCAATGCAGGTTGCTAGAGCCGCTGCCTCACAGCTCCAATCCTGACATGTAGTACTGTCTGTGTGGAGTTTGCATGCTCTCTCTGTGTGAGTTTCCCTTGGGTGCATTTATTTACTTCCAGACCCAAAGGCATATGGGTCGACCATTTTCTTAGGCTCTAGTTTCCTCTAGTATGGTATCTTGTGGGGAGAATAAAATTAGTTTATTGTTGATAGAACATCATGGTTCATGTGGACTTTGGGCTGAGGGACCTATTAATGTGCTCTGTGATTCTTTTGCTCCAAGTGAGGAGCAGATGAAGGGATTTTAACTTTAAATTTGTTGACAATACAAAATTGGATGTAAAGACAAGTTATGAGAACTGAACAAGTCTGCAAAGGGGTATAGATGGTTAACTGTTAGGGGTAAATATTTAGTAGATAGTGTGTAATGTAAGGAAATGTGAGAGTATACATTTTGCTATAGAACAGGGGTTTCCAACCATTTTTTTATGCCATGAACTCTACCATTAACCGAGGGGTCCGTGGACACCAGGTTGGGAATTCTTGCAATGAGAAACTGAGTATTGATGAAATGGATAGATATTACAGAATGCAACAGTTCAGAGTGATTTCAGAGTGATTTGAGTGTCTTTGTACAAAGGTGCAAATGTAGACACACAATAATTAGAAAAGTAATAATTAAAAAAACAAATTGGAATGTTTCCTCCAAAGAAAGCCCCCACTACAGTGTTCAGTTCTGATCATCTCACTACAGGAAGGATGTGGATACTATAGAGAGAGTGCAGAGGAGATTTACAAGGATGTTGCCTGGATTAGAGGGCGTACCTTATGAGAATAGGTAGAGTGTACTTGGCCTTTTCTCCTTGGAGCAATGGAGGATGAGAGGTGACCTAATAGAGGTGTATAAGCTGATGAGGGGCATTGATCGTGTGGATAGCCTGAGGCTGTTTCCCAGGGCTAAAGTGTCTAACACGAGGGGGCATAGTTTTAAGGTTCTTGGAAATAGGTACCAAGAGGATGTCAAGGGTAAGTTTTTCACACAGAGATTGGTGGGGGCGTGGAATGCACTGCCGGCGGTGGTGGTGGAAGCGGATACAATAGGGTCTTTTAAGAGCCTCTTAGATAGGTACATAGAGCTTAGAAAAATAGAGGGTTATGTGCTAGGGTAATTCTAGGCAGTTTCTGGAGTCGGTTACATAGTAGGCACAACATTTTGGGCTGAAGGGAATGTAATGTGCTGTAAAGTTCTATGTTCTATGTACAGTTGTATGAGGCATTAGTGAAACCATACCTGAACTACTGTGCACAGTTCTGGTCTCTTAATTTAAAGGGAAAAGGATCAGATTTTATTAGAGTGGTTTCTGGAATGGAGAGGTAGAGTACATTAGTCATATAACACAATGAGGCAGTTTTGTTGGAAAATTTTGAACAGAATTTTCTGTTGGGGTAGAAGCTGAGAGGATGTACAGTCATAGAGTTATAGAAAAATACAGCATAAATGCAGGCCTTTTGGCCCATTCTAATCATTCTGAACCTTTAAGCTGCCTACACCCTTTGACCAGCCCTCCATACCGCTACAATCCATGTACCTATCCAAACTTCTCTTAAATGTTGAAATTGAGCTCGTATTCACCACTTGTGCTTGCAGTTCAGTCCACACTCTCATGACCTTCTGAGCAAAAATGTTTTCCTTCATGATCCCCTTAAGTTTTTTACCTTTCACCCTTAACCCATGACCTCTAGTTGTAGTCCCATCCAGTTGTGGAGGGACATAGATCTTGAGGATAAATCTCAGAGTAAGGAATTTGCCATTTAAGGAGATGAGAAAATGCTTCTCTCAGAGAGATGTGAATTTTTTGAATTCTCTACTGCAGAAGGTTGTGCAATGATTGAATTAAATCATTGCCAAGACTTTTTGACTCAAGAATCAAAGGTTGTGGGAACAGGCCAGGGCCAAATTCAGATTGCCCATGATTTTATTGAGTGGCGGGGCTGCCTCAGGAGGCTATACAGCTTTTTCTCACTTTATTTAAGCAGCTTGGAATCAGTTCCTGCTCTGAGTTTTACTCATTGGCATCCTTTCTACTGCAGCCAATGATGTAGCTGGCTCACCATGTCTCGTGTGACTCAGTAATTTGAGAATCTGAGATTTGGATCATCTGTGGCAGTGATTGGTGTGTGTGTGTGTGTGTGTGTGTGTGTGTGTGTGTATACACACGCGCACGTTTCTATGAGATGCATTCAGTCCAGAAGCATCTCTCAGGGTCACATCGCTTCGAGTTGTAGAGCTTGTCCCTAACATGGACTTTGATGACCTGTGAATGTCACCTGTTTTCCTTCTATTCCTTCTTCCTCTTAAGCCCATCACTCCTACCAGGACAATAGCTACCAATAGTAGCTCACTAGAGTCCTCTGTCCTGGGCTGAGAGAAGTTTGATCAGCCCTGTGGCTTCCGCTTTCAATACATGCCTTAATAGGTCATCTAGGCGAAGATACTTCCTCTCCCAGGGGAGAGGTCTTTGGAGCTTCAGTTGACATTTCTGTAGCTCTGGGTTTTTACGTGATGTGATTGCTAGCCGGCCTCATGCCCAGCCCTCCTCCTTTGCAGCTGGGCTTGGGACCATCCATGGTGGAGTTTTTTCCTCCTATTAGTATCAGTTAAAATCTCCTCCAGATTGATAAAATAGGATTTATAAGTGCAGATTTACAAGAATGTTGCAAGGTCTGGAAAGCCTGAGGCAGGCCAGGCTAGGTTCTCAGTTCTTTTAGTGTAGGAGGATGAGGGACGACCTAAAGAAGTTTATAAAATCACGCCACCATCCACCTTATCTATGATTTTATATATCTCTGTTAGGTCATCCCTCATCCTTCTACATGCAAGTAGGGGAGTCCAGGTCTAGGGAGTATAGATTGAGGTTGAGAAGGGAATAATTTGAAAGGGACTTTAGAGGCAAATTTTTCATGCAGGAAGTGCTGAGTATCTGGATTGAACTGCCAGAGGGAAGTGGTTGAGGCAGGTGTAGTATCATTTAGGGAGCATTTGGAAATGTACGTGGAGGGGAGGGTGTAGAGATATATTGGCCAAACTCAGGAAATTGATGCTAACTGGGTGGATACCATGGTTGGCATGGACTGGTTGGGCTGAAAGGCCTGCATCTGTGTTGCATTGCTCTACGGCTTTCTGTGCGTCTATGATCTCAATTGCGAAGATCAGGAGTATTCTTGTTTCCTACTTGGATCCCGGCACACCATGCCCTAAAGTCTGTGTGACCATCTTATAGTCAGCTCAAATGGCCTAAGTAAGGAGTCATCCAAGTTCGACTGGGGCTGTTGGATCTAGTTAATCTGCCCTCTGATGTGCTTCTGCAATGGTGACTCTCTCTCTCGCATTTGATATTGATGCTGGCATTTAGGCAGTGCCATTGGAAACTGTTTAACCTTAGTTCTTGGAGAGAAAAAATTGCCCATGTCTCTCTAGAGGTTAGTAGCTCACGCTTTGTACATTAGTATTTTGGTCATGAGGCTGATCTGGGAGTTGAGCTAGTCTGCTGAAGGTGGTCACAGTTTTTCTGATATGGGCATTGAGTTCTTCCTCCAGTGAAAAGTTGGAAGAAGCTGAACTTTTGAACTTCTCACTGGTTCCCATGAGGAGCGATTAATGAACCTGGTGAAAGCCCGCGGTTGAGTACAGCTGTTTTCTTTTTGTCGACAGTGAGAGCAAATGCCTGACCGGCTTGTGAAAGGCGATCCAAGAGTCCTAATCATAGACCGTTTGTGTATTATAATGCAGCATCATCAGTGAGTAGAAGTTTGCTGAAAAGCACCTGACTGACATCAGTCTTCACCTTGAGTCATTAATTTTATTTAGAGATACAGCGTGGAATAGGGCCTTCCAGCCCTTCGAGCCATGCTGTATTCAACCCCGGATTTAACCCTGGTCTAATCATGGGACAATTTACAATGACTAATTAACCTACCAACCAGTAGAAAACCAGATTATTCATGGGAGACCATGCATTCCATGGGGAGGACATACAAACTCCTTACAGAGGACGCCAGGATTGAACACCAAACTCTGATGCCGGGAGCTCTAACCGCATCATGCTAACTGCTATGCTACCATGATGCTTGACAGAGGAAAGAGATTCCCATCTGATTTTCAATAGAGGCATAATCCCTCTTCCAACATTGGAATGTGCAGTTCAGGGAAGATTCCAAAGATTGTAAGGGCAAGGACACATTCTTCATTTAGAGCTTGAAGCTGTCTGAAACTAACTCAATAAGTTAAACAGTAACTACCTTGTGGAACAAGAATGTGGCTAAAGTGGATTGGAAGGAATCTTGTCTTCTCCTTCTAAAGTACGGGGAGAATTTCCTCTCCCAGAAAAGTTTCTTCTCCTGGACTACCAGCACTAATGAGGTAACGTGAGCCTGCTCAGTTGCTGTATACTGGTCAAGTGTGTTTGCTGTACTTTTCTTGAAGTTGTTGGAGGTAAAATATTGCCTTTAGTTGAATGCCCAGCTCTGAATCATCAGCTACTCTGCAATGCCAAAGCAACTTTTAGAGTAATAGAATCGTAAAATCATAGAGCACTATTGCATAGAAACATGCCAAGCTTTTATTTTGCCTAGTCCCATTGATCGGCACATGGGCCATAGCCCTCCATGCCCCTCCCATCCAAACCTTTTGTGAAAGCTTTTCTTCTGTGCTTACCATCAGTATAATTCTAGTTGCTACTTCATTCTTATCTCCTTTATGTTTGAGAATATTTACATCTTACATAGGTAGTGGTCTCTCAGCCTCTTTCCAATATTTAAATATTTGTATTAGTAGACTTTGTTTCTACATTTAATGATTTCCACAGGAACGCAATCCTTTCCAAGACCCTTTCCAATCAACAATGAATCAATAGCCTTGTCCAACTTTTCTTTGGCGGACTTCATGTCTCATTTGAGCACAAGTTGGCATTTGGTCCAATAATTTGCAGTAATCTTGAGCAACACAACAAAATGGCAGAGGTCAGCCCAAAACACTGACTGTTCATTTTCTTCCTTAGATGTTACTTGTTAGGATCCTCCAGCATTTTGTATGTGTTGTTCATGATTTCCAGTATCATCAGAATCTCTTGTATCACAGTGATCTTTCTTTCTTGCAAATTTGGCTTCCAATCCAATAGGACATCTTCTTGCTTTCAACAGTAATAGCATTGGCGGGGTGATAGACAGCTTTCTTGGTAGGTTCTTCAAGCCATCCTGCACAAGTCTGAGGCCATCTGAAGTGCAGAACATTCCTTTGTTTTGATCTTGAAGTCTCAAGGTTGGCTACTTACACTCCAGATAGTCTGTGGTCTTGACGCCTGATGAGAGACAATTGTCTTTCTACGTCATTTTTCAATCAATCTTCATCAGATATAATATTTTCTCTTGCAAGAGTCTTTAATCGTTTCACTAGTCAATTAATTTTTTTCTGGTAGTGACCTCCCATGGTTACTGCATTCAAGAGCTTCATAAACTTGAGACAATCACTCTCTTTCCTTAGTGTTAGTGGTACTGATTTTAACTTTGCACTGGATTTTGTTCTGTTTAGTTTCTTATTAATGATCAGCAATTTCACTTTAAACCAAGCAAATCTCTTCCACTGAGAGCAGACCTTCCCTCCTAAATATGACAACACCTCTTGGATGTCACCATGTGGTGATCTTTTTCACAGAAGTTGGCAATTCAGACTTGGGTTTATCTGAGTTGCTGTTGGACATTTTCATGGATCTTTTCAATGTCAAAGTATCACATACACAAAATGCTGAAGGAACTCAACAGGTCAGGCAGCATCCATGGAAATTTATGCTGAGTTCCTCCAGCATTTTGTGTGTGTTGCTCTGTATTTCCAGCATTTGCAAGATCTCTTGTATTTGTAATGCTAAAGTGTCCATGGCAGTCTGGGGACACTTCTGCTGCAACCCTTGCAATTGATCTCCTGATGTTTTGCTGATAATCCTTTGTAAAATGTTGCCCTGTCCTGCAGTGGAATGGAGTATTGTCGGACCCATATTGGTGATGTTGCACAGCCAGTGGTCATCTGAAATTGTAAGACATCCAGTGGGCATAAGCCTGGCCTACTGGTTGCTCAAGCAAAGTGGACACCATCATTTCATTTTTCCTTGGTGCTTTTTCCAAGTCATAATTGGTCTCTTGACCATCCCTGTGAGTCTTGTTTCTGGGAGTACTATTGTAGCAGTATTTAGTTTGCATGGGTCACAAACCAACCAAGATCATCATTCAGGTGCCTTGCCATTCGGCGTGGGCGATCATGTCTCTCCATCCATCATGGTCCCTGACCCTCCAAATTGTAGTTGTTGCCTCCCCTGTTTCTAACCATGATGTTATTCCATCTGTCATTCTCATTCTCTGTCTGCCTCTGCTTCTTCTTTCCTTTCAGCTTTCCAGTTGTAACTAAATGTTGCAACCAAGATAGATGTTCTAATTGAACATGAGATAAGAAGAGTTCAGGGCCAACATGTTTCTGTTCAAGCAAAAGAGCAAGGCTGGCAGGATTATCAGACTGTGGCTGATGAGGCTGTTGTCAGGAAAAAGGAGGAGGTAGATGTCCGGTATAGGCAGCTGGGATCAACTGAGTTCTGGAAGGAAATTAAGGGATGCAGGAGGGCACTTGAGAAGGATATTACGAGGGCAAAAAGAGGGCATGATATATTCTTGGTAGATAAGGTAAAGGAAAATCCTAAGAGATTCTATAACTATATTAAGAGCAAAAGGGCAACCAGAGAAAAAATAGATCCCTTGAAAGATTTGTAAGGTTGTCTGTGTGAGGAGCCACAGGAAATGAGTGAGGCCTTCAGAGGAAACAATGTTTCTTTTTAACTTGGAGAAACTCATAAAAGCTAGGAATTCAGGGGAGAGCACAGTGATGTCTTGAATCATATGAATGTTATGAAAGAGGAGGTAAATTAAAGTGCATGACTCCCAAAGGCCTGACCAAGTGTACCCTAAGATATTGTGGAAACAAGGGAATAAATTGCAGGGACTCTGGATTTTAGCAAGGATTTTGACAAGTTTCTTCATGTTAGAATGGTCTGAAAGGTGAAACCCCATGTGAACCCAAGTCAGCTAACCAGATAGATTTAAAATTGGCTTGGTGGAAGGAGTCAGAGAGCGTTGTAGAGGTTGCTTTTCAGACTGAAGGCCTATCACCAGTGGTTTACCACTGGGACTGGTGCTGGGTCCACGGCTGTTATACAGTTTGTGGATGGCACCAGAATTGGTGGTGTGGTGGACAATAAAGAGGCCTGTCCAAGGTTACAACGGGATCTCAATCATTCAGGAAAACGGGCAAAGGAATGACAGATGGAATTTAGCTCAGACAATTGCGAAATGATTTATATTGAAAAATTAAAACAGGTCATTATTTGAATAGAGTGAGACTACAAAATATTGTAGTGCAGTGGGATCTGGGAGCCGAGCGTATGAAACAGAAAATAGTATGAAGGAAGATCAAGCAATTAGGAAGTCAAATGAGACGTTGGCCTTTATTGCAAGGTAGGATAGAGTTACAGACATTTTGATGCAAAGTTCAAGTGCACTGATGAGATTTAACCTGGACTACTACATATAGTTCTGGTTTTGCTATTTAAGCAAGGGTACTGTATTCTTGTATTAAGTTTAGGAGAATAAAAGGTGATATTATTGAAGACATTTCTCCTCATCTCTGTCCTAATTGGCTGACTCCAAATTTTGAGAATCTAATCTCTGATGCTGGACATGCCAACCAGAGAAGAAAAAAATCAACGCCATATCTACCTTTCCAAGTCTCTTAAAAATTATCTGTGCTACAATGAGATCAGCTCTCGTTCTTCTTTCCTATAGAGTATGGGTTCCCAACCTTTTTGATGCCACTGAACCTTACCATTAGCTGAGAGGTCCATGGACCCCAGGTTGGGAGCTCCTGCTGTAGAGAGAATGGGCCTAGAAATCAAAGCAGAAATTCTGCAAGAACTCAACCAGTCAAGCTGCATCTGCAGAAAGAGAAGATAAGCCAGTTAACAGTTCAGGTCAAAAGCCCTTCATCAGAACTGAAGCCTTTCAACAACAAGCCTTTCAACCCATGAATTCTGTACTGACCATGATCCCAATTTCAAATAATGCCACCGGCAAATCTGCTTTTATTTTTTTTCCAAGATTGTGGGCCTGGTCTGCTTAACATCTTCTGATTCAATAAGCTGGTTGGGTCACGGTGTACTTTGGAATAGCAAACTGGTTCAAGTAGACACTGAACTGGCAGCACATCCTGGCCACTGACCACATCCTGGTGAGGCCCGATTCTTGGGGTTTGGGTTGTTTTGGACATCAAAAAACCGTGAGTCCATGGGCTGCAGTTGGTTTTAATTTTATAGCTGAGTTGCCAGCAGCAGGTACAAAAAATCATTAAAAAAAACATCTGAGTAAGTACACAGATAGAAAAGGTTTATAGAGATCTGGGCCAATTGAGAGTAATAGGACTTGCTTAGTGGAAACCATGGTCAGCATGGATGAGTTGGGCAGAAAGGCCTGTTTCCATGCTCTATTATTCTCTAACTTTATGACTTCGAATTGGAATCTCACTAAAAGAACCCATATTCTGGGAAAATAGTTCATGGTTTAAAGGTGCAGTTCGAAATTGGGGGAGAGATCATTGTGCCTAATAAAGAGACCTATGCAATAATTTACTTCTGTACAGGGCTCTGGACTGATACTGAATGAGAGTAAAGTTCTCATTGCTTCTCTCTACTATCACTCATTCACATGTAGTATCTGTATGTGTTAATGAAATAGTCCAGGGCATTTCACAGTATGTGAACAGACAAGATTTGGCACCAAGCTGTATGCAGTTAGAATAAGGGCTAAGAGCTTGGTCAAAGGAGTGGATTTTAGCAAGCTTCTGAGAGGGAGGGAAAGTGTATGTGTATGTGAGAGAGAAAAGAGAGAGAGTGACACATGCATACATACACGCGCAGAAATTGCTTGTGTCATCTAGTGGTTGTTGCCAGGTATCTTCACTCTGACACCCCTGAGACTTCCACCCCAGAATGTTGAGGATCACAGAAATGCTGAAACATTGGAAAAGGCCATTCTTCCCATTGAGACCTGATCAGCTTTTTGGCCAGCCCTACTACGTGCCCTCTCCCCAGAGTTCAGTCCTCTTTTTTTTCCCCCTAACCAGCTACGTTTTGAATAGTGCAACTGAATGGACACCCCCACTCCCAGCTCCACCACTCCCCTCCAGCGCATTCTAGAACCCAGCCACCCACTGCAGGAGAAACATTGATCATCCTGAGATTTTGTTTTTTTCATCCAATGGCTCCCATTTCTTGACCTTGACAAGATTGATAGCTTCCCCCTCATTTGAGTTGGTTCCTCCACTGTTAACCTTGTACAATAGCCAGGGTTAAAGAGGCCACAACTGGAGAGGGGTGTGGATCTTTGGCATTCTGTTCCTCACTGAACTTGTTAGATGTTTTTCACTTGAAAGGAATTAAAGGATGTAAAGATCAGGAGGGAAAGTGGACAAGGCAGATTATCCATGATAATCTTATTGAAAGATAAGGTGGGTTCACTCAGCTGAGGGGACTACTCCTGTTCTTGTTTCTCGTGTTCTTTTGCATATGACTGGTTTTGACACTCTGTTTGGTCTTCTCTCCCACCAAGGCAGATTCCCAGTAGAAAATCAGGTTATTAAATGCCTAAATTTAAAACCATCAGTCTTAAAGTTACTATCCTTATTTTCACATCCCACTATAAACTCACCCCTCTCCATCTGTACAGCATCATCTCACCTTCTGAGAACTCACTGATCTCTAACTCTGGTTCTTGAATAGTACCTATTTCAACTGCTGTGCCATCGACATCCGTGCCCTCAGCTACCTGGCATTTGAACTCTGGAATTTCACCCCCCCCTCCCACCCCGAACCTCTCTCCTCCCTTTCCTCTTAAACAGGGCTCTTTAAAGCCTCTTCCTTGGATTGAACCTTTTTACCGCATAGCAAATAAGTTTTAGAATAGCTCAGTGCCAAATTTTGTTTGCAAAGCATTTTGGAATGCTTTCGTACTCTAATGCTGTAAAATAAATGAGATTAACTCTGTATTGACTGATAAATCCAGACACTGGTTGAAATTATTGTTATCAACTGCGAGAAGCAGTCAAAAAAAATGTTACATGTGAAAAGAGCTCCTTATGAAAGGATCTCCTCGGAACCAAGTGCATCAGAGGAATAAGTTGGGAAGAGTGTCCAGAGCTCTCAAGTGTTGATAACCATGGATAATGTAGATGTGAGCCAGTTATTTAACTTGGACATGGAGCACAGAGTTACAGGAAATAAGCGCAGAATTAACAAGCCTCAAGCAGGACTGGAGATTAGAATGTTCTTTCCCCCCGCAGAGTGGTGTGGATGTTGGAACAAAGTCTTAGCAAAAGCAGTTCAGGCTGTGCTGATGAACCCCTTCAAAAGGAGCAGCTACATATCTGAAGATTATAATGATATGTACTGACAGAGATGATCGACGACTTGAGGAAACAATGGTTTCTGTGATACTGCCGCTATGGAAACGTCATTGGTAGAAGGCAGCTGGTGGGGATTGAATAATAGGCCTTGTTAGGCTAGATTGATATTCTGGAGTTTCAGTCAATTACCTTGGGGGGTCAGGGAGAAACTTCACACATCTTTCCCCCTGGAGGTTAAGTACGTCGGGTACAGCCCACGCTAACACCGAGTGAGCAGACTCTGGGAAAGAAGCAGATTAATGAGTTGAAAGGTCATTCCTCTGTTAATGTGTTCTTGAATACACCTTTACTTCATTTGGAACAAATTACTTCCCCTAAAACAAGTATTCGTTACCTTACTCAGATACTTAAAACTTAAACACTAGCTACTATTAACTCTGACTTTACATGTGTTCAGTAAAGACTGGCTGTTTAAGACATCTGCTCTTCCTTTGGAGATCAGTAGAAAACATGCCACTCTACCCCAGTAAAATTATTTGTCCATTAAATGGTCATTTTATAATCTATTTCTTTAGGGCCTTTTTCTACTGTAAGGCTTGTCATGATGACATCACAGACACAAAAAGGATTAAGAAATGTGGCTGTAAACGACGTAAGTAATAATTCCATCATCTTTGCATCAACAGCTTGTAATTACTGATTATGATTTGAGACCAATGTACGGGATTGAATGTTGAGGTGTTTTGTCTTCAGTGTGTAGATACTGGTGAAGGGCATACCAGTCATCAAGTGCTTTGTGTTATTAGCTTGTCATTGAAGATCAGAGATGGAGTACAGTTGTGTAGTTAAAGCTCCATTTACTCACCCTGTAGACATTGAATATAAACAACACACTATAAATGTCTGCTGTCCAACAGCAACGCACTCATTTTTAACAGCTTTCAAGTGTACAGGTGCACATTTTTATCACCACTCGCCTATTAATTATAGCCCCCATTTGGCAGAGTTCTCTTCAATAGCCATAAAGCTTGCTACAGCATATAAACCTATAGACGAGTTGCATAGAGGTCAACGTGCATGGAAACTGAATTCTAATAATCATTGAAAGTCAACTCTTTTAAAATCAATGTGGGTAAGAGTAAAATTATTATTTTTAGCAAGATTTAATGCATCTTCTTGTGATGTTGACAGAACATGGTTTCCACTGAAATATTTTGAAGGACACACTTCCTCACCTTAAGATTTTTCTTCACGCCACCTGTTCTCTGTTAAGAGTATGATGGACAATTTGGCTGTTCCACTGCTGTCCTGAAACTGACTAATGAAACACACGTGTGTGACACGTTGGGTGTCTCTCTTTGTCCTGTTGTCACATATACCTTTTCTCGGGGCATACTCTTACGCCAGTGTAACCATGCTAGGAATGTCCTTCACTAACTCTTTTAACCTACTTGTATAAGTAAGAGTAAGGACATTAAATGGAGAGCAGCATAATTCAGGCTATATGAAAGGAAGTTTAATTACCTGAAAGAAAGGCAGGTTTAGATTAACATTATGCCATTAATATATAATGACAATTCTGGGAAAATTAATGAATGCTACAGATTGGAGAGCGAAAAATAATTAGCATTAATGTAATTAAACCACATGCAAAAAATTAAAAATATACGTGGAGAATAGCAGTGTGCTTAAAATGAGGAGTCCAAATTTCAATCTATTAATGATGTGATGTAGAACAGATGTATAAATAAAATGACATGATTAGTGAGGCTGAAGAAAGAGGTTGTCAGAGCTAAACTGCCGCTGTTTGAAAACTCCAGAGGTAATGCTACAAGTCAGCTGGAAAAACAAAGACAAATCCTTGCCAAATGCATTGTATTTCACAGCCCACATTGGCTGAGCATGCAATATGTAATACCTGAGAAACAACACCAGAATTGCAAGGATATATTTTTTTTTGATAAGGACACACATCTTAGTAGCTGCTGTCACATCTAAGTAGAAATTCCAGCAGATTTATCATTACATTGACATTAGTCATGTCACATTGTTAACATATACCTGACCTACTTAGCCATTTGTCCAAACCTTTTAGGCCCATTATTAATAATTTAAACCAAAAAAACTCGATGCATCCACAAAGGTCAAGAATAATTAAAGTGAGTAGCTTTATCTTTTTATTAAATAAAAGAACCCCCAACTACTTGAAAGCATAACAAAATTTCAGCTTAAAAGTATCATTATTTTTTCATTGTAGTCTAAATTATTCAAAGAACGTCCAGAATTTGCAAAGGAAGTCTGTTTTATGTAGGAAATGGAACTGGAATGGTCCTTGCAGAAGTTTTTTTTTGGGAGGAGGAATGGTGGGGGGTTGCTGGAAAAAATACTGGAAATTGGTATTTATCTGCGTTTAAGGATGAACTTAAATGTATTAAGCATTTGCTCTTTCTAGGTTTGTAGAAAATATTATAGGGGAACGGAGAAGGCACAGATACATTTAAACCTCTTTCCATGGAACTCAGGCAAATGAGAATCCATGTATGAAATGATTGCGAGTAACTTTTGATGATTGATGTATTTTTAATTTATTTTTTTCTTGCTGCCCTGGAACATGAAACTCTATAATTTAACTGCACACTGGTAGTGATATATTGTGAGTAAAAGCAGGTTCTCTGTTGCCCAGAGTGCGATACAACTTGTCTACCTTAAGCAAGAGGTTTATTTTTATGTTGCATGCATACGCACTCATCATCTTCAGCAATGGCCACAGATCACTTTGAATCTGTAGAAAATACAGCAGATCAGAACCAAAAGACAGGAAATGTGTGGGCAACCATGATTAGAGCTGAGTGGGAAGTTTTATTGACCAGGCTTTAGCAGAATAAGGAAAGGTACAAGGGAATTTTCTCACCAAAGCCACCTTGCAAAGTTCCCCACATTTTCTTTACTTAAGGGTTATGGTGGCATGCCCACTATTGGTGGCAAGGACCTGCTGGTAACTACATGAGAAGTAGATGGCACTGGTGGCCTGGGATAGGAGCTGCCCTTGCCCTTTGGATAAGGTTAGAGTGTAGATCTATGATAGATTATTGAGTCAGAGCAAGAAAAGCAGGCCTTCCTATTGGAGGAAGAAGGAGGCACTAGCCCCAAGACACAGATACAAGTGGTTAAAGATCCTAATGTTGCTCTTGGTTTGTTGGCTGATCTTAGCCAAGGTCATGCTGACACCAACTCCTTGTAATTTAGATGGGAAATTAAGACCCAATGGTTCTAGATTTCATCTGCTAACCATAAATTTTTCTCTGCCAACTTTTGTCTCCCCAATACAAAGTGTGGCCCTGATAATAACTGTTCCTTATAACTGAATAGTCCCCCAGTATTAATTCTGAATCATAGAATAGCGGAACAGGAAGGAAAGAAGGAAGGAAAGTTAGTACAATGCGGAATATATAAAGAAAGATAAGTTCAGCCAGAAAGAATGTTCTGTTTGTGCATTACATTTTTCAATCATTGGATAAACTTTGTAGGAGATTCATCTCATTTGTTCCTGTCTCTGTAAACTAGATCAAGCAGTCTAATCCAACAACTGATTTTTCAGGCCCAAAGCCATTATAATCTAGATTTCACAAAAGAAGAGCCCCATTGACAGCACCCTCCAGCTATAGAAACTGGAGCATTTAAATTAGCTCAAAGTTAGACCAAAGTGGTGATTTAGAATTCTCTCACCTTTCTAAAAGTGCTGTGAACCTGCGGCTAATATTGCTGCTGTATTTTCACTAAACTGTCTATCTACTCCAAGAAGGCCCACAAATTGAGAAACTGGGATAAGAACAATAAGTTTATCCCTGACCATTTAGAATAACCTTTCAATGTTATTTTAGAGATCTGATATTCCTCTGTTATGCCAAAAATCAGCAATACTGAATCCTTGAACTTTGAACCTTGACTCCAATTGAAATGCACATCATTATTTCAGCCTGTTTTGGTGGCTGGGTACATTTTACTCAGTTGTGGAAATGAACCCAGGTGGTTTCCATGTGTAACTGAATCCGAGGTTCTACCCAACCACTAGATGTCCTCAGAGACCTTCTTCATTCCCTGTCCTAGTTCCAACAATCCTGAGCCTTTTCAACTTCTCCTGAAAGGATAATCTAAACCCAAATCATCTTTTTTCCCCTTTATAAAAGTGGCAATATAAACATGTTTTTGCAAAGAATTCGTATAGCAGTTTGTGTGTTGAGTTAGTAGACATGTCCTTCATGTACAGAACCACATGCATCCCATCAATAACTAACATTTTTCAACATGTCACTGTCTATGACTGTTTGTGTTTTATTTCCATAACAAATGCAGTGTCTTTATTACAGCATGGATTTTTTTTGACAAATGAGCTAGACTTAATGTTTCTGAATGCATTGAATTTAATAATCTTTTTAAATTTTTTATTTGGATTTTTGTTCTTGATTGCCAAGGTTGAAGCCAGTTTTCATTAAATTAGCATGCTGTTATTTCGATACTTGTGCATGGTCTCAGAAAAAAATCTCCTCAAGTCTTCCTTGATTTTTCCTCTCCCCCCCCAAAAACAAATGATGTACCCACACATCATTGCCCCGATTCCCTGTTGATTTGGAAGAATGATTTGGCTCAAATATTTGGTTTCATTTCAAGAGATGAGATCAAAAAGCAGTCACTCTCCCTCAAGATGCCATTGCTTTTTAAAGGTTTGTCAGAGTTGATTACTGTCAGCCTGAAAAGATTGGCATCCTTTAAAGGAAGACAAGAGGCCGATGTTACCCAGCATCACCAGCTTTAATTAGGTTCTAATGCTACTTTATTTATTGAAATATCAATGCAAACTGAACAGCCTTTTTTTGCGTGCATTGAAGAGGCTTACTGCTGCATGATCTGATCATTCTTTTTTCAGCTAGCGGATAACACAGCACCAAAAAAAAAATTGCTGAAAATTAAATGTTTTGCAACTAACTGCTATAAAGATTGTGGAAAAATGGGGATGCTACTGAAGATGCCTCTCATTCATCACCTTCCAGTGCCTTTTTATCCTCAATCATAGCGTAACCCTTGCTTGGCCAGTTTCTTGATATAAATGGCCTTAGGTCAGTGCTTGACTCAGTTGAGAGCTTTAAGTGTGAGTTTCAGGTGCCTTTAATGGCTTGGTCAAACAAGGTTCATTTTGTTCTTTTTTACCTGCTGTGGAAAACTTAAATGATTTCTTATTATAAGAATGTCAGTTTTATTATCAATTGTGACTTATTTATATTATTTACACTTCAAATTTCATTGCACAAGTGAATCACTTGACAAAGTAGCCATTTCGGCATCAAATGTGCTTAAAGAGAATTGGGTCTGTGTTTTAAATTTTCACATGCTCATAAACAGAGCAGTAACGGTGATAAGATTGTTCATTAGACCAAGTGCTCAACAGCACTACCAGTCCTGGCAAAGACAATAGAAAGCAGCAAGAAGAGCAGCCACTAAAAGTGCTGTGTCCTTTCTATTGTTGCCAGCGTATTATATTGGTATATTACTGAAATTCTCACCAACCTCTGCGGTTGTGGTTCTGTTGTAAAGTAAATAACTTGAAAGTACTTAAGATTGTTAATTGTATGTTCAAAGTTATTGACTGAACACTTTTCAAGTTTTGAAAATAACTTTTTTGTCACAAATTTTTTATGCAATGAACTAAGCTCTTCTTCCTTGTCAAGCCTGCTTATGTTACTAAGGCCTGTGTTAAGATCCCTTGTGGATTCCTTCCAACTGCCGGACTGAATAACCTTGCCATTAACCTGCTCCTCTTCCTCTCCTTCCATCGAAAACATGATTATAGCCAAGATGTCCATCTACAAGAGAATGAAACTCGCATGTTGTTTTGATTGCGGACGCTCTGAGCGCGACTGCACTTGCATGTCAGACAGTGTACATAGTAACTTGGACACCCTTGAGAGAACCTTCCCACTTTCTTCTGTCTCTGTTAATGATTGCTCCACCAGTTTGCGTGCCTGTAAGTTTAACACCATGCTGTTCCATGTCGGTCGTGTGTGGAGTTGTCCCCTTCTGTGTTGTACTCTGTGGTCCAGTAAGTTGTACTTTAGCTGCCACTGCTGCTTTGTGCATTGAACGCTTCCTCGTGAAGATGTTAGCTTTGCGTGTGCTTTGCTAGAACATGGGTCTGCGCGTTAGCATGGGAGACCCGCTGTGCAGCTTTGATGTGGATGCTCTTGGTACAGTGTGGTATTGAAACTATTCCATGTATTTAAATGTCATTTGGATTATCTATGGCGAAGTGACTTCATTAAAGTTAAAGTACATAGGCAGAATAAGTGGGATGAAGCTCTTGAATTTAGTTGGTTTATTTCGATTTATCCCTCTGTTTAAGTCTGTTATTATCTTTTTTCTGTCAAACTACCCCCACTTGCATCACTCCAAAGCCATACCAGAGCCCCCACACACATCTGGGTAGCCCACCCCTTTCCTTTCTTTGTTGCTAAGCTTTCCACTATTCCAAGGCCACCCCAGACTCCCAGTGGTGCAATAATTGATGCAGTCCAGACCCCGATTAGAGTGAAGTTGGGAAAAGGCGCTTCAGAGATTCTGTGTTACTATGCCTCTAGAATCAAGTGTCTGATGATCAAAAACTTCTGAAGGATGCTTGCTGGAAAATGGGATTTAAAGGCTGTTAAAACCAATAATAAACACTGACTGGTGTGCCTGTAATTTAACAGATGTGAAGTGAACCTAAAGCCCTCTGTAAACATGAAACATCATGCCAGGTATCTGATTGTTTTACCCAGCCCCGGAATTTGAGCTCGTTTCAAACTGAGTATTCCTGATCCTAGTGGCAAGGCAAATCAAAATACTTGACCCCGCGCTGTTGCTGAATGATAAGAAGTAGTCACTCTATCATCTTAATTCACAGCATAATACTCTGTTTACACCAAGAAGTCACATTCAGTCTGAATGAAGTTGTTGTGAGTTAAGTCAAATCTCTCAGGAATCAGACTCACCCCTGTCTGGAGTTGGTTTACCGTCTGAGATTACCAGCCGGATACACAATTGCAGAAGGCTATACTCAGGGCAGTAAGGTGCCAGAGATGGTAATCTAACATTCATAAAAGAAGGACTCAAATCACATTGCTTTATGTCCAACTTTGAACTGTTATTGTGAGATGAAGATGTTTATTCCCACACAAAACTGCTCAGAACTTCCAGATTCCAGCTGTAGTCTGCACAAGCCAAGCGCTGATGTTTAATACCGTCCTACCTGCACATTTTATACAGCTGCAAGGAATAATACAAGGGCTTCTTTCATGAGTCGCTCAAACTGACGTTAGGCGAGTGAAGCCAACAACTCGAGTCATACGGAACCCTTTGGCTTCACCTTGGCTAAAGCACTGAGATCCAGGGTAAAGTTTAAACAAAAAAACTCTGAGGCCCATTTGTAAAACATAGATTTTGACACTTCTAATTTTAGGAAACTATCATGATCATTAAAATGTAACGGGTGTTCGGAAGCCATTAAAGAGAGCTCTGTACCAAAGTGCATAGTGTTTAACTTTGGCTGAGGATGAGGGTTGAGTGTATAACTGATCTGTTTCAGCATCAGCAGAGAAGCAATCTCTCAAGTCTCAATCCTATACACAGTTCAGAATTAGACAGGTTTATTATCATTGACATATGTCATTAAATTTGTTATTTTGTGGCAGCAATACAGTGCAAGACATAAAAATCATGTATGTTATACATAGTGCAAGAGAGGAATAATGAAGTAGTGTTCTTGGGCTATTCAGAAATCTGGTGGCAGAGGGAAAGAAGCTGTTCTTAAAACACTGAGTGTGTGTGTTTAGGCTCCTGTACCTCCTACCCAATGGTAGCAATGAGAAGAGGGCATGCCATGGACAGTGAGGGTCCTTAATGATGGATGCCACCATGTCCTCGATGATGGGGAAGGTAGTGCCCATGATGGAGTTACTGAGTCTACCATTGACACATCCACATCACTGCACTGTGGCCTGTGTTCATGCAGCACCTTTAGCAAAGAGCAATGCCGCAGGATGGTTCATAAAGACAAGGGAGGCCCGAGTTAATGAGGTAACTGGAGCAGCGTCTGGGCACAGCTAGTGACGCTGCGACTTTACAACTCCAGAAGACCTGGATTCAATCTTTGGTGACTGTGTGGGTTTTCTCTCAGTGCTCTGGCTTTCTCCCATATCCCAAAGATGTGTGCTTTGTGGGCTAGTTGGCCACTGTAAATTGGGCTTCAATGAGTAGGTAGGTGGTAGCATCTGGAGGGGGTTGATGGGACACTGAGTGGGAAGCGGGATTGCTCCGCGAGTTGGTATATTACCAGTGGGCTGAATGCCCCCCAAGTCATGTTGAAAGGAAGCATGTGATGGACTAGATCATTATGGATCTAGTCTGTTGCCTAAGCCTTTTCCCACTGCTTCCTGCCTGTCCAAGTTAATTTGCCGAGGACACCGATGACTAGCTGAGCTGTCCCACCATCCTCAAGAACCATTCTACAAGGTGCAGCAAGATGTGAGCAGGTAGAAGATCCTGCAGATCAGCCTTTGAACAGTTTTAACTGCCTTAAGTAATTCAAGATTAGTGAAAAGAAAAATGCCCTTAAGGTGTCAGAACCTTTAAAATGAAGTAAAAATAAGTAAAGGAAATGTAATTCTTTCTGTATTTCAAGGTAGGGTTGATGACACCAAATATGAATGGAATTGTTGTCGTCCTCGATTTTGAAGCTGAACTTCCAGCTGCTGTGCTCAATGTCTGTGAATCACTCACTGTCTCAGAGAGGGAGGATGGTCGATGGCAATCCAATCTCTTAGCTCAGGCTAGGTATCCGTGTTCCATTGCAGGAGATGGACAGAGCCATGGAACAAAGGAGAGCTGGAAGTTCTCAACCTTTCTGTTGGTTAATCATGGCAAACGTCCAGCTTGTGAAGGAGTTTTGATTTTAGTGTATTAGTGTGACTTGTACTAAGATACAGTGAAAAGCTTGTCTTACATAGTGTTCATATGTATCAAATCATTGCACAGTGCATTGAGATAGAACAAGGAAAAACAATAACATTGCCAAATAAAGTGCAAAAGTGACAGATTGTGTCATGCGGGCAAACAATAAAATTCTAGATCATAACAAGGAAGATGGTGAGGTCAAGAGTCCCATCTTCTCATCGAAGAGATGGGTTTTAATGGATTGGTGGGCAAAAGGGGTTAGGATTGGAGAGAGAAGGAAGGTGTAAGGGGATCTCCAGGGAACAGAAAATGGATAAGTGAAAGGGAGATGAAGAGGGAAGGAGGGCCTGGAAAGGACTGTAAAACCAGATTGAATAAGGGAAGTCAGGAAACATATCTAACTGCAGATGGTAGAATCTGGATCAAGACACAATCTGCTGGAGGAACACAGCAGGTCAAGCAGCATCTGTAGGAGAAAAGGAATTGTCAATGTCTTGCGTCAAAACCTTGCATCAGAAATAATCGCCCCTAAACAACAATTTCTTTCCTCATACAGGTGCTGCTCAGCCTGCTGAGTTCCTCCAGCAAATTCTTTATTGTGCAGAGGTTCCGCATCAAAAATCATTTCCAAGATTGTGCCGGTTGGTTGGATAATTGTCCACGATAAATTGTCCCTAGTGTAGGTGGATGGTGTTGATGGGCATGCAAAAAAGCACAGGATAAAGAAGAGGTTTCAGGTTGATGAGAGCTGCCAGAGATTAGATGGGCTGAATGACCTCTCAACTGGTGGGAAATATGAACATGAAATAGAGTCAAATGGGAGTGAGTCCTCAGTGAATGATGGGATACTAGTCCTAAACTGAATACTTCTGGACAAGTATCAGTCTCAACCCGCTACATCAGCAGTGAACCCAGACTGGTAGTTGCTACAGTTATATTGTACCCATTGAATCAGAGCCCACATCCTTTGAAAGACTGACCAACCTTGAACCCCAGACCTCTGTCACTAACCCCAGCCTGTACATCAGTGGATTTGCATAACTATTGCTAAATCTCGGGTCGCATATATCTATGTTTGAATGTGAGTATCAAAAATACCTCAGCCGATCAGGCAGCTTCTGTGGAGAAAAGGAGAGTTCACATTTCAGATCGATGACCTTTCCTCAGAACTTGCTGGTTTTGCTTAGGCAACTGGAAGTTCAGGGTCCACCTTGCAGGATGAAGAGAGGTAACCAAACACGAGAAAACCTGTGGATGATGGAAATCCGGAGCAACACATGGACAATGCTGGAGGAACTCAGCAGGCCAGGCGGCATCTATGGACAAGAGTAAACAAGCGACGTTTCGGGCTGAGACCCCTCATCATTTTCATCTGCTTCTCTCTCCAAGGATGCTCCCTGTTCTCTGAGCATTACCAATATTTCTGTTTTTATTTTCCTTCCCCACTAGCTGTGGTGTTCTACTTTTTCCACCCAGTTTCCACCCAGTAAATGACGCACTTCAACTCTTCCTGACTCCCTGACAATGATTCCAGTCTCAGACTAATAGACAACATAGATTATAAGACATAAGAGCAGGATTAGGCCATTCAGCCTATCGAGTTTTTCCCACCATTCTATCATGGCAGATTTATTATCTCTCTCAACCCCATTTTCCTGCCTTCTCCCCGTAACATTCACCACCCTTACTAATCAAGAACATATCAACCTCCACTTTAAATACACCCAGTGACTTGGCCTCCACAGCTGTCTGTGGCAATGAACTCCACAGATTTACCACCCTCTTGCTGAAGAGATTCCTTCTCATCTCTGTTCCAAAGGGACATTTTTCTATTTTGAGGCTGTGCCCTCTGGTCCTAGACTTCCTGAACGTGAAGTATCCTCTCCACGTCAGCTCTAGACCTTTCAATATTCGATAGGTTTCAGTGATATCCCCCCCTCCATTCTTCTAAACTCCAGTGAGTACAGGCCTGGAGCCATTTGAAGGTCCTCATATGTTAATATGTGTACTGTACATCTGGTTGGAACAACAGATGATTATGCACAAAAAATAAATTGGTGTAGCTCAGGGCCTGAGCTAGTTTGTGAAACAGGAGGAATCGAAGGACATTGTGGGGTGAGAATCAGATTTTCACCAAATTAATATGAGCAGATGTGAATTGTTGACTATTTGACAATTAGAAATGGCAGCGCTGGGGGTTGGACACAAAGTCAGGTCAAACATACAGATCATATTTCCTTACTTACATTCTTCAGCTGCTTTCCCAATCAGCTTGAATTAGTGTCAGTTCAGCTATGATGTTTCTTGCCCTTTGTCTAGTTCTGCAGTACTCGATTGCTTCCCCAGGTGCTCATTAAAGGTCATTATATCATTACTGGTTTCAGTACGGACCCCAGTATTGTTAGCACTCTCTGTGGCTTGGTCAGATGATTGTTTTTCATTGTAATGCAGTTTTGATATTTTTAGTTAGATCATAGCACTGGTTCCACTGATGGACAAATATAGTAATTACTTGGGGCAGTTTCTGGCAAAACTGAGCACGTAAATGGCATTTCAAGGACAAGGCAGAGTACATACTGATTGAAAACTGGGATTCTTCATACTACATCATCTGTTTTCATCAGTACCTATCAGATGCCTCCTTCTTCATCCCTTTACCTTTTCCTACCTATCATCTCCCCGCTTCTCACTTCATCCTCTTCTCCACAACTCACCTACCTTCCCCCTCCCTGGCTTCACACATCACCTTCCACTTTCTTATTGGGCTCCACCCCCACCTTCTTATTCTGGCTACCAGTCCTGATGAAGGATCTCTGTTCAAAATGTTGACTGTTTGTTCCTCTCCATGGATGCTGCCTGACTTGCTGAGTTCCTCCAACATTGGTGTTATTCTGTACGTACCTATCTCTTCTGTGGAGCAAACCAAAATAGACAGCAAGCAAAGTCTTCTCTAGGTCCACACCTCTGAGTTGGAACAATTCACATCGGGCCCATCAGACGCAAGGGAAGGCCCTTGAGTTTATCAACCATTTTAAATAGCTGCGAGTTTTTATTTTGTGTTGCCTTTCCTTTGAAAGCTCAGCAGACAAGCATCTTCCCATGCAAAGCTATATTTTGGCAGACAAATAAAACTGGTGTCAGTTTTGAGAGGGCCTTCTATTTATAGTAAGTTGTGTGGCACATCTTTAGAGGGAAGTCAGGTTGGAGGAGCAATGCTTTATAATCTGTCTGAGTAGCCTCCAACCTGATGGTATGAATGTTGCTTTCTCGAACTTCCAGTAATTGCCCACCCCCTCTCCTTCACCATTCCCCTTTCCTGTTTCCCTCTCACACTTCCTCTTCTTACCTGCTCATCACCTCCCTCTGGTGCTCCTCCTCTCTTCCATGGTCTTCTGTCTTCTCCTATCAGATTTCTTCTTCTCCAGCCATTTATCTCTTTGACCAATCAACATCCCAACTCTTTACTTCAGAGCCTCCCCCTCTCCTGGTTTCAGCTATCACCTTGTGGATTTTCCTCCCTTCCCCCCACTTCTTTACTTTGACTCCTCATCTTTTTTCCCCAGTCCTGATGAAAGACCTCAGCCTGAAACATCAACGGTTGACTCTTTTCTTTAGATGCTGCCTAGCCCGTTGAGTTCCTCCAGCACTGTGTGTGTCTTGCTTGAGAGGGATGTCTCCTGTGTTTAGTGACAGCGCTGTTCCTGAAATAGGCCATTTTATAAACAGGGTTGTTGATCCTTCCTATAGGAGGTGTGGTTCACACAAAGGAGGAGAAGAGGCAATCGGTGCAGGTAAACGTCAAATGAGGGAAAAATCCACTCAAATGTGAACAAATAGAGGCTGAAGCCAAATCATTTAACCACCGTTCACAATTCTTTGCATAACTGACCCAATTAAGTGTGCAGGGTCAACTGCCCAAATCCCATTAGGTAGAGCTGTAACCATGTGTGAGACAGTAAGTGAGTCTAAGGTGTCTTCACCTGGCCAATGGATCATCTTAACGGCCCAATAGCAAATCCCAATTCCATAGTTAGTTTGAGGATTTCAGCCTGAGGAAAGATGTCCATAAATCTGTTTTACCTTCGCCATTTAATTTGCCTTGCCTCTTCACAAACAATCAGTATCCACAGTATTGAGAGGATTAGCAAAGGAGTCCTGTCATCCAGCATAGCTTTGGTCATATGCTCATGGAAGGAATTGCATCGTTAAACTTTCAGCTTATTTTGATCCAGGACACCTAGACATGTGAACACTTACACACTGAGGTAGGCAGGCACACTTGTTTTACCACCATGTGTAAAATAGTTCTATGAATTGTAGAGCAGTATGAATTCATTCAGCGTTAGTTAGGGAGTATACCCCTCACCTCATTCAGTGCCGGCAGTCACAGGGTCCATTTTCCAGCCAGGTTCTCCTGCTTGTGGATTCAGAGTCAAAGATCACGGAGCACTACAGCACAGAAACAGATCTTTTGGCCCATCTAGTCTGCGATGAACAACTATTCTCCCTGCTCCCATCAACCTATACAGGGACCATAGCCCTCAATTCCCTTCCCATCCATGTAGTTATCCAAATTTCTCTTAAATGCTGAAATTAAACCCGCTTCACTATTTCCCCTGGCAGCTTGCTCCACACTTTCACCACCTTCTGAGTGAAGTCGTTCCCTGTCATGTTCCCCTCAAACGTTTCACCTTTCACCCTTAACCCATGACTTCTAGTTCTAGTCTCATCCAGCCTTGGGGGAAAATGTACTGAGGTTGGGCGAGACTAGAACTAGAGATAAATACCTCTGATCCGGGCTGACATTTACGTGCCGGGCGGCACCTAATTAATTAGCTTGTTTATTTTGGCTTTTTTCTTAAAGATGTGCTGGGTGCATTCCGGCCACCGTGGCACCCCTGCATTCTTCACGGCAATGTATCGGTCCGCGGCCCAGAGGTTGGGGACCACTGACCCAGAGAACACATAGCAAGCTGCATTTGTGGGGGCACAGTAGCATAGCGATTACCGCAACGCTTTACAGTACAAGCAACCTGGGTTCAATTCCCGCCACTGTCCTGTATGGAGTTTGTACATTTTCCCCATGACCACATGGTTTCCTCCAGTTGCTTCAGTTTTCTCCCACAGTCCAAAGACGTGCCATTTGGTAGGTTAATTACTCATTGTAAATTGTCCCATGATTAGGCTAGGATTAAGTTGGAGGATTGCTGGATGGCGTGGCTTGAAGGGCTGGAAGGGCCTATTCCGCACTGTATCTCAATAAATAAATAAGTGTATATATGGACAGAACTATCATTCACAGTTAGCACTTGGATTTCAGATCATTGAAAAGAATTATGTGTCCCAGAACAATATTAATGCCATGCTGTAGAACTTCTAGCCCACTCCTTTGTTAACCAGGGATGTCTGTGGGTGAAATCTGAGGGAAAGCAAAAGACATTAATTGAGAAAATAGATTGACAAGAGCAGAGAGTGGATACGCAGTTGACGTTATCAGCTCCTGAAATGCAGTAACAATCTCTAATGCTATCTACACGTTATCCGAGGAGATGGGTAATCTGTTATCATTTAAGAGGATCATGGAGAGGGAGTTTATAACTGAAGTTAGAGTAAAGTGAAGTTAATGAAAACAAAATTGGAGGAAAATGTGTGACTGCATAAGGCACTTCCACTGATGTGTTCCTGCTCTGTGTGAAAGAGAGTGAGTGTGTGTATTATTTCAAATGCAAAATCAGTGCATTGTTTCTGCTGCTCTGAACACTGACAGAGTCACAGTAACTATTCTCACTATTCTGTATCAGTAATAGATACAGGGACCTGGAGTATCGCTAATGGTATTATGTGTGGGCCATCATCACCGGTCTGGGTACCTTTAACCTGCGCAGTTACCATTATCTTTTTGTTACTCAGGTGTCCTGCTGCAGGTAAATGATTACAGATTTCCAACATTGTCCACTCCTGTTTAAGTAAATATCTTAATCAGGGAACAATCTCACAGCAGTAGAACATGGCAAAACACTTGGGTCCTTGCTGGACTGTTCATCGTTGGGGTGAGCTGGTTTGGATGTCAGACTAACTGCCAAAATATTACTTTACTCAAAGACTTTCTGAATTTTATTCCAGTTTTCATGGCATCTAAGGATTTCAAAGCAGAAAGATTACATGAACTTTAAATACTTCGTACTATTTTATAAACCTCTACTTGTATCTGGCTTCATCTTAACACTGGTTTGAAGTCACACATCACTCACTGATGGCTCACCAGATGACAACAGGAGCAATGTTGTTCAGTTGGTTTGCCAGGTTAGCGAGAGCACGACACACAAAGGATCCCACCCTCAGGGATCCATCAAGATCCCTTTTCTCTTTTTAGAGTTTCTTTGCAATCCCATTTCATGAGCTTGCATTAAGAGTGAAAGACCATAAATGGGTTGTCAGAATCAGTATCAGGTTTAATATCACCAGCATATGTCATGAAATTTGTTGTTATGCGGCAGCAGTATATTGCAACACATAGAAATAAGAACAGTGAATTACAGTAAGAAATACTGTATGTTAAAAATATAAGTGTACAAAAAAAGTAGCGAGGTAGTGTTTATGGATTGAATGTCCATTCAGAAATCTGATGGTGGATGGGAAGAAGCTGTTCCTGTAGCATTGAGTGTGTGCCTTCAGACTCCCTCTTCCCTGGTGGTAGCAATGAGAAGAGGACATGTCCTGGGTGATGGGGTTCTTTAATGATGGATGCGGCCTTTTCGCTCCTTGAAGGTGTCCTGGATGCTGGAGAGGCCAGTGCCCATGATGGAGCTGACTGAGTTTACAGATTTCTGCAGCTTATTTCAATCCTGTGCAGTGGCACCCCATACCAGAATGATGATGCAGCCAGTTAGAATGCTCTCCATGGCACTTCTGTAGAAATTTGCAAGTATCTTTGGTGGCATACTAAATCTCCTCAAACTCCTGACGAAATATAGCTGCTGTCATGCCTTCTTCATGATTGTATCAATATGTTGGGCCCAGGATAGATCCTCAGAGATGCTGACCCAGGAGCTTGAAATTACTCACTCTTTCCACGTCTCATCTCTCTATGAGGACAGATACAGTATGTGTATCCTCATCTTAATCTTTCTGAAGTCCACAGTCAGTTCTTTGGTCTTACTGACGTTGAGTGTAAGGTTGTTACTGCAACACCACTCAACCAGCTGATATATTTTGTTCCTGTATGTCTTCTTGTCATTATCTGAAATTCTGCTAACAATACTTGTGTCGTCAGCAAATTTATGGATGGCATTTGAGTTGAGTTTTGATCAGAGCAGTAGGTATTCAATTGAATTCGGTCCTGGATTGCCATGTGTGCACCATCGAAGGGACAGCTCCTAATCTGCTCACTGATTCTGTCAGTACCACAGCCCATGGAGTTCCCCTGGTACCCAGCAGGGTAGACCAGACCTCCTGGTACCCTCCAGTGTTCCATTGTTCAATCCTGCATCACAACAAAACACTGAGAATCATAACACAATGACATTTGCATAGCAAGAAGTTACATTATTGTTTTAAAAACAGTTATTCAGTTTAAAATATAAATACAAGAGATTGTGAAGATGCTGGAAATCCAGAGCTATACTCATAAAGTGCTGAAGGACCGCATCAGGCCAGGCAGCATCTATGAAGAGGAATGTGTAATTTCCAATGGTGGGAGAGTCTAGGACCTGAGGGTACAGCCTCAGAATAGAAGGACATCCCTTTAGAACTGAGATAAGGGGAAGTAAACAGGCCGAGACCCTTCATCAGGATCATCATCACAAGTCCCATCATGATGAAGGATCTTGGCCTGAAGCTTTGATTGTTTATTTCTCTCCAATGATTTTGCATGACCTGCTGAGTTCATCCAGCATTTAGTTCAAATTTTTTAATTATTTACAAGCACATAATTAAACTGTCATTTATATTTTGAAAAATAATATTTTTTATTAAACTTTAGCAATTTCAAAATGATTCTGAATGTCAAAAAGGTATTTGGAAACTATTATGATTAGTGACAATTTTGACAGCTGGTAAAGCTCTTCCCCTGCCTGCACTGGCTGTTGAGGACTGCTGAATGATTTTTGGAATAAGGCACCGGCAGTTCCCAGCTCAGTGGTGTGTGGACCAAGCTGCTGGGCTCCAAGGAGGAGTCAGTGGAGTTAAGGGCAAACTGTGAATGCCAGTACCAGCGAATAGTCCAGCTGCAGCTTACCCAGACCCAATTTCCTCCCACTCCTTTGTAGTACAATTATAAGTAAAAGAGGATCTGTCTTGTGGCTCTTGAATGCAAGCCTAGAATGTATTTGTTTTCATTTTTAGAACTAAACTAAGCCCCCACGTGTTCAATTTAATATTATCATTATTCACAGTCAAAGAGATGGTCATCAAATGCCTGTTTTTTTCCATTATCTTGAATGTGAACTCACCTATCACAGAACTGAGGACGATGTTATCCAAGATCCTTCCACAGAATGACCTCAGAAAAATGAATTTTTCATCTTAGAACCCATGTTGAACTTAATCTTTGACCCAGAAGGTGAAAGGACAGCATATTAATCAATTGCTCTACCAAGGTCAGTTTTCACGGTCAGTGTTTAATTGATTGACATTTGAATGGCTCGTTTGAGAACAGTGCTATAGCTTCAGTAGTACAACACTAACAAATCTTTCTCCAAGGAATATGGATTAGTTTGGTAGCAGATTGAAATCCTAATTGATTTGTGTTCCATTATTTGGTAAGAGATTGGAAACGAAGGGGAGGGTATTGGCAAATGTGTGAGCATTGGTTCACTTGCATGTTAGCATTTCCATCTTACAGCAGTACAACGATCTTTGCTGAAATGATTGATGCAAATGTGTTTGCATTAGTGCAAACTAAAGATGCATTCATCAACACAATTATGCCATTGAACTCTGAATAAGTTAAACTGTGGAAATGTTATTGGCCCATGGAGACCAACTCAATATTTTGTCAAGCATGCAAGACATTTGGCAGGTGGCAAAATAAATGATATTAGAACAGCAAAAATATAACCAAGATCTTAGTGTACAACAGCAGTAATAGTGTTACAGTGGAAACCTCATTGTTTTCCTCATCGTTGCTAAGAAAATCATTTCAGATCTTATATACAGCCTAAGTTGGTGTGGACCAAATATGTAGAAATAACACTAGGCAGTGAAGATTGATCACTGTCTTCCAATAGTAAACATTCACAGTGAGATCATAGACATTTTACAGATTTCAGGAAGCATCTCTCATCCCACGACATTCAATGCAGTAACACCACCTTTGGTCATCTGAGAACAAGAAGAAAAAAAGATGCACAAAGATCCAGATATCAATCTTGGCACAAAATCAAAGAGCAGCTGAGATTCCTGTGCTCTTATAGGTTTCTAGCACCAGAACCACCTAGAGAAGTCACCTAGCTGAGCTTCTTCCTCCTACTTACACATCCAGTGTCAAAATTCTCATTCGATAGCAGCAAGTGTGTCCGCATTGGTGTTTTGCTTGGAACTTTTGTACTCCCTATGAAAACTATCATAGAAAATTATACATCTTGGCATCGTTTCTCATCAAACAATTTGTTGGAAGAACTCTGTGGGTCAAGCAGCATCTGTGGGACAAAAGGACTTGTTGACCTTTTGGGTCAAAACTGATGTTTTGACTTGATGTTGGACTTCTGGGACAGACTCAAAACATACATTTCCTTTTTTTTGAGTAATATCATAATGAGAATATTTACTCAGCTACTTCTGCTCAACCCTGCAAGCCAAATTTTGTTAGGCATGGCTTTTCTTACGATGAGTTTTCCAGGGAACTCCATGTGAAAGCTTGCAGAGCTGTTGAGCATGAAATTAGCTACGTGAAGCTTCGTGCTAAGTTTTGAATTTTCTTGCAATATTTGTTACTTGTGAGCTTCATTGACTGTACTGACCAGGCCCTTAGTTGCTCCAGAAGTGCTAGAAGAATGATGCATCCATGGGATCATACCAGTGTTATCAATAACAGTAAAGGTCCAGGTCTTGGCCGGCATTCATTAAGCTCACAAAAATTGTCAATATAAAAACATGGTTATTCCTTGGTTTGGATGTTGATCATCAGTAAACAAATATAGTATTTACAAAATTGTAGGAATAAAATCTCTCTTGCATTAGCAATACTTGTCTACCAGACCTCTTCAGACAATATGTTTGACCTATGTGAGAAGAAGAATAGCAATTCCAAAGTATTGATCAATGGCTACTCAAAGTTGAAACATAAAAGTTAACATAACTAAGTGTACTACAGAAGTGCTGAGGTCTCCTATGTGCATACCTCAGTTTACTTGAAGAACTTGTTTCTGACAATGATATGCCATTTCAATTACCTTCACAAAATGGAATGGAATCGTTGCATTGATTGTGGAATGGTTTCAGCTCTTTGTGCACTAGTTAAATTTTATCGACACCCAGCGTCTGTTCATAGACCCTATTTGCCACTGAGTCTTTCTGGATCTCATTCTTGGTTTCAGATACAGTTACTGGAACAAGTTAGTCAATGTGTTGATCTCACCTTCACATCCAGCGTCAGAACTCTTGTTCAGTAGTGACAAGCGTATGCACATTGGTGTTTTGCTTGGAACTTCTCTACTCCCTGTGGATAGAAAGTCATACATCTTGTCATCGCTTATAAGCAACCAATCCACTGGAAGGACTCAGTCAGACAGCATCTGTTGGAGGAAAGGAATTATTAATCTTTCGGGTCAAAACTCTACATCACAATGATAACCTGATGCCATTGTTGTAGATGACCTTATGACCATAAGATATAGAAGCAGAATTCTGCCATTTGGCCATCGAGTCTGCTCTATCATTACATCTTAGCTGATTTGTTATTCCGTTTAACTCCATTCTCCTGCCTCTTTTTTAAAATATAACTTTCGATGCCCTAAATCTCTGCTTTAAATATACCCAATGACTTGGCCACAGCCATCTGTGGTAATGAATTCCATAGAATCCCCACCCTCTGGCTAAAGAAATTCCTCCTCATCTCTGTTCTAAAGGGGTGTCCTTCTATTCTGAGGCTCCCCATTCATTGCCTCCCCATGGTAAAGACAGACATCATTTAAGAAATTTGTATCCAGTGTCCCAGAACAGCCTTTGGCCAGCTGAGGAAAAGGGGAAAAAGATTCAAATCCAACATAAAGCTCATTGTCTCCCTGCCCTCTATGTGTCTATGTCATGGATTTGCTACAGGCACCTCATAGCACTGAAGAGTTGTGCCACCTATGCTGTCTCTGCAAGATCTATTGTAAGGATAAGTGAAGCAACATCATCATCCAGGCCAACATACACCAGTATTGAGACCCTAATTACACAGTGGCACAATTGCGCAGGCTATGATGTTTTGTCTTTACAACAACAGACTCTTCGAAGTTCAAAGTAAATTTATTTTCCAAGTACGTATATGTCATCATACAAATTTTCTTGCCGGCATACATAGTAAATGAATTGATGAAAGACCGTACCCAACAGGGCAAACAAACAAACAATGTGAAGAAGACGAACTGCAAATACAAAAAGAAAATAATAATAATAATGATGATGATAATAATAAATAAGCAATAAATTCGAGAGCATGAGCTGTAGGGCCCTTGAAAGTGAGTCTATAGGTTGTGGGAACAGTTCGGTGATGGGGCAAGTGAAATTGAGTGAAGTTATTTCCACTGGTTCAAGAGCTTAATGGTTAACGGGTAATAACTGTTCCTGAGCCTGGTGGTGTGGGACCTAAAGCTCCTGTACCTCCTCCCTGATGGCAGCAGTGATGGCGAGCATGGCCTGGGTGGTGGGGATCCTTGATAATGGAAGCTGCTTTTTATGGTAAAACTCTATGATGCTCAGTGGTAGAAAGGGCTTTTCCTGTGATGGATTGGACTGAACCCAGCCCTTTTGTAGGCTTTTCTGTTTCTTGGACATTGGGGTTTCCATACTAGGCCGTGATGCAACATGTTGGAACATGCCTCAGTTTCTAATTGGATTACATCATCCCTGATGATGGTTGAGGGTTAATAACTGTTCCTGAACCTGGTGGTGTGGGTCCTGATGCTCCTGTACCTTATTCCAGATGTCAACAGTGAATCGAGAGCATGGCCTGTGTGGCAGGTATCCTTAATGGTGGATGCTGCTTTCCTGCAACAGCATTTCATGTAATTATGCTCATTGATATGGGGGGGCTTTACCTATGATGGACTTGGTCTCATCCATTACTTTTTGTAGGCTTTTACATTCAAAACCATTTGTGTTTCCATGCCAGGCTATGATGTAACCAGTCAATATTCACTCCAGCACCATTGATACAAGTTTGTCAAACTTTTAGATGCCATGTCAAATCTTCACACCCTTCCAAGGAAGTAGAAGCGCTGCTGTGTTTTCCTTGTAATTGCACTTACATGCTGGGCCCAGGACAGATCCTCTGAAATGATAACACTGAGGAATTTTAAGTTGCTGACCCTCTCCACCTTTGACTCTCTGATGAGGACTTGCTCATGAACCTACAGTTTCCTCTTCCTGAGGTTCCTTGGTCTTGCTGACATTGAGTAAGAGGTTGTGGCTGTGATATCACTCAGCCAGGTTTTCATTCTCCCTCCTGACCTTTGATTCAGCCAACAACAGTGGTGTCATCAGCAAACTTAAGTATGGCATTGAGTATAAGGGGGGTAGAGCAGGGGGCTAAGCACAGAGCTTTGTGGTGCACTAGTGCTGATGGAGATTGTGGACAAGAGGTTGTTGCCAATCTGAGCTGACTGGGGTCTGCAACTGACTCTTGAATCAGGCTTTTCATTGCAAGCTCTGCCTTTGGAATTGGTTACCAGAGGCACATAAGCAAATCCTTTAATCTTTTCTAAAAAGCCTTTTTAAAGAAGCTCAACATCCCTCCAAACTATTGGGAAGTTTTGACCCATGACCTGGGTAGCATGATAGTGTAGCAGTTCGCATAATGCTATTTCAGTGCCAGGAACCTGGGTTCTATTCCTGCCACTGTCTGTAAGGATTTTGTATATTATCCCCGTGACTGCATGGGTTTCCTCCCATATTCCAAAGAATTACAGGTTAGTATGTTTATTGATCACATGAGTGCAACATGGGCTCGTTGGGCTGGAAGGACCTGTTCCCTAATTAAATCAATATTAGTAGTGAGGGAGAATTAATGCATGGGTCATCCTCTGGTCCCTGCATTGCAAGTGAACTAAACTTTACGTAAATGGCAGAAGCACAGCACAATACCAGTCTTCCCCACCGAGCTCCTCCACCCCACTTGTGGAAGGGACCTGTGACAGTAGTCTCTCAGTCATCTCAGAACCCATAAAGTAGGAGCTGAAGTAAGTCATCTTTGAACATGATGGCTTGCTGGGCCTGGTGCAAGTTATTGCTTCTGACTTATGCTCTGCCTGTAGAAACAGTTGAAAAATATCTTGATACCTTCCAAAGGTCCTTTCCATCCCCGTTCACGGATAATTGCACTTGCTCTTTGTGAGAATGTAAGAAATTAAACTGGCCACTATCCATCGAATGCCATACCTCTATGTCTGCACATAACTAGATGCGTTACGTGCAACTGCAGACTGCATATTCAGATTCAGATTTATCAATCATGTGTAAATAGAAGCATACAATGGAACGTGTCGCAACGCAGCAAGGAACTCAGCAAGCCAGGCAGCATTTCTGGAAGGGAATAAAGAGTTGATGTTCCGGGCCGAGACCCTTCATCAGGACTGGAAAGGAAGGGGAAGAAGCCAGAGTAAGAAGGTGGAAGTGGGGAGGAGAATAAGCCGGCAGGTAACAGGTGAAGACAGTTGAGGGAGAAGATGGGTGGGTGGGTGGGTGAAAGTGATGAAATCAGAAGCTGGGTGGTGCTAAGTGGAAGGGATAAACTGAAGAAGAAGAAATCTGACAGGAGAGGAGAGTGGAACATAGGAAAAAGAGAAGGAGTAGGAGCAGCAGGAGGGGTTGATGGGCAGATGAGAAGAGAAGGGGGCAAGAAGCAAACCAGAATGGTGACTTGTGTGTTTTGCTGAAGAATTCTAGCATATTCAGAATCTTGTTTGTTTATGATATTAAGTGTTCATCTTTGCAAATGAGAAGGAGATCAACCACTTTCCCTTGAACCATGACTGGACTCATGCTAACCCCATTAAATACCAACCCCAGAGAGTGTATTCATATTCAGATTTATTTATCATATGTACATGGACATATAGTGGAATGTGTCCTAACAATGCACAAAATGCTGGAGGAGCTCAGCATGTCAGGCAGCATCTATGGAAAGGAATATAGGGTCTCAGCCAGAAATGTTGACTTATTATTCCTTTCCATAGATGCTGCTTGCCATGCTGATTCTCAGGCATTTTATACATGTTACTCCGGATTTCCAGCATCTGCAGAATATCTTGTGTTTATGTGCTAGTGAAATACGTTGCTTGCATTAACAACCAACCAACCTACGAAAGTGCTGGGGCAGCTCGCATAGCTTGTTCTGCTATACAAAGAGAGCTTCATTTGCTATTTCTTATTGCATGAACTGGAAGCACTTTGTTGCTTCATGTTCCACCTTCCTTTCTTATCCTTTTCAGAATCAGATTTAATATCACAGGCGTATGTTGTGAAATTTGTTAACTCCGTGGCAGCAGTACAATGCATTACATGATAATATAAAAAAACCTGTGAATTACAGTCAGTATGTAAAATAGTTAAAGTAAATAAACAATGCGAAAACAGAAATAAAAAAGGTAGTGAGGTAATGTTCATGGGTTCAAAGTCCATTCAGAAAATTGATGCAGAGGGGAACAAGCTGTTCCTGAATCGCTGAGTGTGTGCCTTCAGTTTTCTCTACCTCTTTCCTGATGGTAACAAAGAGCAGAGGGCATGTCCTGGGTGATGGGGGTCCTTAAAGAAGGACACCGCCTGTTTGTGGCATCGCTCCTTGAAGATGTCTTGGATACTGTGGGGGTTAGTGCCCATGATAGAGCTGACTAATCTTACAGCTCTTTCAACAAATGATGCAGAAGTGTGAGTGCCCTCACAAGCTTTGGAAGCAACTGCACAGAATGCTGTGCACTATCACAAGGAAGGACCTTAGCTGCTCCAAATAGAACATAGAACATAGAATAGTACAGCACAGTACAGGCCCTTTGGTCCACAATGCTGTGCCGACCCTCAAACCCTGCCTCCCATATAAGCCCCCAACTTAAGTTCCTCCATATGCCTGTCCAAATATTTTGGCATTTTGGCTTTGGCACATTGGTGATGGCCTCTCCTTTTCCTTTCAGTGATCATACGATATTGGCATCAGCCTTTAATATAGAACATAGAACATAGAATAGTACAGCACATTACAGGCCCTTCAGCCCACAATGTCATGCTGACCCTCAAACCCTGCCTCCCATATAACCCCCCACCTTAAATTCCTCCATATACCTGTCTAGTAGTCTCTTAAACTTCACGAGTGTATCTGCCTCCATCACTGACTCAGGGAGTGCATTCCACGCACCAACCACTCTCTGAGTAAAAAACCTTCCTCTAATATCCCCCTTGAACTTCCCACCCCTTACCTTAAAGCCATGTCCTCTTGTATTGAGCAGTGGTGCCTTGGGGAAGAGGCGCTGGCTATCCACTCTATCTATTCCTCTTAATATCTTGTATACCTCTATCACGTCTCCTCTCAACTCCCAGTGTACATTTGCTTCACTTCTCCTTAACATTGCTCCTCTGATGTCTAGAACGCTTCTTTCAAGACCAGAACATTTTCTCCTTCTGTGCTCATGGCAATCAGCAGATCACTTTGGTTACACAATCAGCGATCAAAACCTTGCAAAGTTTTTATCCACCAAGCTGTGAAGAGCCTTAGGCAAAGATTTGACTCAGTCTTGAGTATGAGGAGACCCATTGTGTGTGTTGCTGATCAAGCAATGCTGACTGTTACGTCAATGTTCCCATCTGTATCAGTGTGGGAGAGATGTCTCTGTGGATGTCTTTGATCCCAATAACTCCTACAGTGGTTAACAAATATTGTTTGTCTAAGGCTAGATTAAGTGTGGTTTCTGCATGGCTCACTCATTTTGTTCTGACCTACCTGGTGCCTTCTCAACCTGATTCATTTTAGCATTTGGAGCTTGCTTGGGCTTGTAGTCAACTGCCATTCCACAAAGTTAGAAGTAAATGCCGGTTATACTGCCAGAGCTATCTTTCTACATGTCATAATTCTTCCCAATGATGTGTCACGGTTTTACTTTGAAGATTTTTCCATTTAAACTTGAGTTGTTTCTGCCCATCCTTCCCTATTAAGGTTGTCTTGTTTTCATTGTAATATTTAATGGGTAGCTGTTCCATCTGCAGTTCTGCACCTTTCCCGTAAAGTCTATAAAAGCTTGCCAGGTTTTAAGTTCAAGGGTGTTTGTCTTAACTTGTTATGAAACAGATTAATGCAATGTTTGTTAACACCTTCCTGAAACATCTGTGTGTTTGTTGCCATTTCTGCTTATGGCATATACACTATATGATCCCTGTTGCTTCGTGCCAAACTATGAAGTTTTCTTTTCTGTTGTCATTTTACATTGCCACTGAAATTGCTCTCGCTGTTTCCCTTGGCCTTGGATCAACAGGCTGCGGTAATGTGACCCTTTGGCAGCGAAAAATACTTGGCTGTTCCAAATCACCAAGATTGTCAGCTGGCAGACCGAACGTTTCAGACTACCCAAGATATTGCAAAGCAGGCATATCACATGACTCCCCAACCGTGATCAAGATCAGCGTAAGAACACAAACCCTAGACACAAAGAGAGCTGCACGCCCATGCTTAAGGATATACTGAACAACGATATTGTGAGATCAGCTTCCAACTCTTGGATTTTCTGTGCTGGAAGCCAGGTTGGGTTTCTGTGGCCCTTGTGAGTCCACAAAGATGTTGTGTAATTTCACAAGCGTAAAATGTTAACAAGTTCAGTCTTGTGGGGAGCATGTTTAGCACAGTTGGAAAGAAGTAATTCATTTATCAAGTTGGAATAGGAAGCATGACAGGATCTGCTAAGAAATGGTTTGATGCTGTGATGGGATAAGACTGGTCTGGATAAATAAAATCACAGAGTCAGGCGCTCTCCGCTCCTCTAATATCCCTTATGATTTGATCTGTTCCATAGTATGACATTAGCAACATCTCAGTTCTTGCCCTCACCATGTGGCAAAGCGTCTAACTAATGGTGCCCAGAGGAAATTTCTTACGGAGAAGTGTATACTTGTAGACTGGATTTTGCTGGTAGTTCCCTGGTTTAACCGGCTATCAGGCTTGAGCCTGCTGCACGGATCCACATGTTCCAAGGTCCAGTGAAAAACATTGAGCCTGATGCAGAGCAAAATAGAGCAAAGGATCCATCAGCTCTTTCATCTAATTAGGAATTGTAAAGTTCTGGGGAAGGTTAGAATAAGGCAAGTTACATTTCATTAAAAAATCAGTTTTTGCAATAATGTTTAAAATTATTTAATCATTCTTCGATTTTTTTCCAAATGTAACTCAAAAATAGAATTAAACTGTTAAGTGCTTCTGAGTGTCAAAGACAATCAGAAATATTGATAGTGTTTGAGAGCAGGCCAAGCTTGGCTTGGGAATTTGCTTCTGAACAAAGGGGTTTAGAGGAGTTTCATGGGCTGAACTGTTTCAGATGCCAACTCCCATGTCAAGCTGATCACCTCACTTGAAACCCAACCGACATTTGTAGTCTTGTGGTTTGGAATCCCAGACTTGCACGATCACTATTCTGGCTCCTGACAAGGTAGGGTTATTAAAATGAGGATTGCAGGTAGCTCAACCCACTAAGGAAGTTCTGGATTATTCCCATCAACTTCTCTGTTCCTCGAGTCCTACTATCTATCAAATCCACTTCCGTTTTCATTGGATCTCAGTTAAGCAAGGTCTTGATTTTTATCTTTGTTTCAATCTTTTCACAGTTCTCTATTCTATCTCTGTGACCTCCTCTTGCTGTCAAAACTCTGCAATGTTTGCAGTTTTTTAAAACTTCTGACCTCTTGATCAATCCCAAAATGTAATCCCTCCACCATAGGTGGCCTTGTCTTCAGCTGTCAAGGCTCTAAGCTCTGAAATTCCACTGTGAATCCTCTCCTTCCTCCACCAAATGTCCTTTAAAACCAACATCTTTAAGCAATGCTTTGGTCATCTCTCCTAACATCTCCTTGTGTGTCTTTGCATCCTATTTGTTTGAAAAAGCGTCCTGGGTTAGATTAGTGAGGAAGTTATTGAATGGAAGTTATTGATCTGTTCCGTTTTATTTTATTTCATTTAGAGATACAGCACAGTTACAGCCTTCCTGGCCCAATGAGCCCACACTGTGCATTTATACCCATGTGTCCAATTAACCTACTGGCTCATACGTCTTTGGAATGTGGAGGAAACTGGAGCACCCGAGGAAACCCATGCACTCATAGGGGGAACATAAACATTCCTTATAGACAGTGGTGTGAATTGAAATCAGGTCACTGGTGCTGTAATAGCATTACGCTAACTCTGCTGTGTCATCTCTATTTCCATGATGGTGACTAGCTGGTAATTCTGTGGAGAAGTATGGCCAGTTTTGGTGGCAATGTCAGTACAGCTTGGACTGATTTGCCTGGCCAATGAGTGCAGATGTATAGTTGTTCCCAACTTGCAATTGCCAAAGTATGTAAAGCTGGTACATGCAAGTGAGTAGGAAGCAGCTGGGATGGGTTTTCTGGCTGCTGCTGGGCAGTAGGCATCTTCTGCCATGCAGAAACTTGGTTTGCAGCCACATTTCTGCCTTGCAGACGTTTTGGGTTGCAAACTCTTTAGAGGAACAGAACCGTAACCTGGAGACAACCTGTACAGAAGGTCAAACTGGAGTACACTTGACATCTTGCTCTGTCTGGAGTTCATGTCTAGAGTTGTTCTGTAATGTACTGAGCTGAAGGGCTAAATCTATATACTGTCCCATCGACTTTATATACTCTGTCCCATTGGCGTGGCCCCATTCAATTAACTAAGGCAGGAAAAGTAAGTGAAGTTTTAAAAAAGCTTCTAAAATTAATGAACTGGTTTATTATTATCACATCAGAATCAGAGTCAGGTTCAGAATCAGATTCATATCACTGACACATGTCATGAAATTTGTTGTTTTGCAGTAACAGTATCTTGCAATACATAAAAAATGTTATATATGACAAGAAGATAAACATTAAATTCAGTAAATAGTGCAAAAATAGTGTGCGGTAGTGTTCATGGATTGGTTCTTTGTCCGTTCTGAAATCCAATGGCAGAGAGGAAGAAGCTGGTCCTAAATCATTGAGTGTGTGTCTTCAGGACATGTTCCAAAGTCCAGTGAAAAACATTAATTTGTATGTTTTCAAGATAAATTATTTCACAGCATTTTTTCATTGAAGTTGTACAAAAGGAAACTAATGTCAGAATGCAAAACTCAGTGCTACAGTTACAGAGAAAGTGCAGTGCAGACAGACAATAAGGTTCAAGGACACAATGAAGTAGATGTTGAGGTCAAGAGTCCATTCTACACTTGAGAACCATTCATTAATCTTATAGCAATGGGATAGAAGCTTTCCTTGAGCCTGGTGGTACGTGCTTTAAGTCTTCGGTATCCATTCAATAATATTTTAACAGTGGGATAGAAGCTATCCTTGAGCTTGGTGGTACATGTTTTAAATTTTTTTGTATCTTCTTCTTGATGAG
Organism: Mobula birostris; assembly: GCF_030028105.1. Lineage (NCBI taxonomy): Eukaryota > Metazoa > Chordata > Chondrichthyes > Myliobatiformes > Myliobatidae > Mobula > Mobula birostris. The sequence continues at coordinate 54,756,084 of NC_092387.1, read as the reverse complement.
AGGGAGGAGCAGAAAGAATGTCTCATGTGGATATGGCCTTTGATTACGTTGGCTACTTCACTGCCACAGTAAGAAGTGCAGAGCCCATAAATAATATTTTATTGACTTGACGTTTACAATGGGTTTAAGAGAACTTATTTTTAAATTTTATGTTCATATGCATAATAATTTTGGGGCTTCGGTCTTTATAAATGAAAGTACTGAGTACAGGAGTTGGGATGTTATATTTAATTGATATAATACATTGGTGAGGCCTAATATGGTGTATTGAATTCTGGTCAGCTACCAGCTGGAAAGATATCAATAGAAATGAAAGACTGCAGGGAAATTTTGCAAGCATGTTTGCAGGCACTTGGTGCCCTGCGTTATAGCAAAAGACCGAATAGGTTTCGACTTTTTTTCCCTGGAGTGTAGGAGATTGAGGGGAGATTTGATAGAGGTATACAAAATAATGAGGGCATAGATAGGGTAAATGCAAACAGGATTTTTCCACCTAGGTTGGGTGAAAGGTGAAATGTTTAAGGGGAACTTCTTCACCAGAGGCTGCTGGGAGTGTGGAAAGCACTGCCAGGGGAGTGGTGGATGTGGGTTTGATTTCAGCATTAAAGAGAAGTTTGGATAAGTACATGGATGGAAGGCATATGGAGGGCTATGGTTTGGGTGCAGGTCAAGGGGACTAGGCTGAATAATAGTTCGGCCAGATTAGGTGGGCTGGAAAGCCTGTTTCTGTACTGCAGTGTTCTGTGACTCAAAGGCGCTGTATGTTTAATATGGGTTGAAGAGAATTTATCATTTTTAAATTTTATATATATTTCTTTGTTTGGAAGTATGTCTGAGACACTTTGACTCAGTGGAAAGAGCTGAGCTGTCAATGCTGTCAAGGGCAGGGCCTCAGATCCTCCACCCCCTGGCGTAATTGATAACTCTGGATATAGTTCTGCCTGGTGGGACAGCTATGGCAACAGTGCCTGGATGGTATTAGGAAACGATGGCATAGGCAATTTGAAATGTCGAGTTTTACAGAGGAGAACATTGAATGCGTAGGTGGATGTGCCCGTTCACTGGGGCCAAGTGTCCCTGAGCTGCTTGTGCATGAGGAACAGAGATCATCAGCTCTTTAAAACCAGGGAAAGCAACTTGCACTCCCGCCTGTATCCACCAAACCTATTCTTAATAATGCACAAACATTTTAAAGCAGGATATTACTGTCAAAATGGCATTTCAAAGGAATCTGTGTAGGCTAACAGGAAGAGAGGTCTGGAATTTCTATTGCTAGAGGCAGTTGTTAGTATGGCTTGTTACCACGGTGTTTCTTACCAGGGTCACTCGAACCAAAACAGTGAGTGGTTCATTGTGATGTGGACAGGCTGGAAATGATGCTGTCTGCATCTTCTGCTGTGAATTCAGCGGAGGGTTTATATATGGTGACATGGAAATTATGTTTGCATTTTCATTTCCTGAGTGTGGCTGGTTGTCACAAAACTCACCCTGACAGTTCCTTACCACCAGGCAACCGATTCCTCTCGCGACGTTTTTTCATGCAAGACAGTTGCTTTTCAGAGTCCTTTTGCTCTGCGCTATTCCTAGCGACAGATGCCAGGATAAGAACTGTTTCCCAGGAAGATTTCTGTCACGGTGCTGCCTTCGGCCCAAGGAGTGACCTTTAGTGAATAAAGCAAAACCTTTTACAGAGATGCACAGGTCTCTTCCGGAGCAGGCTCAGAGCAAGATTCTGCTCCTGTTTCCTTCCCTCGAGTCAGCCTGCATTAGGAGGAGCGATCTGACCAGCCTCTCCACACACAAGCAACAATTGCACTTGTCAGTGTTGAAATCACTAATTTTAGTCAGGTAATTCTCCTGTAACATTATCTCTGAAACAGCGTACCATGAAGGAGGCAAAGATCTAGGTTGTCTTCTGCTGTCTCATTTACTCATTCCAACATAATAACATCAGCATTGAGGGGTTTCTATTAGAATTCTTACCAATCTAACCCTCTAAAAAATGCCCTGCTGTTTAACCTCCATCTCACACCTTTCCTTGCTCTCATTTTACTTCCTTTTACTTCACCTCCCCCAGGGTCAGGATTGCAAATGTTAGAACTGGTGGACTAAGTGTGGTAAACAGGACAAGGATTTGATAGCAATTGTTATAATAAGAAATATTTCTCCATAGCAGGGGCTTAATGAAAATACAGGAAATAGAGGGATTATGGATCATGTACGGGCAGAAGAGATTTAGTTTAATTCATCTTCGTGTTGGGCACAGACATTGTGGGCCAAAGGGTCCCTGTGCTGTAGTGTCCTAGACAGATATTTGAAGTTGTTAAGGCAACGGAGGCTCCAGATCAAGTGCTGGCGCATAGAATTAGAGTGGATCAGTACTAGATGATGGACATAGACACCGGTTCTCTGATGTATGAGGGCAAAGCGATGAGTAAGAGGGTTAGGAGGAAGCTGAGGGAAATAAGATCACAGGATGCATTACGTGAATAACTGACAAGGTGGATCCACTCACCCAAGCTTATGGAAAGCTAATAGGATGCCTACAACCCTGGCCATTCTCTTTTCTCTCTTCTACCTTTCTGGAGAAGATAGAGGGGCTTGAAAGCCTGGGTGTCCAATCTTAGGAACAGCTTCTTCCCCACTGCTATCAGGCTTCTGAACCAATCCCCTCCTTAACAACCCCTTTGTTGTTTTCCAGTTATTGCTGAATATATCACTATATTTATTAATATTACCATATATACTGTTTACTCTGAACTTCACACAGGCAAGGAATTTCATTCCATCCTGGTGTACATGACAATCTGAATCCAAATATTTAAGTATGGAGCCTAGACAGGCTGCCAGAGGCAGTGATAGAAGCAGGTATGCTTGTGGAGCTTAGGAGGCTGTTAGATGCTTGAAACAGAAGGGAATGGAGGAATATGGATCATATACAGTCAGGAAATATTTTGTTTAATTCACCATCGTATTCGGCATAAATACTGTGGGTTGAACGGCCCTGCTCCTGTGCTGTGCTGTTAAGAAATTGAATTTCTCACTCAGGCCGAACCAAGACCATGTGCTGGTGACACTGGTGATGGCTATTTAATGATTAGTATGGACAGAAGGGCAGAAGGGCTTGTTCCTCTGCTGTATGCCTCCATGATAGGTGGAAGATGGAATCAGAATCAGGTTTAATATCACTGGCATATGTTGTAAAAATCATTGTTATGCACCAGCAGTACATTGTAATACATCCTAATGCTAAATGAACTATAAATCACATGAAGAAATATTTTATATAACTAAATTAAGTAAGTAGTGCAAAAAGAGAGCAAAAAAAAGAAGTAAAACTTCAGTGAAGTTGTGTACTTGGGTTTATTGTCCATTCAGAAATCTGATGCCGGAGAGGAAGAAGCTGTTACTGAAACATTGAGTGTGCGTCTTTAGGCTCCTAACCACTTCTCAGTGGTGGCATTGAGAAGCGGCCATGTCTTGCATGTTGAGAATCCTTATTAATGGATGCCAGCTTTTTGAGACATTGCCTTTTGAAGGTGTGTTCGATGCTGGGGAGGCTAGTCCCCATGATAGAACTGGCTGAATTTACAAACCTCGGCAGCTTTTCTCGATCCTGTGCAGTGGCCCCTCCGTCCCAGATGGCAATGTCATGCGTCCTGTTGCTTCTGGTAGTCAGCTCAGTGGTGATGGAAATGATGACAATTAACCTACTGGGATTTGCGATTATCACTTAACAAAACTGACAACAATTTTACGAATGTTGTGACTGTGTGCCTCGGTGTGCCAAATCATGGTAGAAACAACATAACTCTGCCAAGCTGACTGTTTGGGAACCTCCCTCGCTGAAATCAAGGAATATCACTTGAACTAATGTGAATTTCAGCTCTTTATACCACAGCCCTAGCTTCAAAATATCCTGAAAATCATGTGCTTATTTATGAGTCTAATTGCATTTCTAACAGCATTCTGCCATAATGAGTGTTTAACAGATAAGTACTTCTAAAATTATTTTCATCGATGAGTTTATAATTTTGTCACATATTTTACAGAAGGAACTTTAAAGTATGAACTTCCTTAAGCATAATTTTATGGAATTTCAGAACTTTATTTATATGCATGTTCTGATATTTATTTAGCTTTCTAGATAATGTTGAAAAATTAATTCAAAATTGCACATTTTCTTTCTGTGAGAGTTCTTCTAACATGATTGGCTGCTCAGGTGGTTGGACTTTGGGGGAGTCCCTCTGTTTTGGTGCCTGAGTACAGCAGGTGCCAGGACAAGGAAAGTTCTTGCCACAGAGACACGAGACACTTGTGGGGAGTTTTCCAAAGTCAGTGGCAAATGCTGTAACTTTACCACTGACTGGAAGCCATGGTCCATTTATCTGGCCAGGGATACAGTGCCAACTTGCCAATGAGACTGCCAGCAATCTGTGCCTTCCTTATGGTACAGATCCAGGTAAAGGATGTTTGTAATGGCTCCAGAATCCCTAATCAGTGACACACACTGCAGGATAAACCATGTGCCTTGCCTTCAGGCATCTTTGGGAATGTCAGATCCTTTGGGAAAGTGATATAAATGATGCATGTGTGAGCTGGCATTGGGTGGAGTGCATTACCATAACATCTTATTTCAGTTTCAACTTCCCTGTATTTGATTTTTCTCTCGCTCTCTCGCTTTCTCTCAGTGCTTCTTATTGACCTTTCATGAAACATGGTTCTTGTTTCCACGTCTCTTAACCTGTCATTTCTTTGCATTGTCCTCAGCAAGATATGGCTATAACGGATATCTCAGCTCAAGTAAGTTATTGGTTTGGCACAATTAGTTTCCCCTTGAATTGTTGCCTCCTGTTTGATTTCTTTTCCCAGTGTTCTCCCCCAACCCAGCTGACTCTCCTGTTTTGTTCCAATTTTCTACCCTCGCCCTTCCAGTTGGAGTGCAGTGATGACTTTTTTTTTAATTAGCTTTTGTTTTTGCAAGCCGTTTGTCAATTAGAATAGTGTGATTAGAACGCGTTGGAATTAAGATTTCGTTTGGAATATTGATCCTTCTGTTCTACAGCCTCATTGGACCTAACTACAACCTAAGCTCATAAGGTCAAATGTCTGGTCTCTCTGGTCTGAAGTAGAGGGTTTCCTTTTCCTCTTTCTCAAGCTTGGATATGGTTTCACAGCTACAGGTTCTGTTCCAAATGGCCTTCACTTAAAACCATGCTTAACAGAAACTGGGGAATAATCACGTTTGAATCTTTACATGTATTGACTCAGTTTCTCCCGCGCTTGAGAGGGGTTGATTAGTTACCAAACAAAATTGGACATTCTGACTAAGTTGTGCCTTCCAAACCCAAAGTTGGATGACAACCTGCCCAAAACCAGTAACCTGATCACACCTTGGAGACTATTTTGAGTCTATTTACTTATTTATTCGAGATCGAGGCATCACTGACAAATCCAGCATTTCTTACCCTGAGATTCTGTTGGTGAGGTTGTTGTCACCTTGAACCAGGCAGTAATGGGGCATGGGTTATGATGCACTTGGTCTGCGGGGCTATTTCAGTGGCCAATCACTCATCAACTGCATTGCTGTGTCTGAAGCAAAATGAGGGCCAGGTAAGGTAGCACAGATTCCTTTTCTGAAAGACATTTGTGTACCACATGGGGATTCTACAATGATCTATTTGTTAGCAGCCATTCTTTTCATAAACTCCACAGATGTCGTGTTGGGATTTTGAAAACTGCATCTCTGGATTGATAGTATAGTCTGCTGGGCCTCTAGTCTGGTAGTTTAACCATTGCAGCACCAATGGAACTCTGGTATACAAAAATTATGGGTGGGGGGTGTATAGATAGGGTCAATGCAAGCAGGCTTTTTCCACTGAGGTTGGGTGAGGCTAGAACTGAGTTGAAGGTGAAAGGTGAAATATTTAAGGGGAACCTTCTTCAATTAGAGGGTCATGAGAGTATGGAATGAGCTGCCAGTGAAAAATAGTTGATGCGGGTTTGATTTCAACTAAGAGGAAATTGTGTAAGTATGTGGATAGCAGAGGTATGGACGACTAAGGTCCAGATGAGGACAATGGGACTAGGAGAGTTGGACACAGACCATAGAGCCCTGTGACCCTATGACTCCTCTGGGTTTCTCCTGGTTAGTTGTAGCAAGCTATGGGGACATGGGAAGTTGAATGAAACAGTGGAGGAAAAGTGTCCAGACCAGCAGCTTCAGATGCTAAGAGAGTCGAGGAGCAGGAAGGACACAGCCTCAAAATATAAGGATGTCCCTTTAGCACAGAGATGAGGAGGTATTTCTTTAGCCAGAGTGTGGCGAATCTGTGGAATTCATTGCCAAGGACAGCTGTGGAGGCCAAGTCATTGGATATATTTAAAGTGAAGGTTGATAGGTACTTAATTAGTAAGGGTGTCAAATTTCATTGGGAGAAGGCAGAAGAATGGAGTTGAGAGGGAAAATAAATCAGCCATGATCAAGTGGTGGAGCAAATTCGATGGGCTGAATGGCCCAATTCTACACCTATATCTTATGGACATATGGACACTAATAAAGCCTTGCACTGCTGCTGGAGGCAACACTGGTCTGCCCACTGATTGAGAATAATTGCAGGATTTACTGGCAATATCTGCCAAGCAGTCCCCTGGCATCGACCCCACTCCATCCCGATTTATAGGCTGCTTGCTCTCCAAGCATATTGTACGAGCAGAAGAATCCTAAAGGTTGTTAAAATAATCCTTGTGTGAAGCTGGCATAGGGCCTGGTCAGTGACATGGGTACCTGGGAGGAAGCCACAGTCCTAGTGGCTGAGCAAGCACTTTTAATGGTGTCATTAACAAAACAAACGAGGAAGGCATCCTTCACTGTATTATTATCAAGACCCAAATTTGGATTGTAGCCTTTGTTCCGGTCTGTTTTCATGGCATTATTACCACATTAAAAATTGTGTGGTCCCTTACTGTTCAACGCTGCTGTAGCGTGAGAGCAGCAATACAAGGAATGAACTTGGGAATGCCATGGCACTGGGACATTGGCACCATCCAGTCTCTTTGTTCAGGTGAGAATAAGAATCAGGTTGATATCACTGGCATATGTCATGAAATTTGTTATTTTGCGGTAGCAGTGCAATACATAAAAATGCTACAAACTACAAGAAGAAAGATATATTAAAATAAATTAAATAAGTGGTGCAAATAAAGAGCAAAAATAGTGAGGTAGTGTTCATGGGTTGGCTCATTGTCTGTTCGGGCACCTGATGGTGGGAGTGAAGAAGTTGTTCCTAAAATGTTCAGTGTTTGTCTTTGGGCTCCTGTGTCAGGTGGCTCAGATCTGGAGACGATCTACGCTGTTCACTCTCTGTCAACTGAAGCTATCAGCCAGGGCATTAAATAAACCAAACAGTCAAAATCTGTGTAAGTGAAATCACTTCAGAAGAGTTGAGTATCTTATCCATTAATTGCTCATCAGTGCACTCTAAACGTAGTATCTTTTTAAAATTTCTGACTGGGAAAGTGCAATGGTTTCCCTTGTATTGCCTCAGTGTGTGAAATGTAACCATCCCCATGAATCTACAGTCCCTCACTCATACTTTCCTATTTAACTTAAACTAAAAGCAGTGATTGCTGCTGTCAGATAGACTCTTCCCATTCTTAGATGAACACAGTAAACAGCAGGTGGTGCTGCTACTTAAGGAATAAGTTAGCACAGAAGGTCAGAGTGTGTATTTGTACAGGCACACACCACATACACACCGGCACTCACGGCTATCCCTTCTCACTGTCACAGGCACACTCACACCTGCATGGCTACAGCCGGAGACTGCACACGTACTCACATTGCAACTTAGTCTCACACTCACATGTTTACACACACACACACACACACACACACACACACGCACACGCAGACACATACGCACACGCACACACACACACACACACACACGCACGCTATCTGCATTTACACTGACGCGCACATTCTCAAGATTCAAAGTTCAAAGTAAATTTATTATCAAAGTACTTATGTGTCACCGTATATTACTCTGATATTCCCCAAGATTGTCTATTGTCCTATAAAGGAAAACAAAATGATTATCACTCCAAATCTGATGCAGCGCAAAAAAAAACAGTGAACACAATTTTTAAAAGGACATTAAAAAAACACAATAAATAACATGATTTACAAGATTGAAGTCTCTTGCAATTATGAAGAGACCATCCGGAAGCTTGTTTTGTTGAGGGCTGAAGATGCTGTAAAGCTTCCCCAGTGTGTCCTTGGCGTTCGTGCTAGAGGAGGGATGTAGACAGTGGTGATGAACACAGCAGTAAAGTCTCTGTGCAGGCATTGTGGCCGGCATTCAACTGCATGATGTTCAATTGCTACAAAGACGCTTGCTCTTATTCCCACACATTCACTTGTGCTGATATTAGCATTAGTGAGTGTGTGGGAATGAGTAAGTAACAAGCTTAATCCCTTTTACTTACTCTCCCTGAATTACGGGAAAATTCTGCAGTGTTGGGCCCCGAGTAAAGTGTGGAAGATTGGATGTGTGCCCCTAGCAGATGATAAGCTTTCTCAAGCCTCTGAGTGTTCCAGTTGCCAGCCCTGCAGATTTTGCCAAAAGATTCTATCTGATAGCTTGCTGGGTGAACAGTTGGGATTTCACGCTCTGCGTGGAAATGGATCAGCTCATCCCCACCTGGACATCTGAATGATGGTAGCTGATTGTATCCAGAGAGCTGGTCTTCAGCCATCTTTTCCTTTGCTGGTGAGGAGGTCGGCCTTTAACCTGCAAAGGAGGCCAAAACCGGAGAGGCGATAAGGAGACTCACGTAATGTGGCAGCAGATAAAAATGCAGTAAGGTTTCCTGGACATTTATCCTTCCAATTGCAAACTGTTCATTGCATAAACTGAGAATAAATGCAAGACAAGCTCGTCATTTGCCTCGCTGCGCGTAAATAGACAGCAGCCGTCTGGATCATTCGAAGTCCTCAGTGAAACTGCCACCTTGCGTATTCTCAAACTAATGCTGTACATGTTTGACAACACACAGATGAATCCAGGAGTTATCAATGCGGGGGTTTGAATCTAACCAGCAGCTGACGTTAGACTCAACCGCCACAGATTGCTCCAAGCTACTTTGGGGATTTTACTGCTGTTGTCCAGAGAATAGAGGAAATGTCCTCTGTAATGCACAAGAGCAATATTTTTCAAAAGTGCCATTGGCCTCTATTGAAAGTGCAATGAGCTCAATAAGTTATTCTGACATTTTCTGATGCTTGGTGATCACTTCAGTAAGATTTAGAATAATGATCAGAAAATATAAATTAGACCTGTCTAATTACACTGTAGCACTCAACCAGGTTGCATGCTAGAGTCAGAATCCAATCCTGTTGTAAAGATTTGATTTAAGCTTGCAAAAATGCTCAGCATCTTATAAATCAAAGTTTCAAAGTCATTAATGGTAAGTGAGTAATATAGCAATCATTATAATAGTGTTTCCAACAAGTAATTTGTTTATGCAAATAAATGTGAGAAAGCTTAAATAGTTACTTGTATTATTGTTGATCTCTCAACAACTTCACTAAATGTTAATTTATCCAAATAATCTGCAATTGTTCATAAGGCAATTATTGCATAAACTAATGAAGCATTGGTGACAGTCACACATTATCAGCACTTGGGCCCTGTTCCTATGCTGTCAGAGTGAAGGTAAAGCACCTCATGATTTAGTATCACTTAGACTGGAATCAATCTCACCATTGACCAAATGTTTTGATGGCCAGACACATTTTCTTTTTTAGAAGTTGCTTTATGGAGTTTGCATATTCACTGCCACTGGCCATTTCTCATGTGGCCTTTTGATGGGAAGTTAAAATGAATTAAAATGTGAAATGGGATTGTTCAGAGGGCTGGAATCGAAACAATGGACTGCATGGCCACTTTCCACGTCTATAAGAAATATGAACACAATGGGTCAGACAGAGCAGAGCAAATTGTGACTAGAAATGGCAGTTTAATCCATTGTTTCTATGCCAGCCATCTGAAAAATCCAATTTCCCCTTTTAATTCAGTTGAACTTCCTATCCAGAGGCCACATAATAAATGTCCAAAGGCAGTAAATATATACCGTGTATATATATATATATATAGTTCATTCAGGAATCTGATGGCAGAGGGGCATAAGGTGTTCCTGAAATGTTCAGTCTAAATGGAGGACACCAACTGAATGTCAGCAAGGTTTTTCTTACCTGTTCTTAATTGGGATTAGTACTCTTCCCTCTTTCCCTGCACAATATTGAACTGCCAATACAAAACTGAGTCATTAGTGGTTATCGTCTCCAAGGTGCAGCAGTGGGGACTGTTTTTGGGACATAATAGGACCTCTGTTTATTGATGTAACCACTCAGTCTCCAGCATAAGACCTAATGCTGGTTCTTTAGTGTTGAACTATGGTTTTGGGAGCTGGAAGTAGCAAGAAAACAGGTCATTAAGGAAACAAACTTAGGCTTCTCTGGTGTTGGGAAGTTGTGCCACAGAGCCATTGAAAGTAGGACTGCACTGGGCTTTGTCCCCCACAACGACTGCCTTACTTTCACCAGGCTGCAGTTGCAAACACTTTCCTAAGCCTGAGATAGTTGAAAAGTCACCAAATCCATCCTGACCTTCCTATTGGAGATACAAAAAGCTGCAGATATTGGAATCTGGAAGAGCATGCAATCTGCTGGATGAACTCAGCAGGTTAAGCAGCATCTGTCAGGGTAAAAGGATTGTTGACAATTTAGATCAAACCCCTGCAACAGGACTAACCTCTCTGTTGCCTCCTCACATATGAATCAAGACCTCCACTAGTAGAATGGAGGAGAGTCTTATCCTCTCAAAAACAAGAGATTCTGCAGATGCTAAAAATTGAGAGCAACGCACACACAAAATGCTGGAGCAACATAACAGGTCAGGCAGCGTCTATGGAAGGGAATAAACAATTGACGTTTCAGGCCAAGAGCATTTATCAGGACTGGAAAGGAAATGGGGAGGACGCCAGAATAAGAAGGTGGGGGTACAGGAAGGAGTACAAGCTGGCAGGTGATGAGTGAAGCCAGGTGAGGGGGACAGTAGAACACACCCCCAGTGACTGCTGAGCTTACCATCTCAAACAAGTCAAAGCCTGAGGAGACCCAGACAGTGAAAGAGTATTCAAGTGGCCAGAGGGAAAGGGCATTACTCTGATTTTTTTTGTATAAATTAATTTTCATTTATTTGTGAATTATCACAGCAGCAGAATGAGAGGGGAAATCTGTTCTTCAGCTGCCCTCTGGCTTAGCACCATTTATATCCAAGAAATTCATCACATTGTGCTGTTTATTCAGAGATAGCTCAAGGAGCAGATGTGGCCCTTGTTGCCATCAATCATCCAATTACAGGCACTAAAACAGTGCCTCACAATCATCATCTGGTGAGTGCACTGTTATCTGAACAGTCAGACTAATGACAATTGCTTCTGACTGACTTGTCAGCGTCCAGGATAATGAATTGTAAGCATGGCTCTGCACGGCCTGTTTGACTCTTACCCCATCACAGATCACTAGCTTAGTTTGGCTCTGCCTGCTTTATCACTAGAACATATGATATTGATATTATTTTATTATTGTCATATGTACCAAGATACAGTGTAAAATTTGTCTTGTATACTGATAATGCAGATCAAATTGTTACACACTGCATTCAGTTAGAATGAGGTAAAATAATGCAGGATAAAGTGTAAAACCTACCGAAAAAGTGCAGGACAGTTAGGCAAAAAGTACAGTATCATAATAAAGTAGAGGTAGACTGTGAGGCTAAGATTCCATCTTATCATACCAAGCTCAGGAATGGATTCTACCCTCTTATCAAGAGCCAGGGAAAGTAGGTTAGAAGTTGGCCTTGAACCCCGCGGTACCTGCTTTTAGGCTTTTATGAGTCTTGATGAAGGACCTCAGCCTGAAACATTCCCCTTCGTAGATGCTGCCTGACCTGCTGAGTTCCTCCAGCATTTTGTGTGTGTTATTCTGGATCTTTTGTCCAATGGGATAAGGGAGAAGAGAGAATATCTGAGGCGGGGTTGGACTTTGATCACGCTGGCTGCTTTACTGAAGTGGCAAGAAGTATAGACAGAATTCATGGAGTTTTCTAAGATGTGCTGAGCTGTGCCCACAACTCCCTGCAGTCTCTTGTGGTCACATGCAGCACAGTTACATCCAAGTCATTATTCATCCAGATAGAATGGCATTTTTTGTGGTGCATTGATAACGCCGATGGGGACATGATGAATTTATTTAACTTCACGAAGAAGTCGAGGCGTTGCTGAGCTTTCTTGGCAGTTTAGTCAGAGTAAACAAGCTAGTTTAGTTTTACAGTGAAGGACAATAATAGCTGTAAGATGTTGCTAACATTTTGCTTTGATCGTTTATGGATTTGGGTTTGCCAGGAAAACTAGCATTGCCTTGGTTCTGACCGTGCAGCAAGCCCTCCATCACCTTGGTAGGTTAGGAGCCACAGATGTACCAAGCTGGGTAATAATGGCAGATCCCATTCCTGTAAGATTTTAGCTGTTGTTCTCAACCTCAGTCCACAGTGGTGCAACTGGTGGAGCTGCTGCCTCACAGTTCTAGTGTCCGGGGTTCAATCCTCACCTCTGGTGGTATGTGTGTTTGTGTAGTCTGCACACTCTCCCTGTGACTATGTTTCCACAAATGCTCCTGTTTCATAGTATAGGCCCTTCGGCCCACGATGCTGTGCCGTCATTTTAATGTACTGCAAGGTCAATCGAATGCTTTCCTCCCACATAGCCCTCCATTTTTCTTCCATCCATGTGCCTATCTAAGAGTCTATTAAACATCCCTAATGTATCTGCCTCTACCACCACAGCACTTGGCCGGGCGTTCCAAGCACCCACCACTGTCTGTGTAAAAAAAATTTCCCCTGCTCCCCCATACTTTCCTCTGATCACCTTAAAATTATGTCCTCTCTTATTAGCCATTTCTGCTCTGGGAAAAGGCGCTGGCTATCCATTCTATCAATGCGTCTTATTATCATATCCACCTTTATCATATCACCTTTCATCTTCCTTCACTCTAAAGAGAAGAGTGCTAGCTTACGCAACCTATCCACATAAGACATGCTCTCTAATCCAGGCAGCATCCTGGTAACTCTCCTCTGCACCCTCTCTAAAACTTCCAGTGACCGGAACTGAACACAATATTTCAAGTGTGATCTAACCAGATTTTTATAGAGCTGCAGCATTACCTCACGGCTCCTGAACTCAATCCCCCGACTAATGAAGTTCAACACACCATACTCCTCGACCACCCCATCAGCTTGCACAGTGACTTTGAAGGATCCTGCGATCCACAACCGTTGAAAATTACCCTGGTGCAGATGAGAGGAATTATCTGGTGGGAGAGTTGTCGAGAAAGTGGGAAGGATATGGTGGATTAGGGTAGGATTAGTATTATAACAGGTGCCTGAAAGAGAGAGTGGAACTGGCAGCCTGCTTCCATTCTGTATCTCTCAATAACTCCACCTATGGATCACAGAAAACCAATGTATCCACTGTGCTTCTGCTCCCAGTTGCCGTTTATTTTCAGTGTCTCTCCTCTTTCTTGGTATATTTGCCAAACTAACTCTCAGTGCCACAGGTGGCATTGAGCTGCCAAGGGCAGCATCTGTTACATAATCCATGATGTTTATTAATAGCTGTAAAAAAAAAGTCCTCGGCCTACCCGTGACTATGTGCCCAGCTGCCCGAGTACGTAGCATGGGGGTGGGGGGGAGTGTGGTCTCTGGTGGGCTGCAGCAGACCCCAACACTTGTCTGCGATGTACCAGCCTGGCTGTTGTACCTTCACTAACCTCCAGAAGTTGTCGCAGGCTAGAGCCGGCAGTCAGTGCTGACAGCTGTGCGTGATATTGTAGTTTGGGCTGCCTTTTATTCCTCATTTCAAACATTGTTGGAAAAGACACATACATACACACACACACACACACACACACTGCCAAAATCTATGCACACATTTTCTTTTGTACTTATACACACACCCACCCCCATTCAGACACATGTAACACCCATACACAACACTCCCCTTGGCACATTTCTGCATATACACACAACACACTCACTCACAAGCACAGGCACATTTTCATGCACACATTCCCATGTACATTTATGCAGTGCACAACCCTGAGATTTGTCTTCACACATACTGTATGAACGAACATTCATGCATGTATGCACACGCACGCAGACAGAAGTACATTCTCATCCACATACCTAGAAGCACACATTCGTATACATGCAGATACACTTTGTGGTCAATTTATTAAGTACACCTGTACACCTGCTGTTAATGAAAAATATCTAATCAGAATTAGGTTTAATATCACCAATATTTGTCATGAAATTTGTTAACTTGGTGGCAATACATAATAAATATAGAAAAATAAATAGATAAATCAATTACAGTAAGTATATATAAATGTATATTAAATAATTAGATTAATAGTAGTGCAAAAACAGAAATAATAAAATAGTGAGGCAGTGTTCACGGGTTCAATGTTCATTTAGGAACCAGATGGCAGAGGGGAAGAAGCTGTTCCTGAATCGTTGAGCGTGTGCCTCAGCTCCTGTACCTCCTTGCTGATGGTAACAATGAGAAGAGGGCATGTCCTGGGTGATGGGGGCAACCAACTAATCATGTTTCAGTATCTCAATGCAGAACAGCATGCAGGCATGGTCAAGAGGTTCAGTTGTTCAGTCCAAACCCCAGAATGGGGAGGAAATGACTTTGACTGTGGAATGATTGTTGGTGCCAGATGGGCTGATTTGAGTATCTCAGAATCGGTTGATCTCCTGGGACTTTCACATAGAGTCTCTGGAGTTTACAGAGAGTGATGCGAAAGACAGAAAGTATCCAAAGAGTGGCAGTTTTGTGGATGAAAGTACCTTACTAAGGAGAGGTGTGGGGAGAATGGCTGGACTGGTTCAAGCTGACAGTAACTCAATTAACCACGATCTACAACAGTAGTGTGCAACAGGAGTATCTCTGAATGCACAAGTCGGACCTGGAAGTGGATGAGCTACAGCAGCAGACGATCACAAATATAGACTCAGTGGACACTTTATTGGTACCAGGAGTGCCTAATAAAGTGGCCACTAAGTGTATATGCATTCCCCACCCCACATGTACACAGAAGGACCCAGTCATGTTCACATGTGTGTATAGAACAAGCACGAAGGCATGACTAAGTACTTTCATATCATTCTTGTACATCCATCTGCAAGCAAATGTATATGCAAACAATGCAAAGTAAAAAAAATGTAAATTTATTTATTATCAAAGTACATATGTATCACCATATGCTACCTTGAGATTCATTTTCTTGCAGGCATTTACAGGAAAATGAATAAATACAATTGAATTTATGAAAAGCTATACATGGCATCTGCACTGGAATTGGGGCAAATAGTCCCGGCGCCTTGCAGCCTTTCCATCCGTGCTGGTTGAGCGTCAGACTAGGAACTTGGCCCCAGAAAAGAGGTGAATGCTAAAGATACGGCAAGGTTGCCCCCAAACAAAGTGCAGGGAGGAATTTTAACCTTTTTTATACATAAACGAAGATTGACAAAAGAGGACAAATCGTGCAAATTAAGAAATAAATAAATAATACTGAGGACATGGGCTGTAAGGTCCTTGAAAGTGAGTCTGTCGGTTAAGAAATCGGTTCAGCATTGGGGTGAGTGAAGTTATCCACGCTGGTTCAGAAGCCTGATAGGCGCAGGGTAATAAATATTTTTGAACCTGGCGGTGTGGAACCTAGGTCTCCTGTACCTCCTGCCCGATGGTGGTAGTGAGAAGAAGCATGGACTAGATGCTGGGGGAGTCCTTGATTTTACACTTGTATCTACTCACTCACATATGTATTCAGGTTCAGACTGAGGTTTATTTATCAGATGTACTTTGAAACATATAGCGATACATGCAGTATACTTATGTATGTACTTGTGCACATGCCCGCATCTACAACTGGCCATGCGCGCTCAAGCACACGCAGACTCCACATGCACATACAACCATGCAGATGCACTCACAGGCAGAACTCTTCTTACCAAGAGCTGCCAGTTGCAGAGTTTGAGAGTTTAAGGCTGCTGTGTTTCCAAATACAATACATGGCATTTATTTAAGTTAATAATGAGCAGAAATCTAGGCAAATCACTTTCAGAGCGCTGTGCATAAAACCCAGCAGACGGCTGTGTGGACAAGCTTCTTAAATTATTTATCGCTGATTATGTTCCTTTCCCCTGCGCACCCTGTAGAATTATCAGTGGCTACTGATTACAGCGGGGGAGCTGCAGTTACTGTTCGATGAACACACACTCCCACGAGTGCATGTCATAGTTTATGAGTCGCCCATGTGGACAAAGCCACCTATATGTGCAGATTTACGTTTAAGAAATGAATGTTCAAAAAGTTATAAAGTGACATTGCAAATGGGGAATGTAAACACTGTACAGTTTGAAACTGATATATTACAGACTTAAAGGTGAAGTATGTGCAACTCCAGGTTTTGTGGGGATCTGTCCAGGGGATCATATCATCTTATCATTTGCCAGTAAAAACAGTTTTGAAGTTTGACTAAACATGGTCCAGAGAATGTTGAGAATACCTGAGCCAAAACCTTGCTCTTTAGCATTTCATGCCAGCCGGTATCTCAGTTCACCCCAATTTAACAGCCCATTAGTTATTTTCTTTCCAACTGCTGTGATTGGGGAGGGGCTAGTTAGACCAGCCAGTATTCTCTCAAATTTTGAAAAGCCTAGAGTAGATTGGATGTGGAGCAGATGCTCCCTATAGTGGAGGAGTCAAGGTCCAGCCTCTGAATAGAAGGAAGTCCCTGTAGAACAGAGGTAAGGAGGAATTTTTTTAGCCCGAAGTTAGTGAATCTATGGAATTCATTGCCACAGATAGCTGAAGAGGCCAAGCCATTGAGTCTATTTAAAGTTGATTAGCAAGAGTGTCAAAGGTTACAGATAGAAGGCAGGAGAATGAGGTTGAGAAAGATAATAAATTAGCAATGACAGAATGGCGAGCAGACTCAATGGGCCACATGGCCTAATTCTGCCCTCATGTCCTATGGTCTTATGGAATTATGGATGAGAGTGTTTCATGAAAGTTGAAATGCAAAAGTTCTTCAGGAGCTTGTCAAAGCCAATGATTCTCCTGGCTGAGGACAGGTTTCAGGTTAAAGCGGTCAGCCAATTAGGTAGTAAATGAGGAATTTATTCACTTGTAAATGGTTGGAATTCCCTCTCCAGGGTTTATGGATGCTATATTATTGAGTATATTCATTGGTGAGCAAAGATGGGTTCTTGGACACTGAAGCATAAAGACTAGGTTCATAGGTGGCAATAGAAACTAGTGTTGACATTGAATGGTAGAGCAGATACGATGCTGTTGATTGACCTCTTCCTGTCCAAACTCCAGTTGTGCCTCCGTCTACAGCAGGTTTGCTCTACAATTAAGAGCATCTTCCAGTCAAAACTAATCTTTTGCTAATTATGTTCTAGATGGTGTGGTTCAATGCTCATTCCAGCTGTGAGTTTGTTATAAGTAGGTGGTGATATCAAACCTTTCGTAGCTCTTTTAGAAGTGTTGGTGGAACTACAATATTACAACCTATTTCCACCGGCATGCTTTCCAGAGCAACACATCCCTGTCTTTGTTCTACCATTATTCAGCTTAAAATGTAAGTTTGGGGGAGTATTATACCCATACTCCTGCTGTGCCAAAGGCTGGTTTTCTGCAGAAATTCATGGGGTCAATAGCATGTAGCAAATGGAAAATAGAGTTCTATATCAAAAACCCCAATGTTCTGTGACCCCAGTCAATGGAGCCAGCTCCTTCTGTACCCTTCCCCTCTCAGAGCTTTGGTCTAACTGGACCTCGCTGAGCTGTTCCCCTGGGAATCTCTTTCCATTGTCCATCCATAATCCTATCAAGCTTCTCACAAGTTCACTGTGCCACCCCACGCGGATATAAAACAATATTGTTTGCCCTAAATTCACCTGAAACCAGGGCCCGTACAACAAACAGTGGTAGCTTCACTCCACCTGCCTTTTAAACATTCCAACCGAATCCCAGTACTTTGATGAAAATTATGCAGCAAATTATAGATTCTTATTTGGTGAAATATATTCAAATTCAGAGCAGGGATGCGTGGGCACAGAGTTATGTGGGTCTGTTATTTTTAAGTTGAAAGCCAGAATTAACGGTGTTTCCTTAATGCATTAAGTACTTTGGTTAAACATTGTCTCTACCTTTTTTAACAGCTGTTGTTTGGAAGGCAGTGGGCCCTAGCCTGCAGTTTTTTTCTCCCACCTTGTTTGCTTTGCCCAGTCCTGCAAGTTGTACCCATGCATAGTTCCAATCACCACTGCCGAACATTTGGAGTCAATACATGAAAACTACACGCTTGGAATGGCCCACCTTTTAAGCCGAGCGGTTTGATTTCTTTATTACTAAGCCATGTAACCACATAACATATTTACATCTACAGTGCGTTTGGGTTCCTTGTGTTTTTGCAGAGAGCGGGTGATCCCTTCCACTCACGGCACCCAAATTAAGGCCATGTCCAATCAGAGTTTTCCTTTCTCTGTGTGCATGTGTGTGTCCGTGTGCGTGTGTGTATTTTGTTTGATGTGCATTGCTTTGAATTTTCCTTTTCTTACTTTTTTTGTTGCACCATAATCAAAATAATTTTAACCTTAGTTGGGTATTAAATGTCTTGATATTTTGTTTAATTCTCGAGACTCGTTAGCTGCTTGTAGTGCGGGGACCTTTAACTTTGATAATGAGTCACTTTCGGTTTAATATGTTTTTTTTAAAATTTAATATTGCGTTTTCATTTTGTGTCAGCCTCTGAACGGCTGTTAAATCTTCCATCTTCGGTCTGTTTGCAGTTCAAGATGAAAACCCAACAGCGCTGTCTCCCAAAAAGAAACAGCGAAATGGAGGCATGCGAAATTCACCCAACAGTTCTCCCAAGCTGATGAGGTAAGAGAAGACAGCATAAAGAACTTTCGTGTCTAAAAGGAGAGAGAACGAGCGAGAGAGAGAGAGAGAGAGAGAGAGAGAGAGAAATCCTTAAAGGCTGAAGTATTTATTCTGTCAGGCTGTCAGCAGTTAATGATAGAGCTGAAAAAATTCTGTCATGAAAGAGGTAGGAAAGGCTGTTAGGGAAAACGCAGTCTTTAAAGTCTTAGCTGTCACCCCAGCCTGTCTGTATGTACTTCTTAAACAGCAGTGGCACTAATGACAGCAGCAACCAATCAGAGGGATTCATCCAGTTACTTCCCCTCAGGCTATCCATCGTTTGCAAGGAGTCCTTCGAGCCCTCTCTTCTGTACTTCAGGCCATATGTGAGATGTGGTGTCACGATGAGAAGCGAACCCAAATTTTTTACATTCCTTTTATCTTGTCCATTTACATTAGATTGTCATTAATTGATTTTGACTTGGTTGCGGAAAACAAAGACTGATAATTGGTGGGAGAGGGGTAGGGAGAGGGTCGTATTGGGTGCTTTGTTGCTCTTGTGTCAGGGGTTAAGGTGCGTACGATGTTTGACAAGTAAACAGCTTCATCCACTTAACATATGAAACAATATTACACGAGAATTGCTTCAGGTTTACAGAAACTCCAAACATTTCATAGACTAACAGAAGGTCCCTGTTTACTGTGAAAAATATGCGCTGGGTCTTTTGATCTGCATGCAGCAATAATTCTGGGGGAGCAAGTTCTGCTGTTCTTCTATGCTTCAAAGCTGTGCCGAAGTTTTTCTGCTCTAGGGTACTCCTTTATATTAGTGGCCCTTGGGTAGTGAAATGACAGTTCGTCTATGCTTGGTGCAGTTTTTTTTCAATTCATAGCCCTCAGCAAAACATAGAATTACTGAACACAAAGTCACCAAAGCTTTCAGAAATCCTTATTCCGCAGATATATTATACCTTAAATATTACATATTTTGCAATTACAAGGTAGGTTTTATGGGCAATATTAAGTGCCGGTTTAAGGATGCCTAGGGGTTGCTTATTGCACAAGGGTGAATAAGCTGGTATATATTGTATCAAGTATGGTTTTTTCAGGCACACACGCCTCAAGGCCTTTGTAAATAAGTAATGATCAACAGTTTGGATGTGGGTTTTGAGAAGCATGCCTTTGTCAGCTCGTATGATGGGATCGGAGAATTTCAAAGAGCTGGCTGCTTTCATTGCCTTGTGGAGTGGCACTGAGGGAGAGGAGTCATCCCTTCCTCGTGCTGTCTAGTCAGCAACACATTGGAATTGCTAAACGCAGCTTGAGCACCCAAGCCCAGGTCTGTTTGAACCTTCAGTATAACAAGTTCTAACGAGTGGCAGTCCAGCATTCTTTACAAGAAATTAATACCATCCTGATGGATTTCAGTGGGAGAGGAGAGGTCACTGGATACTTGGTTCTAATTGCAGTCAGCGAATGTTGGGTCTATTAATCACAAAGCATTTGTTCAAATCCATTAAAATAGAACATTACGGTGTAACAAATGTTGTCGTTATTCCCTATGAGTAGCAGCATTGAACAAGAGTTGCTAGTGACAGGCTGCAGTGAGTGACAGTTGGTGAAAGATAGCTATCTTGGCAGAGCTTATTGCACCAGTCAAGGCAGTCAGCAAAGATTGAAGTGACAGAGGTCCATTGACTAAATCATGAAACACGCAGAGCATCATGAAATATTCAGCCATGGTGTAAAATCACTAAATGATTTTGCAGTTATTAGCAACTGCGATGAATGCATGCATCTAAGCGATGGACATTTTAATAGACAAATGTTTTGTCATGACGGTTGTGAAGGAGTGAGAGAGTGGAACACAGAGTTAGATTGGTGGGGGGAGGAGGCAAAATAATGTGGACGTGTGGGGGTTTCAAGCAGGCACTCAAATTGCAGACAGGCATGGAAGCAACATCTAGTCAAAAGAAAATACATCCCAACAAAGCGGATTGCTGGGATTTGTGGCTTTGCTGTTGGCTGGTACTTGTGAGACTGCTGGGTTAGTGTCTGCTCATACTAAATTAACTACAATTTCCACCTGATGTTGACTGGTACAGTTCGACATGATGATCAAACAAGTCCTCACCTGCAGGAAATTTGACAATATTTTCTCGGCTAGTTATTAGAAACCATTTCAGCTTTATAACCTGGCAACAGTTTTTAACATAGAGAGATTCAATATATACCGAGTGAAGAGGTGGAAGTATTAAATATAACAAGAAAGTTTTTGCTTTAGCTTTTGATAAGTTACTGTCAAAGTCTTTCGAAGGATATTAACTGAACTCATGGCAGGGCAGTTGAAACTTAATTTTGCTCTTTTTTTAAATTTTAAAACTATCTTAAAGTTTCCACTCAAACATGAGGAAATCTGCAGATGTTGGAAATTCAAGCAACGCACACAAAATGCTGGTGGAACACAGCAGGCCAGGCAGCATCTATAGGAAGAAGTACAGTCAATGTTTCGGGCTGAGACCCTTCGTCAGTCCTGATGCTGCCTGGCCTGCTGCGTTCCACCAGCATTTTGTGTGTGTTGCTTGAATTTTTCACTGTACTTTTCTTTACACACTTCAGCCATTCCTTAACAACTTCCATGTAAGTGAGGATTTCAAATGTGTGGAATGCTCATCTCAGTCTAAGTAGAAGAAACATCATTTTATACAGGGAAGATCATAATATTACATGGGTGGGGTCTACAGTACAATCAGAGCAGGTTGAGGGTTAAGAACGCATTTGCTATGTAAAGACAAAAGGGTTAAACCTTGCCAATTCCTCATTTGTACGTCAAGTATTTTCAAAAAGGTGCATATTTCGAATTGCCTGCCTGCATCCCCAAATATACTTCAGATTTAATATGCTGTGGAATTAAACCTGAAGTATATTTAGTATATTTGATTCTGATAGAATACTAATTCTATATTTCAAACCATTATTTTGTTTACTAAAGACAATATTAGTGGGAATTTTGAAATGTGTGGCTTTAGAATTGGAAGTAATTAGATATCTCAAAAATGTATCTTTGGAGATTTATTTCTCACAGTTGGCAATTATTTTAACATCTCTTAAATGCAACTTATGCAGTTTAAAGAGAAGGTATGCTATGGATGTAATTACCTTGTAAGTGCTGGAATCTGAAGTAATGGGGATTCTGGTAAAGCTTTAGCTGGGTCATGATGAAATGGGGTGTTTATTGCTGACTATTCAAGACCGAGTCGAAAGATGACAGCTGCTGGTGACTGATGGATGTGCAGAAAGCAGAGAAATGTTAGAAGTGCAGGCATTGATGGCCAGGTGGCAGCTGGTGAGGACCACTTTCATATTCAGTGTTCTTTAGGAGAAAAATCATCTGCTCACAATGCAGATGTGAATTAATCAATCTGCACTGAGCTGACATCTCCTGAAACATTAGTGGCTTCAAGCTTTCAAAAAAAGCAAAATATGATGGGGGCAAAATTGCTAAAATATATCAAGTGTACCCTGTTAAAGCTTTTATTGCTCAGAGAATGGCATCGGAAGTTGTATGCGGTAAAAGCCTGTAATTGGCTTTTCATCTTCTTGCCACTCAGGCAGCGTGAGGCTCTGTCTCTATCTATTTCACCTCATTGCAGCAGTTAATGCGAGCCCTTTGATCGTGTTATCTTTGGGGAGGGGGCGGGCGGGAGCACTAGGGGGTGGGGTGGCGTCTGGACTCAGCACTGCAGCAATGGGACTGGGCGTAAATTAATCAACTAGTTGCAGCCGGCCGGAGAAGATCAGGGCAAAGGTGTCAGGATGACTGGGCAACTCCTTGTCTCTGCAGGCATGACCCTCTGTCACTCCCCGGGAATGACCAGATCGAAGAGAAAGACTCAAGTGTGAAGCGATACGATTCCACCGGCATGTTTCACTGGTGCCCGGCCAAAGAAATGGAGAAGGTCATCTTGGTGAGTATCAACAGCTCAGTTTGGGTGCTGACGCCATTCCGCCACGTGCCTCTGATAATTTACGGTATTTGCTGATGTTTTACAAGTTTGACACTTGTGAGTGTTGAGACATCTAACCATCTCCAGGAGGAGCAGATGTACATTGTTTTTCAAGCTCCCATCAGTTAATCCAAGTCCATAAGAGATTCAGAATAGAGGGTCTCCCATTTAAAACAAATTAAGAGGTATTTCATTTCAGAGGGTTATGACTCCCTGTGACTCTTGTCCCTTGAAGCCTGTGAAGGCCAACTCTTTGAATGTATTCAAGGTAGCAATAGATTTGTGACTATGGGGTGGTCACTGTTTATGGAGTACAGGAAGTGGAGTTAAGGTCATGATGGAATTAACTTGAGAAACCATGGTGATTTCTGGCCTTGATGAGAGCTCTTGGCCTGAAACGTTGACTGTTTATTCCTCTCCATAGACGCCTCTTGGCCAGCTGAGTTCCTCCAGCATTTTGTGTGTGCTGCACTGGATTTCCAGTATCAGCAGCATCTTATGTGTTTATGACTTCTGGTCCCATTCATTATATTTTATAGTTTGAGAGGTGACTTGATAAGATCTGTATAAGAGAATAAGAAGTCTAGGTAGAACTGGCAGACCATGCCCTTATCCCAGGATGGAAATGGCTAATTCGAGAGGGTGTCACTTTAGGATGATTGGAGGGAAGTACGGGCGGGGGGGGGGGGGGGATGTCCGAGATAAGTATCTCACATGAGAGTGGTGGATACATGGAATGTGTTGCCAGGTGTATTGGTAGAGTTGGATACACTAAGGAGATTTAAGAGACACCTAGATAGGCACATGGATGAAAGAAAAATTGAGGGCCATGTGGGTGGGAATGGTCTTGCAGTAGGTTAAAGGGTTAACACAACACTGTGGGCTGAAGGGCCTGTACTGTGCTGTATTCTCCTATGTTCTGTCCAGTTCTGTCCAACCAAACCCACATTAACAAGTTGGGTACCATCTGATTGGAACCAATTGCATGGCCTGTGAATGATGTTGACCACACTTGGTCTTGAGATATTGAAGCAACAAGCATTGACCATGGTTCATTCATCCCAATAACACCAGGCTTCACCTAGTTGCAGACAGGCTGTGGAATATATCAACCATGGAACTATGGTTAGAACGCTAAACTTTCGATTTAATTGCACTTTTTCATTTAGCCTCCTGGTTATTTTTGAGTATCCAAGGCTCAAAGTGAAGTTGTATTTATTGATTGCATAAATGCCTTTTCTTGTTTTAAAATCACTATGCTGACGTGCAGGAATATGACAGTCCTCCTTCGTAATGTATGCTACCATCGGGCAAGAGGTACAGGAAACTGAGGTCTCACACCACCAAGTTCAGGAACCATTCAACCATCAGGCTCCTAAACCGGCTTGGATAACTTCACTCACCCCAATGCTGAACTTGACTCCACAACCTACAGGCTCACTTTCAAGGATTCTACAACTCATGTTCTCAGTGTTATTTATTTATTTGCACAGTTTGTAGTCTTTTGCATGTCGGTTACTTGTCAGTGTTTGTGTGTGTATGTATAGTTTTCATATGTATATTCTATTGCATTTCTTTATTTCCTGTAAATGCCTGCAAGAAAGCAAATGTCAAGGTAGAATATGATGACATAAAATACTTTGATAATAAATTTACTTTGACATTGACAATGGTGTCATAGGCCATTAGTTTTGAAGTCATTGCATCTGCAATATGCAAGTGAATGATTGATGGTTTCAGGTTCTCAGAGTGTTAAGTCAAAAGGATGTATGGCCAGGTGATGGTGTGATGTTGGCAAAGGAAATACAGCTCAATACTAGTTTAATGCAGGGGTTCCCATCCCTTTTTAATGCCATGGACCAATACCATTATTCAAAGGGTCCTTGGATCCCTGGTTGGGAACCGTGGTTTCATGGGAAGACGATGAATACCATGAACTGAACAATTTGGTTATGCTTGTGGTATTGTTGATGCCCAACCATTAATCACTTCATTATGTCTCTGAAAATTGATCTTTCATTCACCATGCTGAAGCTAATCTATCCCAAAATGTTTTAAAAGTGTTTTCCTGGTATTTTGCCAAAAAAACTGAAGAAAGGAAGAAATGATGACTTTCTACTGGATAAGAACATGGTATGCTTCATATTTTTCTACAGTTTTTTCTTACCACAATTGCACCTCATTCTCAGTTCTCCTGTTAGATTCTTCCTTGTATCTCCTGCTGAAGTGGATTATAAGCCATAAAATACAGAGGGGCTATAGCCTGCTGTAGGTAGACTTGTGAGCAAGTTTGGACTCAGAGTGACAGCAGGCTGTTTAGCCATGGGGATTAACACCATCTTGAGCCAGTCCACATTCCCAGTTGGGTACTTCATGAAGAAGAAATGACTGTTGGCATTTCCAAAGGTCGAAGACCCACTGAAGTTGCATGGTATTTTGATTCCCACTGCAGCTAAAGGACAATTCCTCAGTTCACCTTTGGATTCTGCCATGAACTTGCAGCATCCCATTATCTAAGGGGCACAAGACTGCAGACGCTGGGATATGGAACAACAAACCATCTGCTGGAGGAATTCAGTGGATCAAGCTGCACCTGGTGGAGCGGAGACGAGTGGTCAATGGTTCAAGTCGGAACCCTGCATCAGGACAGAGAGGGGAGATGGCCATCACAAAAAGGGGAGGAGAAGTGGTGAGACAAGTTCCCAAGGTGATTGGTAGGCTGAGGAGATTTTCAGATTCAGATTTATTTATCATATGGACACTAAAACATTCCCTGAAATGTGTTATTTGCATTAACAACCAACACACCTAAGAATATTGTGGGGACGGCCTGCAAGTTGCCACACGTTCCGGCGCTACAGCGGACTCGTAGGTTCACAAATATTGGGCTTTTGACTTTCCCAGTGGACCTGCAGAGATTCACAGACTGTCCAAGATCTTCTGGATC
Organism: Mobula birostris; assembly: GCF_030028105.1. Classification (NCBI taxonomy): domain Eukaryota; kingdom Metazoa; phylum Chordata; class Chondrichthyes; order Myliobatiformes; family Myliobatidae; genus Mobula; species Mobula birostris. The sequence continues at coordinate 54,730,059 of NC_092387.1, read as the reverse complement.
TCCCGCTGCCTTCATAGGTTAAAGCTGCAAAGTGATTGGATGAGGCAGTTGTGAAGATAGTGAATGATAGAAGCCCCTTCCTAAGATGATCACTGCTCTCTGCTACAAACAAAACTTACCATCGACTACTCCAGGGTTTGCCCAAAGATGCAGGAAGCTGGAATGGGCCTAAAGCTAGGTGCCGTTTTGGAAATGCCTCAGTTCCAAGGCTATAGAAATAGTTTCTGAGCATTGACTTGTGCCTCAGTTTGCCTTTTGTGATAAAGAAATGTTAACACAGAAAATATTGTTATAAAATTCATTGCCTTCTGAGGTGTGGTCACCAGGTCTACTTTAGGTCTCCGCAGTTGAACTGGGCCCACAGACAGAGGAAATAGAAAGGAGTTCTGCTGCTTGTGAAGGTAGAACATAAGACTATAAGACATTGGAGCAGAATTGGGCTATTCAGCCTGTCGAGTCTGCTTCATCATTCCATCATGGCTGATCCCAGATCCCACTCAACTCTATACACCTGCCTTCTTGCCATATCCTTCGATGCCCTGACCGATCAGGAGACTATCAACTTCCACTTTAAATATACCCATGGACTTCAAATGCAGCCTGACTAGTGTCTTATAAAGCTTCAGCATTTATATCCTTGCTTTTATATTCTATTCCCCTTCAAATAAATGTATAAATAACATAAAGAATAGCAGCAGGAGTTGAATTAAAGGATGTGGATCTTCAATCCGTCCAACATACACCAAGGTCATGTTGCCTGGATTGGGGAGTGTGTCTTAAGAAGATAGATGAGCAAGGTAGGACTTTTCCTTTGGAGTGAAGGAGGAGGACAGGTGACTTAATAAGAGTTGTACAAGATGATAAGAGGCAAAGATCGAGTGGACAGCCAGAGAATTTTTCCCAGGTTAAAACCAGGGGGTACGACTTTAAGTTATTTGGAGGAGAGTAAGTGGGGGATGTCATAGGTCAGTTTTTCACATAAAGTGTGGTGGGTGTGTGGGACGTGGTGGTAGGGGTAGATACATTAGGGACATATAGGAGACTCAGATAGAAAGATGGAGGTCTATGTGGGAGGGAAGGATTAGCCTGATCATAGAGTAAGTTAAAAAGTCTCTATAGCATCATGGGCCAAAGGGCCTGTACTGTGCTGTAGTGTTCTATGTCTATGGCATGGCTGATCTGATTTTTGATCTCAACTCAACCATTCTGTCAGATCCCATTACCTTTGACTAACCTTTAGCCTAAAAGCCTATTGAGCACACACTTAAATATATTCAGTGACTCCTCTGCAGGTCTCCGGGGTAGAGATTGCAAAAGGTTCACAATCCACAGAGCATTAATTCCACCTCATCTCCATCTTATTTGGATGGCCCCTTTATTTGGAAAGTCTGTCCCATCGGTCTAAATCTCCAGTCGAGTTGTGGGGAGGGGAAGATGTCCTCTCAGCATCTACCTACTCGAGCCCCTTCAGGATCTTAGATGTTCCACTGACTCGCCTTCCATTTAATAACTAAGAATAGTCCAGTGCTAAAGGATCATACAAGACTTTGGACTTTTTGGCAGCAGAGTGGCACAGGTAGTAGAGGTGCTATCTTCCAGTCCCAGCAAACCTGGTTCAATCCTGATCTTGGGTGCTCCTGTGAGAAATTTTCAAGTTCTTCCTGAGATTGTGCTGCTTTCTCTTGGCTGCTCCATCTTCCTCCCTCATTCCAAGGATATAAGGATCGGTGGGTTAATTGGACACTGAATTCTCTGAGCTGTTGGTGTGGTAGAATCTGGCCCCATTTATCTCAGTGATGTGGGAGAATAACATGTTGAAGGATCAACATAAATGGGCACTTGATTCTCAGTGCAGTCTCAGTGGGCCAAAAGACCGCACTGACAATCTAGTGGCCATTTCAGTGCTCTGTGACTCTTTTTGACCCACTCCACTCAGACTTTCCTCATGACGCAACCCCTTCAACCCAGGAATCTACCTGGTGAACTTCCTCTGCACTAGAGATCATGGAACCATACAATATGGAATAAAGGCCCCTCAGGTTGCAGTAACTAATACCAGAGGATAACTTTTTAAGGAGAGTGGAGGAAAGTGTAGGGAATATGTCAAAGATAGGATTTTTTTTTACGCAGAGTGCCTGGAATACATCATTGGGAATGGTGGTAGAGGCTGATACAACAGGAAGAGCTAAGAGACTCTCAGGCACATGGATGAAAGAGGGTTGTGGGCTATGCAGGAGGGACGAGCTAGATTGATCTTGGAGTAGGTTTAAAGGTTGCTGCAATATTGTAGGCCAAAGGGCCTGTACTGTGCTGTAACTGTTCTATCTTTTTTTGTTCTAACTCTACAAAATCAACCGAATTATCCCTGGCTCCTTGGTAATTATAATACTCTGCATTCACTGCCAGCTAAACCTTCTCCTGCTAAGTGAGACTCCTGTCTCACTCTGTTGATGGGCTTGGAATTAATGTAGGTAGGATTCAAGGGAGAAAGAATAGGACAACATTATGAGCTGTTCCTTATGGGGTCCATCTCTACTTACTCAGAATGGTAAATTGGTAAATGGGTTCATTATCACATGCATACCATGAAAAATTTTGTTTTGCGTGTATACGTACAGATCATTTTAAAGTTGAAAGTTCAAAGTAAATTTACTATCAAAGAATGTATATGTTAACATATACCACATTGACAATCTTCTGTAGATGCACAGTGGAGTATCCTGACAGGTTGCATCACAGCCTAGTTGGAAACACCAATGCCCAAAAATGGAAAAGCCTACAAAAGGTGGTGGATACAGCCCAGTCCATCAGAGGACCAGCTCTCCCCACCATTATGCACATCTACAAGCAGCACTACCACAGGAAAGCAGAATCCATCATCAAGGACCCCCCATCCAGGCCATGCTCTCTTCTCAGTGCTATCGGGAAGGGGGCACAGGAGCCTTAGGTCCTACACCGCCAGGTTCAGGAGCAGTTATTATCCTACAGCCATCTTGCTACAGAACTAACTGGATAACTTCACTCACCTCAACACTGAACTGATTCCACACCATTTTCAAAGTATTTACAATTTTATTCTACTGTGAATGCCTGCAAGAAAATGAATCTCAGGGTAGTAAATGGCGATATATACACACTTTTATGATAAGTTTACTTTGAACTTTGAACCTTGAAATTCTTTTTCCTGCAGGAATTTACAGGGAAAAAAAAATACAATAGAATTTTATGAAAAAGTATGCACAAACAGCCAAAGATGGACAAAGAACAAATGTGCAAAAGAAGACAAACTGTGCAAATAAAAATAATACTGAGAACATGAGCCGTAAAGAGTCCTTGTAAGGCAAAGTCGAGGTAGAGTAGCATAAAAGGCTTTGAGTTTCACCACATCAGTGTATTAAGGCAGTGCAAGGTAAATCAGTAAAATAATACAGAATAAAGTGTTGTCAATAAAGAGAGAGTGCAGTGCAGTCAGACAATAAGGTTCAAGGCCATGACAAGGCAGATGATTGTACAATAGCCATGTAACTCTGGATAGGTGCTATCCTTAAGCTACACACCTTCATCCTGGTGGAGGATGGAGAGGAGAGAATACCCAAGGTGGGTGGAATCCTTGATTAGATCAGCTGCTGTATGATGACCATCTCCTTTCCTGGAGATGGACCAAGCCATCCTTGCACCCATGGTTTCCTTCTCCTGTTTGAACTGTGCTGCCTGCACACATGACACTAACAATGGTCTCTCTTTCTCAGACCCGGAGTGAAGCTGCTATGACAGTATTAAGCGGTCACGTGGTTGTGTGCATCTTTGGGGACATGAACTCTGCCTTGGTTGGCTTACGAAACCTCGTCATGCCTTTACGGGCCAGCAATTTCCATTACCATGAACTGAAGCACATTGTTTTTGTCGGGACACTGGAATATCTGACGAGAGAGTGGGAGACCCTTCACAACTTCCCCAAAGTCTCGATATTGCCGGTGAGTCCTACTAGAATTGGTTTGATTTTGGAAGGCAACAGAATGGAGAAACTAACACCCTAGAGGTGTTGGAGTTGCCATTCTCCTGGGTTCAATTCTGAGTTTGAACATGCGCTCTGTGACCATTTGGGTTTCCTGGTTTTTTATGTTACAAAGACATGCAAATTGCTATGTTAATTGGCCACTGTAAAGTCTTTCTATTGCATTGGAGAGTGCTGGACTCTAAAATTAATGTAGAATTAGTGCAAATAACATAAAGAAATTAAAGAGATGAGCTTCATTTGTTCACACGTACATTGAAGTGAAGAGTGAAATGTCGTCATTGACGTCGATGACCAACGCAGTTCAAGGATGTACTGGGTGCAGTCTGCAAGTGTTGCCATGCTTCCAGCACCAACATAGCACGCCCACAACTTATTAGCCCTTGCTAACCCATACGTCTTTGGAATTGTGGGAGGAAACCGGAGAACCCGGAGGAAATCATGTGGTCACAAGGAAAACGTACAAGCTCCATACAGGCAGCAGTACAAATTGAACCTGGATCGCTGTCTAGCACTGTAATAGTATTATGCTAACTGCTACACCGCTGTGCAGCGCCCCCCCCCCCGGCCCTTAAATAGCGTAGCAGTTAACAATACTCTATTACAGCTTGGGCATTCTGGAGTTCGGAGTTCAACTCCAGCGCCTTCTGTAAGGAGGTTGTACGTTCTCCCCGTGAGCTGCGTGTGTTTACTCTGGGTGCTCCAGTTTCTTCCGACAGTCCGGAGACGTACTGTTCAGTAGGTTAATTGGTCATTCTAAATTGTCCAGTGATTAGGCTAGGGTTAAACGGGTGGGTTGCTGGCTGGTGCTGCTCATGCCTGTTCTGCATTGTATCTCAAATAAAAATGAAAATCAATAATTGAGTGGTTGTGGGTGGGCTGAAAGATGTCTTTCTGTGCTGTATGACTATGGAGGTATGGAGGTGCAGAGTGATGCAAGTAATACTGTTAGTTCATAGCTCCCACTGATTTTGGGTGCAGCCTCTGTGGAGTTTACACATTGCATGGGCTTCCAGTAAGTGCTTTAACTTCTTTCTACATCCTGAAGATGTGAGGTATATTAATTAGGCACAGTGAGGTCAATGGGCTGAAGGTTGTCTTTATATGGTGTAGGGACGCCACAGCGATGATTAATTTTCAGCATATTGGAAATTCACACTGATGCCCAAGTTATCCCTCAGAAGAATTTTAGAAAGAATGAGATGTTGCCTGCTTAAGAAATAGCCTGGTCTCTGACAGCCTTAAATCTTCTAGACCACTATACATACTTAAACACCAATTTAGTACCATCATGTAGGTAAAATGGATGATGTTTATATAAATCCAGAAGATTCATAGTGTTTTTGTACATTATAACGTTGTCCATTTCCTTTTTAAAAACACCATGTGAATTTTCTCTTTGCGGGCACTTTGGTTCTGAGTTTGCTCAGGTACGATAGGAGACAAGGCAGCCATTTTTTTCCAAGGTGTTCAGCCGTGAACTGGGTCTGTATAATTGATCACAAAATACAAGGGTTAAAACAGTTGGAGCTCGCTGTACTGTGTAATGCCCCTGGCTCTTGCTGCCACTCACTAAAGGGTAAGAGGCTCTCCAGCTGAGCAGAGACTAGCACCTCTGTTGTTGAAGGTAAGTTTTACCAGGTGTCAGTTCATTTCCCCAAACCCCCTTCTCATCCCTTATGATCTCTGCAGGATTCTAGAAGTAAATGTTTGTCCGTAGAAAGAAGTAAAATAGTTCTCACCCTTATTTTGCTTGGCAAAATGTTCAGAAACTGAATGTTAATGCCAACATCTGTTAGCCATATATTTTGCATCACCTTACATTTGGCTTAGCCACTTTTATCCTTGCACATCTGAGCACCAATGTCACCTCTCAAGTAAGTGGTTGGTACTGACATAAACCCAGATATTACTAGTGAATGGCTAATGTTTATTCAACCTAGTGAAATCATATCAGCTAATGTGAGTTCAGTTCATTGGGATCCATTTAGCACCCGGTTCCCAGCAGCAGACCACAGCACTCAAGAAGGATTAAGCGAGCCAACTCCAGAGGAGAGGGTCCAAAGGAGGTTCATGAGAATAATCCTGGAAATGAAAGGATAAATGTAGGTGGATTGTTTGATGGCTTTGGGCCTTTACTCACTGGAGTTTAAAAGAATGGGGGGGAGGGTTATCTCATTAAAACCTATTGAATATTGAAAGGACTAGATAGAATGGACATGGAGAGGATGTTTCCTATAGTGGAGAAGTCTAGGACCAGAAGCCACAGCCTCAGAATACAAGAACATCTCTTTAAAACAGAAAGGAGGAAGAATTTCTTCAGCTGGACTGGAGGGTGGAGAATCTGTGGAATTCATTGTTGTGGAGGGCTGTGGAAGTCAAGTCATTGGGTATATTTAAAGCAAAGGTTGATAGATTTTTCATTAGTAATGGTGCCAAAGGTTATGGGGAGTTGGCAGGAGAATGGGGTTGATTGAATGGCTGAACAGACTTGATGGGATGAATGGCCTAATTCTGCTCCTCTGTTTCAAGTTCCTGTGGTCTAAATAAACTTTGGTATTTACATTTTTGAGGCACTGTGTGGCTCAAAGGTAAACTGACAATGAGAGACCATAACCAGTAAATCAGCCCTTGAACTATCAATACTCACTTTCTATCCTTCTAGATTTCCAGAGGCCAAAACTGATCCAAGTGCTTTTGTTCTCAAGTGTAATTATCCTCACACACCCAAAAATCTCACCTTATTGGAAATCCAATATGCTGGAGCTGTCTAAAATAGGCATTCTACAAAACACAATCTTCCACAAACAGAAATGTCCTCCCTTATTATTTAGAGATACAATATGGTTGCAGGTCCTTCCAGCCCAACAAGGTTGTGATGCCCAATTACACCCATGTGACCAATTAACCTACTAAGCTGAACATCTTTGGACTGAGAGCGGAAACCGGAGCACCTAAAAGAAACCCACACAGTCATGGGGAGAATATACAAACCCCTTACAAACGATGGTGGGACTTAAACAGGGTTGCAGGCACTATAGTGGAGTTACACTGAGTTACACTATAGTGGAGTTACGCCTCAGTGCCGCCCCTAAAGTTGAGACTTTAGACATGATTTGGTTGTAATTGACAACAAGAGGACAGTTCTCAGTAAAAGCATATCCACCAGCACAGCTAGAGTCAACAAGCTATTGAGGACTGGTCCCCACAAGTATCTGTTGAGGTCAAGCCTCGTTCATTTAACTGACCCTTACTTTTGTGCGTGTCCAGATGCAGAACTAGCTCTTTGACATGTTGTAACAGTGATGAGCAGTCTGGCATTTAGTTCACACATTCTGAATGCCAGAGTTTGCCAGTTAGAAAAAATTGCTCACAGTTATTGACTTGGCATCAGTGACTCTGATGTGAATAGCTGGCAACAAACCGACTTCTTATTTGCTTTTAATGGCTTCACTGAGTATAAACAATGAACCAGAGAGTTGCCATCAGCACCATCTACCCTTTCAGATAAGTGCACATCTCCAATTCCCCAGCACATAGTTACGTTGGTTTAATGTTGGAGTATAAAAGACTACTTGTTAAGTATTGTCCCATAGCTCCAGTCTTGATCTTTAATTTGTTTTTCTATTTTTTATTTGCTGAAGGGTACGCCATTATGTCGAGCTGATTTAAGAGCTGTCAACATCAACCTCTGCGACATGTGTGTTATTTTATCAGCCAATCAGAACAATATCGACGATTGTTCGCTCCAAGACAAAGAATGCATCTTGGCGTCACTCAACATCAAGTCTATGCAGTTTGATGACAGCATAGGGGTCTTACAAGCTAATTCCCAAGGTAAGGACTGCCCTATAATACTTCCCTGCTATGCCTGGAGGGGACAGGAGCTGGCAAGTAGAATATCTCTCACTCAGTAATTCAAACAGTCTTGTATTGGTTTGTTTGATGGTAAGGACAACTGACTGCTCTGATGTTTTAAACAGGACTGAGATAAACAACCATGAAAAGGAATAGCTTTTGGATTGATGGGGATTTTCAGCCGAGTTGAATCTTAATATAGACAGGAACAATTAACCTTAAGTGCTTAAAAGGTTCATATTTATAGTTTGTGTGTGGTCCATTTTCTGACTGATTGAAAGAACCAAGCAGAATACGGACAAAAAAAATATTTTTAATATATATGGTAATTTTCCTTGCAACAATTGTTTTTTTTTCTATCCTTAAACGTTTCATTGCTTTGTCACAAGGTCAAGGGATAATTGGACTTGGCTGTAGATTTTCAGCTCTGCAAACTCCTGAAGAGTTTCAAAGAAGGTTTCTTGTTTACTTCAAGAAGACACCATTATTGTCCACCTACTGATAGGCATCACATATACTTCCCTAGCTATGACTAATCATATACTAGTTTTGACTCTGTTCACAATGGATTGAGGCAGGGAATGGATTAACCCCATAAAATGTTTTGTTGAGAAAGATTAGATTCACATTGTGTGGCTGTTTATGCAGTAATGTGAAAATATTTTAAATGCTACTATCTTGGGATAGAAACATATTAGAAATCGTTAATATGCTTCCTTCTCATTTGGGACGAGGCTTACTTTCTTTTTGCAAGTGAGAAATGACGGGGGACGTTTAAAAGCAGCAAATAAATGCACGATAACATCTCCATGTAGGTGTTGAGTACCATTATTTACTACATCTTAGACCCTGTTATAAATATTTTAATATCTGTTCTTGCCTTAAGACATTGAGATGTTTAAGAAGATTCCGCTTTCAGTTCTGCCCAACATGCTATGTACTTTAATCTAGAGAAAAAAATATTATGATTTAATTAAAACGTACGAGTGCATCAACATTTGGTCCTACCGAAGGTAATGATTTATATAGGTGACTATGCATTACAGCAGTTGCTAGGCAACAGGTTGAAAATCAACCATTGCTTTAGGCTGTTTATAAAATTACTGAAATCGATTTGCAACAATTGCTAAATAACACTCGCCAACTTCAAGTAGTGGTATTTGAAAGCTAACAGAGCAATAGATAATAACGTCGTTTAAATGATTGTACTTCTGAAATATTTATAAAAGCACTTTATACCTCCTTTGAGACTTTTAAAGTGTTCAGCGTCTTTAATGTTGGACAGGTTGTTCCAAGGCTCGTCTTAATTTTCCTCAGAATAGATTGAAAAGCTCTCATGCCAGTAAGGTATTTGACGTGATGGTAGTATATTTTAAAAGCCTCTGGAATAGATTTTGAGCTCTATCATTATTACTATAATTGTGTTTGGTGCCTTATTAGAATGACTTTTGGCCCTTTGATTTTTTTTCTTAAGAGGCTCAGTAATCTTAATTAGATGAGGGCTGCATTGGCTAAGAGAGTGCCATTTAAAGCACTCGCTTGCAAATAAAAATTAAATATTCTCATGGTAATATTTTACACACCTTTGGCATGACACAACCAGCCACCCTGCAGGTTTATATTTACTAATTGCAAACTCAAGGCAGCACCACAATGTGAGTAAACTACATAACCCTAAAATTCTAATGAGACTATAAGGACTGCATCAGATGATGTTGTTTAAGTGGATAATGGTTCCAGTAATGTTCTAATTGCAGGGTAAAGTACATTAGCATGGTATCTACATTTAGGAATTTTTTCACAGCATGGCCTTAAGGGAATAGTTCAGGAAAGACATTACCTCTAAATTCCTGCCATTTCCATTTATTACTTGGTGTACTAATCCTACATAGCCATTCTTTTACTGTTCAATGCTATGAACTGCAAAAAAAAATGTTTTGAAACCTGCAGTGAATTCTGGTGAAATGTGTATTTTATCTTCATTTGGAACACGGTCTAATTGTTATTTTATGCAGAGGTCCAATTAAAAATCTGCCGGAGCTGCAGATAACTTGGCAGTGAATTTTTGTGTGACTGGACCTACCCCATTACTGTGAATCTCCTCTGGGCTCTGCAAATGTCCCCTCATGAGGTTTTGCTGTCGTCACACAAGTGTCCTTGGGAATGTGGGAGCAGCTGTCATTATAACTTTTGTAACAAGGAGGGACTTTCTGTGTTTTCCTGGGTGCATCTATCACCTGAGTTGGCAGTAAGTCTCACTGATCCTGGAGCTTCTCAATTTGATTGTGGTCTGAGCTGAGCTTACTGATCCTAGCTAGAGCACAAGTGGTTCATGAAGAAATAAAAAATATAGATCATTCAACCCTACCGTGTCTGCTCCACCTTCAGTGAGATCCTTTACCTCTGACCAACTTTCCTGCATTACCCTTTGTTGTGTATTTAATATTTCAATAATATTTGAGTAATATTGTAAATATATTGTTTGATTAAGCATTCTTTCTTGATTACATAATTCATTATGGGTTTTATGTAAAATTATGTGACTGGCATACGTCATAATGTCACCATGTCATAAGTGCACGCCTCACTATAGTAAAGCAAAGAGAGTACACGTTATCCTGGGCTCCTGAATTTTGATTTTGATTAATTTCTGGAGTTACAAAACATAACATCGCAATGAGGAAGTTTTAAAATGAACCCGAGACAACTGCCTCCCTGTTGAAGCACAGCGAGATGTTTGAGTTTTCTTTAAAAAAGCATAGCACGTGCTTCTTCGCAAAGAGACAGAGGTGGTCAAATTTTAAAAAGGGGAGAAGATGGACAAATTCGTGGGTTCATAAACAGTGATTACACAGAAATAATAAACATAAATTTAAAAATCAGAAATGGCTGGTTACATCGGAAATATAGATGTGTTCCATTGTATAACGGATAACTAGCCGATATGTACTGAGCAAATTGAGCAGTATTTTGAAGCAAATGAAATAGCCAGTGAGAAACAAGTACCAATTTTGCTGAGTGCAATAGGTGGAAGAACATACAAGTTGTTTAGAAGTTTAACTGCTCTAACCAAACCAGCAGACATGAGCTTTGCTGATATTGTGAAAGTAATGCAGGAACATTTAGAACCAAACCCATTGTTGATTGCAGAATGCTTTAGGTTTCATAAGCAGAATGAAAAGGAAGGGGAGTCCACTTCAGCGTAAGTTGCTGAATTGAATAAATTATCTGATTATTGTCACTTCAGTGATGGGCTGAATGGTGCACTGAGAGATCGTTTAGTTTTTGGAATCTTATAAGAACGCATTCAGAAATGGCTCCTAACTGAAGCAAAACTCACATTTAAAGGAGCGGTTGAAATTCCTGTATCAATGGAAACAGCAGACAGGGACTCAACTAAGCTACAGCCAGGAATGAATTTGATCATGAACAAAATTACAATGCCTAAACAGATACTGGCCTGACCAAACAAATTTTGTTACTGTTGTGGCAGGGGCTCACATACACCAGGCAAAGGTGAAACTGGCAGAAAATACAACAAAGTAGGACACATGCAAAGAACATGCTGGGCAGACAGAAATAAATAAAAAGATAAAAAGTCAAGTTGAAGTTTCAAAAAGAGCATTAACCTGCATGCTGTTGTTGAAAACTCTGATAATGGTGAGAGTGGCAGAGGACTGGGTAGCCTTGAGACTTAAAACGTGATAACTAACAATAGGCAAGCAATATGGCTTACACCAGAAGTGAATGGCAAATTAATTAAAATTGAATTGGACATTGGCTCGTCTGTTCCAGTCATTCCACAAAATGAGTTTGACCAGCATTTAGAAGATATTAAACTGAAACCTGCATTATCCAACTATAAGCTTATACTGGAGAAAAGATAACACCTGTGGGAATGACATTCATAGCAGTGAAATGCAACAACCATCAAGCCACATTGGGCTTGCATTGTAGAGTCATGATTGGCTGAGACAACTACAACTTAACTGGAGATCCGTCCTCCATTTGTTTGTCACATCCCTGCAATAGAGACAACTGAAAGCGAATTAAGAAGTGTACTTGATGATGCTACAGCTGTGTTAATGGATGGCACATATCAAGGATAGAATAGTGTCAAATGAAAATGCCACATCTAAGTTTTACAAAGCCCAGCCAGTTCCTTATATCATCCATGATAAATTAGCCAGTGAACTAGATTGCATGGAGGCTGAAGAAGTTCTTCCAAGGTTGAAAAGCCTCATCTCAAGGACTGTTGTTGCAGAAAACTTAGTCAGTGACAATGGATCACAGTTTGTTGCAGAACAGTTTCAGTCATTTCTGAAAATGAATAAATAAGACATGTTACACCTGCACCGTACCACCCAGCTGGCTTGGTGGAAAGGTTTTATCCAGTTTCTAAAGAAGGCATTGCGAGTAATGTCAGGAGCACACACTGCACCAGCACTGAATCAGAAGCTCACCAACTTCCTCCTTGCGTGTTGCGATCCGGTAAACTCCAAAAACAACATGGAGGAAGCCCCAGAACCTGAGGTTGTTGCACAGCCACGAGTCTCACCTGCTAAGGAGTGTGATGCCCCCACCCCATCCCGGTCAGGAAAGATGTTATCTCACAAGAGTAAAAAATCCTCCACAGCGATTAAATTGTTAGACCTGAATGGGACAATTAAATATTTGCTATGCTGTGGATGTCTACACAGTAGTTGTATTATATACATGTGTGTGTTTATGTATGTGTGTGTGTGTGTTGAGATGTATTTTGTATTGAGATGGAGTTTATAGCTAATCAGGGAGGTGTGTCATGTATTTAATACTTCAGTAATATTTGAGTAATATTATAAATATACTATATCATTTGATTAAGCATTCTTTATTGTTTATATAATTCATTACAGGATATATATAAAAGTACATGAATGACATACATCATTACACTACCATGTCATAAGTACATGCCTCACTGTAGTAAAGCAAAAACTGTTCACGTTATCCCGGGCTCCTCTGTCTTTCTTTCGATTAATTTCTGGAGTTACAAAACATAACACCCTTGATTTGTTATCTAATGAACGGCTGATTTTTATGTTTACTTGGTGACAGATTCCACAGGCATCTTTCATAATGAATTCCAGAGATTCAGTACCCCTTGTGTGAAGATATTCCTCTTCACATCTGTCCAGAAAGACCGACCCTGTTTTGAGACCATGGCCCCTGGTTATTGACTCTCCAGCCAGAGGGAATATCAATTTCACCTTTATTCTGACAAGCCCCTTAAGAATTTTCCCAATTCAATGAGATAATCTCTCAGTCCTCGAAACTCAAGAGAGTCCTAGTCTATTCTGTTTAATCCTTCTTCAGAATCAGATTTATTATCACTGACATACGTTGTGAAATTTGTTGTTTTGTGATAACAGTGCAGTGCAATACATAAAAATTACAATAAATTACAAGAATATTTTAAAAAATAAATAAATAGTGCAAAAAGATCACAATAGTGACTTAGTGTTCCTGGGTTCACAGAGTGTTCAAAAATCTGATGGTAGAGGGGAAGAAGCTCTGATCGTGCAGAGGTAGAGGCATTGATCGTGTGGATAGTCAGAGGCTTTTTCCCAGGGCTGAAATGGCTATCACGAGAGGGCATCGTTTTAAGGTGTTTGGGAGTAGGTACAGAGGAGATGTCAGGGGTAAGTTTTTTATGCAGAGTGGTGAGTGCGTGGAGTGGGCTGCCGGTGGCGGTGGTGGAGGCGGAAACAATAGGATCTTTTAAGAGCCTCCTGGATAGGTACATAAAGCTTAGAAAAATAGAGGGCTATGGGTAAGCCTAGGTGGTTCTAAGGTAAGGCCATGTTCATTACAGCTTTGTGGGCTGAAGGGCCTGTATTGTGCTGTAGGTTTTCTGTGTTTCTAAGCTGTTCCTAAAACATTGAGTTTTTCTCTTCAGGCTCCTGTACCTATTGTCTGATGGTAATATTGAGAAAGGATGTCTTGGATCTTGCAGGAACATCATGAATGTTTCTGCTTTCTTGACACATAGCCTTGAGAAGATGTCCTAGATGGGAGGCATTCATGTGAGATTGTAAACATAATGATTGGTAAAAAAACACCATGTCATGATCAATCTGGTGAATCTTCAGTGCCCTTCTATTACAATTATCCCCTTTCCTGGGCAGGAAGAGCAGACTTATGCATTATGTGCTAGGTAAGGCTTTTCAAGGACCCTACTTAAGATGTGTCTACTTCAAGAAGATATCACAGTTGAGAAAAGAGCTATCTAATCTATCAAAATTTGTGATCTCACTCATTCAGCTAGCATTCTAATACATGTCCAAGTGGTTAAGGCGTTCGTCTAGTGATCTCAAGGTCGCTAGTTCGAGCCTCAGCTATGGCAGCGTGTTTGTGTCCTTGAGCAAGGCACTTAACCACACATTGCTCTAGTGTCTGTGCGAGGAGTAGCGCCCCACACAGACTTCTAATCTGCACCTTGTAAGGCATGAAAATGCCCAACGCAGGCCTCTCATGGCCTGAGTCGACGTTCCGCCGTCTAATACTGGTTATTAAGTCAAATAAAATATTCACTGCTTTGTTGATTTTTAAACAAAGAGCAGATGATTTGCATTCCTGATTTCCAAGTGAATGATGAACAAACTTTGAGTGAGAGACATAGGAGCAAGAGTTGGTCCAGCAGTCCCTCAGATCTGCTCCACCAAACAATAAGATGCATGATCTCAGTTCCACTTTCCTGCATGATCCTAATAACGCTCGAATCCCCAATGCAAGATTTTAAAGTGACCTGATAGGTAACAACTTTAGATCTCTTTAACCCTGAAATTCATTTTCTTGCGGACTTACTCAATAAATCCATAGTAGAATAATAACCACAATGGAATCAATAGTTATTTGAACACTTGGGTGTTCAACCAGTGTGCAGAAGGCAGCAAGCTGTGAAAATACACAAAGAAAGAAATAATCAGAATAAATAAGTAAGCAATAAGTATCAAGAACATGAGATGAAACGTCCTTGAAAGTGAGTCCATAGGTTGTGGGAACATTTCAAAGATGAGGCAGGTGAAGTTGAGTAAAGTTATCCCATTTGGTTCAAGAGCCTGATGGTTGTTCCAGAACTTGGTTGTGTGAGTCCTGAGCGTCTTATACTTCCTTTCTGACGGCAGCAATGAGAAGAGATCATGACCTGGGTGGTTGGGATCCATGATAACGCTATCCTGCGACGGTGCTTTGTGTATGTTTGCTCCATGATGGGGAGGGTTTTTACCTGTGATAGACTGGGCTGTATCCACTACTTTTTGTAGGATTTTCCATTCAAGGGCGTTGGTGTTTCCATACTAGGCTGTGATACAGCCAGTCAATATACACTCCACCACACATCTACAGAAGCTTGTCAGAGCAACACACACAAAATACTGGAGGAACTCAGCAGGGCAGTCAGCATCTATGGAAAAGAGTGAACAGATGACGTTTTGGGCTGAGACCCTTCATCCTTTCCTGAATCTGAAGATTTTCTCGAAGTTTGTCAGAGTTTTAGATGTCATGCTGAATCTCTACAAATACTTAAGAAAGTAAAGGAAGTAACACTGAGTAATTTAAAATCACTGACCCCCTTCACCTCTGATCCTCTGATGATGACTGGCTGATGGACCTTTGGTTTACTCCGCCTAAAATCATAATCAGCTCCTTGGTCTTGCTGACATTGAGTAAGCGGTTGTTGTTGTCGTCGTACCACTCAGCTAGATTTTCAATCTCCATTCTACCTGCTGATACATCACCACCTTTGATTCGGTCTACAACAGTGGTGTTGTCAGCAAACTTGAATATGCCATTGGAGTTGTGCTTAGCCCCACCATTATAGGTGTCAAACAAACAGAGCAGGCGGCTAAGCACACAGCTTCGTGGCGCACCTGTGCCAATGGAGATTATGAAGGAAATGTTGCCAATCCGAACTGACTGGGGTCTGCGAGTGAGGAAATCGAGGATCCAATTGCACAAGGAGGTATTGAGGCTAAGGTCTTGAAGCTTATTGATTAGTTTTGAGAGATGATAGTATTGAACGTTGAGCTGTAGTTCATAAAGGACATCCTGATTTATGCATCTTTGATGTCCAGAGCTGATTGAAGAGCCAAAGAAATGGCATCTCCTGTAGACCTGTTGCGCAGTAGGCAAATGGAGTGGATCCAAGCTACTTCTCAGGCAGTAGTTGTTATCTTTCATCACCAACCTCTCAAAGCACTTCATCACTGTGAAGGTAAGTGCTACTGGATGATAGTCATTGAGGCAGGTTACCATGTTCTTCTTATGCGCTAGTATAAATGAAGTCTGCTGAAGCAGTTGGGTATCTCAGACTGCCAAACTGAGAGGTTAGTGAACATTCCAGCCAGTTGACCAGCATAGGACTTTGGTACTCAGCCCAGGTATCCCGTCTGCACTGGATGTTTTTCATGGGTTCACCCTCCTGAAGGCTGCTCGCACAATGGCCTCAGAGACTGAAATCACAAGATCATCACGGGCAGTGGAGTTCGTGATGGGGCCTCAGAGACTGAAATCACAAGGTCATCAGGGGCTGTGGGGTTCGTGATGGTTCCTCCATACTTTCACAGTCAAAGCGAGCGCAGAGGATATTGAGCACATACGGAAGCAAAGCACTGTTGTCGAGTCTGTCACTTGATTTTACTTCATAGAGGTGATAGCATTCAAGCCCTGCAATAGCTATCGATCATCCTTCATTGATTCAAGTTTAATGCAGAATCGCCACTTCACCCATGAGATAGCTTTCTGGAGATCGTACCTGGATCTCTTGTAATTTTATTGGTCACCAGACTTAAATGCCTCTGATCTGGCACCCATTAGATTGCAGACCTCATGGTGTATCCAGGGCTTCTGGTTAGGGAAGACGCTGAATGATTTTGTGGGGACACACTCATCTACAACTGTTTTTATAAGTCTGTGACATCTATGGTGCGCTCACTCAGATCCACAGATGAACATAACCCAGTCCACCAGTTCAAAGCAATCCCATAGCCAATCTTCTGCAACCACCTCTTTGTTGTCCTCATCTCTGGGGTTTGCTCTTTAGCCTGTGCCTATATGCAGGCAAGAAAAGGACAGCCAAGTGATCAGATTTACTGAAATGTGATCTGGGCATTTAATGGCAGGAAGTTCACGTCCTCAATTTAGTTCTCTAGTGATTGCACGTTTGTTAACAAGATATTGGGTAGAGGGGTTCTCATTTCTCTGTGTTTCAGTGTGGTTTGGAATTCCCCCTGCACCTGTCCCGTGCCTTGCTTCCAATGAACCTTTGTTTGCTTAAAGATGTTGTACCTGCTTGCTTGAGAGTTAAGTCCGCCGAGTCTTTTGGAAGATTGAAAAATCTGTAGTTCATTAAGTCTATGACTCTATGAAGGATAGAGGAGTGATATCAAAGTTAAAGTTGAGTTTACTGTGATAAGCACAATTAAAAATTTACTTGCAACATCATATAAGCAGTATTCACATGGAAAAACATAAATTATACACGATTTTTAAAAGAAAGAACACAATTAGAATAAGAAAACTCTTACTACAGACTGATCAAAATGATCATAGTGTTGCCCAACGAGTGATTTGGACTCTGTCGGCAATAAAAAAAAAGGAGGAAGGTTATGCTTCAGTTTTATGGAGATTTAATGAGTTCTGGATATGGAATTGGTCTCCTTATGTAAGGACAAATGTAAAGACATTGGAAGCAATTCAGAGAATGTTTCATTTATTTTCTGTATTTAGAGATACAGAATGGTAACAGGCACTTCTGGCCCAACGAGCCAGTGCCCGCCCAATTACACCCATGTGACCAATTAGCCTGACCTCAGTGGTTGGGAAGATGTTGGAGTCAGTTGTTAAGGATGAGGTTATGGAGTACTTGGTGACACAGGACAAGATAGGACAGAGTCAGCATGGTTTCCTTCAGGGAAGATCTTGCCTGACAAACCTGTTGGAACTCATTGAGGAGATTACAAGTAGGATAGATAAAGGGGATGCTGTGTCTGTTGTATATTTGGACATACAGAAGGCCTTTGACAAGGTACTACACATAAGGCTGCTTACCAAATTAAGATCCCATGGTATTACAGGAACGTTACTAACATGGTTAGAGCATTGGGAGATTGGTAGGAGGCGGCGAGTGGGAATAAGAGGTTCATTTTTTTGGTTGGCTGCCAGTGACTAGTGGTGTTCTTCTTCTTTTGGGGCTTCTTCTTTTTATGCTGTATATCAGTGATTTAGATGATGGAATAGATGGCTTTGTTGCCAAGCTTGCAGATGATACGAAGATTCGCAGGGGGCAGATAGTGTTGCTGAAATAGATAGGCTGCAGAAGCATTTAGGCAGATTAGGAGAGTGGGCAAGAAAGTGGCAAATGGAATACAATGTTTGAAAAATGCATGGCCATGCACTTTGGCATAGAAATAAATGTGCGGACTATTTTCTAAATGGAGAGAAAATCCAGAAGTCTGAGATTCAAAGGGACTTGGGAGTCTTTGTGCAGAACACCCTAAGTTGAGTCTGTGGTGAAGAAGGCAAATACAACGTTAGTAATCATTTCAAGAGGTCTAGAATACAAGAGCAGGGATGTGATGTTGAGGCTTAATAAGGCACTAGTGAGGCCTCACCTTGAGTATTGTGAATAGTTTTGGGCTCCTCATTTAAGAAAGAAGTGGTGGCATTGGAGTGGGTCCAGAGGTGGTTCACAATGATAATCCTGGGGATGAAAATGTTATCATACAAGCAAGGTTTGATGCCTCTAGGTCTTTACTAGCTGGAATTTAGAAAGATAAGGGGGAATTTTATTGAAACCTTTAGAATGTTGAAAGGCCTAGACAGAGTAGTTGTGGAAAGGATGCTTCCCATGGTGGGAGAGTCTAGGACAAGAGGGCACAGCCTCACAATAGAGAGGTGTCCATTTAAAACAGAGATGCGGAGAAAGTTATTTAGCCAGAGGGTGGTGAATTTGTGGAATTTGTTACCACAGGCAAGCTGTGGAGGTCAGGTTGTTGGGTGTATTTAAGGCAGAGATTGATAGGTTCTTGATTGGTCACGGCATCAAAGGTTACAGGGAGAGGGCCAGGAAATGGGGTTCGGGAGGGGGAAAAGAATCGGCCATGAGCAGACTCAGTGGGCCAAATGGCCTATTCAACTCCTATGTCTTATGGTCTTCTGGTCTTAGCTATTAATCCAAATGTCTTTGGAATGTGGGAGGAACCCAGAGCACCTGAAGGAAACACACGTAGTCACGAGGAGAACGTACAAACTCCTTACAGACAGCAGTGGAATTAAAACCAAGTTGCAGGGGCAGTAATCTCCTACCTTCTCCCCTTAACTTTTGATGCCCTTATTAATCAAGAACATATCAAACTCCACCTTAAATATATCCAATGACTTGGCCTCCACAGCTGTCTGTGGCAATGAATTCTACAGATTCACCACCCTCTGGCTAAAGAAATTCCTCCTCATCTCTGTTCCAAAGCCTATGACCTTCTGATATTGAGGTGAGATAGCATATTATTGAAGACCTGTGCAATTCGGATTTCTTCTTTATCTTGTTTGTTGTAACATAGAATGTGATTTTGGAAAATTCCATGTCAAAAGCTGAGCTTCTGCAATAGCCTCTCCCTTTGTCCACATCGAATCTACAACAGAGACACATGCTGTCCTTGGTTTCTGCTCAATGCCATTAACTTATTGTGACCTGAAGTGCTTGCCCTGAAACTTCCCTGTGATAAAGTGAATTTGGTTTTAATTAGTTTTTATATCAAGTTCTGATATATGAGAGACTGGCAGGTTCTGAATTATGAGACACTTCACTTTTATTTTGCTATTCAACTGCAATTACACGCCCAGAATAAAAATAGTAACCTCCACCCATTTGGGCTTTAAAGTAGAGCATCACAAATCTTCCCTTTATACACTTGAGGTCTTTTTGCTATGGGATTTCACTGTTCATTATCCTGAACCTTTATAAAATAAACTACAACGTTTTGGAGTTTTGTCACCACCTACTGAGTCATTCTTATTCTTGCCTCAGTGCTGGCAGCTTCATTCCATTTATGGTGAGGTTACTCATTTTTATTTCCTTCATGTGCAGTACTATGCAATGGTCTTAGGCACATTTATATAGCTAGGATGCCTAAGACTTTTGCACAGTACTGTATTTGTCATCGTGGAGTGGAGAGCGAGTTTGTAAATCTGGCGGGAGCCAAGGATATTAGGAATGGCGAGGGTGGAGCGCCGTGGGAATGCGGTGGAAGAGAAGGAGTTGGGGGGGGGGTGTTGAAATGAAGCGAGTGCAGGCACACCCAGCCCTGAGACACCAGGCAAGGCCAATTGGTTTATTGATCATTACAGAATGTCTCTCTGGTGCCCCCTTCCCCAACTATGATTCCCCTCTCTCTGTCCCCTACCACAACCACGATTCCCCTCTCCCTACCCCTTCCCACTATCAGTCCACAATAGAGACCCATATAAGAATCAGATTTACCATCACATGTGTCATGCAATTGTTTTGTTTTGCAACAGTAGAACGGTGCAATGCATAAACATAAACAAGTGCCAAAGACTTCCTCTCTTTCACTTTTCACAGAAGGCTGTCTCCAGCCCAACAGCCACAGAGTTAGAGAGGATTCCATAGCTGACTTTGTATCTGGTGATCAAGAACAGAAACATTGGCCATATTTAACCTCCCAGCTTTCAAATGCTATTCCTCACTTATTAGCCTTAATTCATGCAAATACTGTCATTATTCTCAGGTAGTGTGAGATTAGGTCCAGGAGTCGGCCATTCCTTTCCTCATGCCTCCATCACGATTCTTAAGAAGGATACACTTCAAGGATAACGTCAAAATTGGCTTAAATAAATTCAGCATTACATCTAAAAAATTGAGAAGGTATTGTATTCAATATACACCTGGAGGAAATAAAGAGGAGACTGCACGACATGAGACTGACCTCCTCTGTGCCATAGAGCACAAGAGGTAGCTGTGAAAGGAGAGGCTGAACAACCAAACATTCTCTCCCTTGAAGGCCAGTGGGTATTCAGTCCCTGAACATGCTCAAAGCAGAGATAACCACAGCCACAACTTACACTTGCACACACTGCACCCAAATATACGGCCACCTGAGGACCCACCAATAGCCAAACCCTTGGGAGTATATCTCACTTGACTTGAGTGATTGCACTGCCACTAAGATAATGGCTAGTTTGTTGCCTCAATACTTTCATCCCAATCTTCATGTTTTCTAACTCCCTTGAAGTCCAAAAACTTATGTTGTTGCCTTGAGCATGCTCGGAGACTGAACATCCACTGGCCTTCAAGGGAGAGATTTCCACCCATTCACCACCTACAGCTTAAAGACATCTCTGTTTACCTCACTGTCCTTAACCTGAAGCCGCCTCTGGTCAGACTCTCAAAGTCAAAGTAAATTTATTACCAAAGTATGTATATGTCACTATATACTGTCTAGAGGTTCATTTTCTTGCACTCATATACAGGAAGATAGAGAAATTACAGTAGAATTTATGAAAAACTATACATAAATCAAGGCTGCCAACCAATGCGCAAAAGAAGACACATTTTGCAAATAAATAATATTGAGAACAAGAGTTGTAAGGAGTCCTGGAAAGTGAATCCGTACGTTGTGGAATCAGTTCAGGGTTGAGGTGAGTGACATTATCCTCTCTGGTGCAGGAGTTGATGATTGTTGGGTTGTAACTGGTGGTGTGGGACATAAGCCTTCTGTATCACCTCCTCAATGGTAGTAGTGGGAAGAGCATGATCTGGATGGTAGGGGTCCTTGACAATAGATGCTGCTTTCTTGTGAAAATGCTCCATGAAAATGTGCTCAATTGTGGGGAGGGCTTTGCCTGTGATAGACTGAGCTGGATCCACCAGTTTCCATAGATATTTCCCTTCCTCGCCATTGGTTTGTCCATACCAGGCAGTGATAGAACCAGTAAAGATACTCTCCATAGTTCATCTATCAAAGTTGGTCAAAGCTTTAGGTGACCAGCCAAATCTATGCAAACTTCTAAGTAGAGGTGTTGTCATGCCTTCATTGTATGGTACTTATGTGTTCATTCCAGGACAGACCCTCTGAAATGATAATGCCAAAGAATTTTAATGGTACTGACTCTTTTCACCTCTGATCCTGGAAGGAGGACTGGCTCATGGACCTCCAGGTTCATCCACCTGAAGTTGATCATTAGCTGTTTGGTTTTGTTCATGTTGAATGAGAGGTTGTTGTGGCACCATTCAACCAGATTTCAATCTCCCTCCTATATGCTGATTCATCACCACCTTTGATTGAGACTCCAGCTTGAGGAAAGAGCCTTGCTGCATCTGCCCTGCCAGCCCCTTGTAAAATCTCAACGAGGCTGCCTGTTGTGAACACAGGGCACTATACACTCCCTCAATATATACAAACATGCACTCCCTTCAATGGTCTCTCTACTCCCCCCTCCCCCCCCCACCCTATCATCTGCTGTCTGGTACTGATGAGTGTTCGGAGACACAAAAATTGTGTTTTTTCCCTGTGGGATAAAAGTTGATGTTTCTATTCCTAGCTTTAAAGTTTCCCTCCAGTGTGTGCCCTCTTAAACTGGATTTCCTACGAGAAAATGATTTACCCTGCCTAAACTCAACCAAATCCCTTAATCTGTTTAAACACCTGGGATTACTCACTCCATGAACTGTCCTTTACGCATAATCTACTGCTTACCATATAAATGTACTTTGAACTTTGAAATTTTGGGGGGATGATGAGCTGGATGTTTGATCGAGGTGGTGGAGGGGTGGAAAGAGAGCTGAAGAAATCTCCAGGAATGATTCAGAATTTTATTCCATGTCTTCCGAAAAAGGCCGCAGAAGCCCAGCTTTTGTCAGTCCACAAACTAGATCCCACATTACATGAATTCATGCATTGGTTCACCAAGGGGGATGTATAGCTGTGTAAAGTCAGAAAATCTGCAGAGCTCCCTCGGAATGCTTTTTATCCATGGCCCCAACGTTTGAAATTCATGGTCTTCGGTTGACTTCTCAGCCTGCTCGTAAATCATTGAGAGTCTGACAGAAAACTCGCATCATTTCAGCTTTGTGTGCCTACGGAACTCAGAGGCTGATAGCTGCACACTGCTTTTGGTTTGCCCAGGGCATGATTTTAGAGTCAGCCCAGATCACTGGTGTAAAACACTGCCAGCATTCAGCATCCCTGTCAATGGGGGCTTTCTGGAATTTACAACACTAATTAGACTCACTCACAGAATGCCGGCCTTGAATTTACAGTGTATGTGTCCTGCATGTGACCTCGGTGGGAGGTTGAAATCCCGTCGCGCGCCACCACATAAATCCACTGCCTGTGCCCTGGTTTGGGGGTTTGTTGATTATCTGCAGAGTCAGATTGATTATCAGTTGTATATGTCATCAAATTTGAGTGCAGTCCATTGTGAAAAATTGGAAGCAAATATGAAACCACAGCCACACTGGCCACCCCTCTGAACTTAGATGCTGGGGAAGGATGGGACTTGTAAGAGGCTACTATGATGCTAAAGTCATTGTTGTTTTTCAGCGACAATACAGTGCAATACAAAAAAAAGTTATTCAAATTTCAAAGTAAAATTATTATTGAAGTACATGTTTGTCACCATATACATCCCTGAAATTCATTTTCTTGTGGGCATTCACGGTAAATAGAGAGAAACAATTGAATCAATGAAAAACCACACATGACAGAGACAGACAAACAACCAAGGTGCAAAAGATAATGAACCAAGTAAATACAAAAAGAACAGAGAATAATAATAATCATAATAAATAAGCAATAAATATTGAGAATACGAGTTATAGAGTCCTTAAAAGTGAGTCCATAGATTGTGGAATCAATTGTTGTGGTGATTAAAATGATCCCCTCTGGTTCAAGAGCTTGACGGTTGAGGGGTAATAACTGTTCCTGAACTTGGTGGGATCTAAGAGTCCAGATCCTTCTCCGTGATGGTAGTAATGAGATGAGGGCATGTTCTGGGTGATGGAGGTCCTTAATGATGGATGCTGCCTTTTTGAGGCATCACCTTTTGAAGATGTCCTTGATAGTGGAGAGACTATGCTCATGATGGACTACTTGAACAGATGTATCTAACATGACCTTTCTATCCTGATGCAAAAGCTGGTGCTTTGACAGGTAGTTTCAATAACTGGCAAGTTCTGCTCCGGTTATGAGGCTTGGGTGCAGGGTTTTGTCCCAAAATGTCAACCGTTCCTTCCCCCACAAATTATGCTGGGCCCGTTGAGTTCCTCCAGCACATTATATGTTGAGAAGCAACAATGATTGATCACTGAGCTACTTAGGTTCATGGGCATCCCCATCTGAGGACCTGGGAGATGTCTGCTGAGAGAAGGGAGTTTAGGACTTACACACAGTACGTGAGGTGTGGGATTTTAGGGAGAGGTAACCAGAGGCTTTGCATTGGAGATAAGTGCTTAGGGGCGGGAGAGAAGCTCAGGAATGTGAAACCAGAGGCAGAGGGTCTCAGAGTCTTGGGGATTTTTGACTTTCTTAGGAGGCAATACTGGACTAGAGATTAGAACTGGGTGGGAGTGAGAGAAGCTGCAACAATGTTGTGAGCAGAGGCACCCCTTAAAAGGAACTGGGCATGAATGGTTATGAACCCTGGGAGACAGGAGGTGGAAGGAATGTGTTCTCCCTGCATCTGGGGAGGACATGTTCATGTGCAGCCAACTCCAGTAATTGGAAGAGAGGGATGAAGGAGAGGTGAGCGGTGGTGAGGGAGGTGGGTGGACCTACTCGACAAAAGGGACAGATGTATTGCTTTTCCTGTTGGAATGAAAACCAAATGGTTGTTTACATAGCATAACCTCCACCCAGAGAGGAATGCAGCATGTAAAACAGGAAGTCAATCCTTTACTTTAAATTGATTCATAAATGATTTACTTAAAGGTTTTGCCATTGGAGATGGAAGAGGAGTCTCATTTGCGCTCAGTCTTATGCATCTGAATTCGGCATTGTTCTCTTTTGATCTGTTCTATGCCTTTTACACCAGCCACACTACTTCAGAACTCCATGAATCTCGGTGTGAACTTCAGGCAAAATGACTCTCCATTGTGGTAGCAGTAGTGCGATCACTCAAGTCGAGTATGATGTTTTCCAAAGGGGATGTCTACTAGTAGGTTCTCAGGTGGCTGTTGAGACTGATCCAGGATTCCCATATTCTGGTGCTGAATGGGCAGGAGTAAGTAGTGGCTGTGGCTAGTGATTGGGTCTTTTGGTTGTTCAGTCTTTCCTTTTGCAACATAGTTTTATATATAAAAATTAAATTAAATAAGTAGTACAGAAAGAGAGGGAAAATAGTGAGTTTGTTCCCATGTAGCACAGCTCCCTCTTGAACAGATTTCCTCCAAGTGCACCTGTTGGGTGCAAGGTCTTCTCAGTTTTTAGATATAATGCTAAAATTTTTCAGGCTAATTTTGATGTTATTTTTGAAGCAGTTCCTTTGCCCACCGGGACCTCACTGACCTTCCTGCAGCAGGTTCTGTTTGGGGAGATATGAGTTAGTCATCCGAATGGCATGACTTAGCCATCCGAGTGGCTATTGCTTTATTGTGGTGGAGATGCTGTTTATGTTGGCCTCCTCAGCTGGCATTAGCGTGTCTGTCCTTCCAGCAGTAATGAGAGTCAACCATTGTAGACGCTCATTATCATCTACCAGAGAGGCACAGTAATGGGATGAAGTGTCTTCCTGTTGTACAGACTGGGAACATGTCATCAACAGCAACTTGCACTGATGTAGAGTGTCCACCACATTGAAATGTCCCACACTGACAGACCATTGAAGAAGCATTTGACAAAGTACGAAGTGCCTCTATAGCCACTGGGGGTCAATAATTTATTACATAACAGTGACATTTAAGAAGGAGTACAATGGGCAGAGAACATTTCATTCTGGTGATTCATCGGTTTGTCTTTTATTCAGGTGTGAAATCCCCACTTTACATATTTCTCTGTAATAGATTTGTTATAAGAACAGAAAGTGAGGTTTGATGATTTGTAATGTTGACTGTTTCACCTTTTTAAATGAATAAATAAGATACAATTTTGCAAGTGTGACAGCAGCTCTGTTATCATGCAGATGTTTTTTGGAACGTGAATATATTTCAGGAGTTGTGGCATATTGATGGCAGGGAAGATTAAGGATATTGCATATTCATTATTTGTGATTTATTTGCAACTTTCTGCTACCTAATTTATACCTTACTGTTTAAATTGAGTGAGCTCTAAAAGGGAAGAACTCGACATTTGTAAAGGTTTCTTCCTGCCTTCAATCCATCATGCCATTTTGTTTGCATGTTCTGGTTTTTATTCTCAGAGACAGCGGTAGACAGCCCTGCCTGCCCTGGCAAGACCTCTCCATGCAGCTTGGTTGATACACCTCAGGTCTCTATTTTAAAGATTAGCTTTATTTGTCACAAGTCCACTGAAGCATCCAAACAAAGAAACATGCACCGTTCGTGTCATTGACCAACCGTCCAAAGATGTGCTGGGGCAGCCTGCAAGTATTGCCTCGCTTTCAGTATCAACATAGCATTCTCATAATTTACTAATGCTAACTGGTACTTCTTGGGAATGTGGGAGGAAGCCAAAGCACCTGGAGGAATCCCACGCAGTCACACAGTGTGAAAACACCTTACAGACAGTGGCGGGAATTGAACCCTGGTCGCTTGCACTGTCAAGTGTTACGCTAGCCCACTACACTACCAAGCCAGCCCGCTATGCTACTGCGTTGTCCCATTAGAGTGAGTTCATACCCCACTCCAGAGGCTCAAATTCGGAATATGGCACGGTTCCCCGTGTAGTACTGGGAAAATCCAGAGCTGACAAGGGGTACAGTATTATCGTTTCGATGAAGTATGCTATGCTAATGTCATATGGATCAACATTGCTGAAGCAATATTTAGGAAGGTTAAATTTATTGCAAAGGGAATAGACTATACAAGTAGAATACTTTTTCCTGCAGCAGTAAGGTAGAGCACTGGTTCAGCAGTTAGTCCTGCTCCCTGGCAGCTCCTGGTTACAGCCACTGTTCGATCCTGACCTTGGATGCTCTCTGTGCGGGGTCAGCTTTTTCCTCTGTGACGGTGTAAGTTTCCGCCAGATGCTTCGTTTTTCTCCCACTTTTTGAAGACATGTTGAGAAGTTAATTGGCCAGTCTAAATTACTCCTTAGTACAGTTGCCTGGGCAAAAGCACCAAAACATTAAACAGGAATAGTAACGATTCCTGCCCAGGTTACAATTGGACTTAGGACGGTTTGTACTACATACAAGGACCCATGCTGGAAACGTGAAATGGATGGATAAAGATTTGCCGGATGCTGCTGTGGACCTGTAGGATCTTCTGCTGAGTATGAACAGGGGTATTTCAGTGTGCCTTCCCCAACCACACCTCCTCATCCCTGTGCCATAGCAATCAGGAATCGGGTAGATGGAGCCACAGTCAGTGATGCCGCCTGGTGACCGCTCTTCCCATACCTGTTCACTCTCCTGTTACCACTGTACTGTCATTTCTAACTTACAAACAGTTTGGATGACAATTGATATTTTCTCTGGATGATCATGGCTGCACCTAAGAGATGTCTTTGTAATAAGCAGCAGCATGAAATCTGGCCATTCAGTCCATAGAGTTTATACCATTTCCATGAAAGACCACACAGTTCATTCTACTTCACATAGTCGTGAAAATATATATTTTTAAGGTACAGTACTTATCCAGTTCCAAAATGAACACTACAACTCCACTCCCACCACTGACAGCACAGTTCAGACCACAGTCACTCATGGGCTAAAAAGAATTTGCCCTTATCTCACTTTTGTAAATTACCTTCACTCTGACCTGCCCACCAAAAGGAGCAGTTTCTCTTTCTGTGCCTTTCCTGATATACAACCCCATTTGGTCCAAGGATAACAGTTCTAATTTCTTAGGGCAATTTACATAACTAACCACCTTCTTCCCTGGAATCATTTTGCTAAGTCTCTTCTGCATGAGCTCTCTATATTCTTTTCTTCCCCCAAAAGTTTGGCACATGGGTGCAGTACTCCAATGTACAAGAATGACACAAGAAGTTACAAATGCTTGGAATATGGAGTGAAAACAAGCTGCTGGAGGAACTCAGTGGGTCTAGCAGCATCTCTGGGGGGTGGGGGAGGGCAGAGAGATGGTTGACATTTCAGGTTTTGACCCTCCATCTTCCCCCAATATTCTAATTATGGCTGAATCAGAGTTTAACAGATCAAACCAGTTGGAAGGCCATGTGGAACTCAGTGCAGTGGTTGAGACCACCGGTAACTACAACTTAAGAGGAAACTGGATAAGTAAATGCAGGAGAAGGAATTAGAAAATAAAATGGGAGTATGCTTAAGTGAACTGTAAGGACCATCACAGAAATGGGCTGAATGGCTTCTTTCTCTGTTGCACATTCAGTGCAGTTGTTCTAGAATGCCTTTTCACTGCTCACTTTCTTGAATCACAAATGAATCATACCCACCAAAAATCTTATTCGTCGTCGTCGTTGTTAGGTCGCATCTGGAATTTCCAGTTGGCGGATGATTTCCCTCCACGCCACTCTGTCCCGACATTTGTCCACAACATCCCTAGTCTTGTCCAGCTGGTCTAATCCTTGATGTTATCCAGCCACGTTGTTCTTTGCCTTCCTCTTCTTTTCTTTCCCTCCACCTTTCCATATAAGTCCGACAAGATGTTATCTCTCTGCGTAACGTGTCCACAATAAGCAACTTTTAACTTCATAATCTTCTCCAGCAATATACATGGTCTATCAGCTTCGAACAAAACCCTCTCATTTGAAACTTTCTCTACCCAGCTGATGTTCAACGTTCGTCGATAGCACCACATTTCTAAAGCATTAACTCATTTCATGTCATCCTTCTTCAGGGTCCGTGTTTCTGATCCATACCTCAGTACTGACCATACGTAATACATGAGGAAGCAGATTCTACTTTGGATGTCTATCTTTCGATTGCATAGTAGATCTTTTTGCATCATGAACTGGGTCTTAGCCATACCTATTCTCCTTCTGATAGCAACGTCACATCTCCCATTATCTGACAGACAACTGCCAAGATAATCAAACTTTCGCACCTGTTCAATGTCTTGTCCATTCACTTGTAACGATACCATCATGAATGAGTCTTTAGTGTTTGTTTTGCTTACCACCATTGATTTTGTTTTCTTAGGGTTGATTTTAAGTCCGCAGTCAAGGCTTTTCTCATTCACTTTATTCAGCATAATTTGCAGTTTGCATTCGCTGTCAGCTAATAACGCAGTGTTGTCCGCATACCTGATGTTATCCACCTTCTGGCCTCCGATTGGAATGCCTGTCACCTGATGGTCGCATTCCCAAAAAATCCATCCTCTGTAGAGCTTTCAAAAATAAAGTAGGAAAACTTGGAGAGAGGAAGCTGTGTATATGAACAAATCCCTTACATGAACGCCAATCTTCTCTTATGCCGGTAGGAGCTGGCTGTCCCTCCTCCATTGGCCTTTGGTCCATTAAGGCTTTTTGTGGATCTAGAGCTTAATTCAAATTTAAACCCCGATATCCTCAGTCGTGATATCAAATTTGCAGATAATTCCAGTGCATTCCTCACTTCCTTGAGACTGTGCTCCCTCTGTGCAAACTGTCCTTGATTCTTGTGCAGTCTGATGTGTGGATCACTGTGCTTATGTCCTGTGGGCAGGCGATCATATTGTAGCTTTCAACTTCTGAAGATGAAAGTCCAACCAACAGCTGTCAACCCATGTCTTTGATGACTCCATTTTCAGTCCCCCTGTGTCTATGCGTACTGAAATCTCTGATCTCAGATTGAAATCCTATGCCAAGAATCTGCACTAAAGAGCTTTTTCTTTTTTTTATTTTGTTTTATTTTTCACTTTTTGAACTCTGAGCTCTCTGTAAAGTTTAAGTCCATTGATGATCAACTGTTAGTGTGTGAAAGAGAGAGAGAAAGAGTTAAGGGCAGTGGAGATTGTTCAGTGTCTGTCTCACATCGTGATCAGGAGAATGTGCACAAAAGCTCAAAAGCAAAGTGGAGTTTATTGTCATATGCACAAGTGCAATGAAAAACTTACTTGCAACTGCATCAGATGTACATTTACAAGCATGAGCAAAATTAGGACAAGAAGATACAATGTCTCTTTTTGTGCAAAGTGATCAAAGTTGAAACAGAGATAAAGATTGGCTTTATTTGTCACATATACATTGAAACATACAGTGAAATGTGTCCTTTGCATCATATCAAATCAACAAAGTTTGTGCTGGGCAGCCCGCCAGTGTCGCCACATTTCCTGCACCAGCATAGCATACTCACAACTCACTAACCTTAAGCTGTGCATCTTTTTGGAATGTGGGAGAAACTGAAGAACCCAAAGGAGTCCCATGCAGTCACGGGGAAAACATACAAACACTTCACAGGCCACAATGGGAATTGAACCCAGCTCTTAGACAGCTGGTGTTGTAAAGTGGTAAACTGTTACACCAACTGTGCTGCTATTCTGAAGTGATTAAAATTGCACCAGTTGATTCGAAAACCGAATTGTTGAAGGAAAGTAGCTGTCCTTTACTGTTGCAACTTGCTTAGAGTAACAAATCCAAGATTCACATCCAGAAGCCTGCGCACAGGTCCCACACCAGGCTCCATAACCATATAACCATTACAGCACGGAAGCAGGCCATCTCGGCCCTTCTAGTCCGTGCCGAACTCTTACTCTCACCTAGTCCCACCGACCTGCACTCCGCCCATAACCCTGCATTCTTTTCCAGTCCATATAGCTGTCCAATTTAATGTAGATTATTAATAATTTTCATGATTGTGGGGAGATTTTAGCCTTCCAATCCTCTCTTTGGGAAATCAGCATTTGTGCTGAGTCATCTTAATCTCAAAGTCTCCTGTGCAGCCTTCCTGGTCTTATTCCTGTGATGATGCTGATATACTGACTCATTGCTTCTCTCCACTTACCACTATTCTGACCTCCATGGTCATCTCACTCTGTTCACTCCAAGTCCCCTCATCATCATCCTTCTCTTTAGATTCCTGTGAGTTTAATTTCAGGTGGGAAAATACTGGCAAAAGCACAATACATTCCTATAGAAATTGTGAGGTTCACTGGGGGCATGCCCAGTTTTCTGAGCCTTCTGAAGAAGTAGACCATAAGATCATATGACATAGGAGCAGAATTAGGCTGCTTGGCCCATTGAGGCTACTTCGCCATTCAACCATGACTGACTTATTTTCCCTCTTTGTCCCATTCTCTTGTCTTCTTCCTGTAACCTTTGACACCTTCACTAATCAAGAACCTATCAACCTCCATTTTAAGTATACCCAATGACTTGGCATCCACAGCCATCTGTGACAATGAATTCTACAAATTCACCACCCTCCGGCTAAAGAATTCCCTCTTCTGCAGTGCAGAAGGGAGGGGGGAGAAAGAGGAGAGCGGTAGTGATAGGGGACTCGATAGTTAGAGGTGCAGATAGAAGGTTCTGTGGTCGTGACAGAGAATCCAGGATAGTTTGTTGCCTCCCAGGTGCCAGGGTCAAGGATGTCTCTGATCGATTGCATGACATTCTGAAGTGGGAGGGTGACCAGCTAGATGTCGTGGTGCACATCGGTACCAATGACATAGCAAGGAAGAGTGAAGAGGTCCTGGACAGTGAGTATAGAGAGCTTGGTAGGAAGTTGAAAAGCAGGACCTCAAGGGTGGTAATCTCAGGATTGCTACCTGTGCTAGGTGCCAGTGAGGGTAGGAATAGGATACTCTGGAGGAGGAACAAGTGGCTGAGGAACTGGTGTGGGGGGCAGGGTTTCAGATTTCAGGATCATTGGGACCTCTTCTGGGGCAGGTGGGACCTGTACAAGAGAGACGGGTTACACTTGAACCACAGGGGGACCAATATCCTTTCAGGGAGGTTTGTTAGTGCTATTGGGGAGGCTTTAAACTAGATTTTCAGGGGATGGGAACCAGAGTGCCAGAGCTGGCAGTGTGGCTGGGGTGAAAATAAATGATGTTGAAAGTTTAAGCAAATCCGCTGATAGAAAGGTTGTGAGTGGTGGTAAAAATCTTCTGAGGTGTATATATTTCAATGCTAGGAGTATTGCGGGGAAGGCGGATGAGTTGAGGGTGTGGATTGACACGTGGAATTATGATGTTGTAGTAATTAGTGAAACTTGGCTACAGGAGGGGCAGGACTGGCAGCTTAATATTCCAGGGTTCCGATGTTTCAGATGTGATCGAGGCAGAGGAATGAAAGGTGGGGGAGTAGCATTGCTTGTTAGGGAAAATATTACAGCAGTGCTCAGGCAGGACAGATTAGAGGGCTTGTCTACTGAGTCCTTATGGGTGGAGCTGAGAAACAGGAAAGGTATGGCCACATTAGTGGGATTGTATTACAGACCACCCAATAGTCAACGAGACTTGGAAGAGCAAATCTGCAGAGAGATAGCAGGCAACTGCAGGAAACATAAAGTTGTGGTGGTAGGGGATTTTAATTTTCCATACATTGATTGGGACTCCCATACTGTTAGGGGTCTAGATGGTTTAGAGTTTGTAAAATGTGTTCAGGAAAGTTTTCTAAATCAATATATAGAGGGACCAACTAGAGGGGATGCAATATTGGATCTCCTGTTAGGTAACGAATTAGGGCAAGTGACAGAAGTCTGTGTAGGGGAGCACTTTGGTTCCAGTGATCATAACACCATTAGTTTCAATTTGATCATGGACAAGGATAGATCTGGTCCTAGGGTTGAGGTTCTGAACTGGAAGAAGGCCAAATTTGAAGAAATGAGAAAGGATCTAAAAAGCGTGGATTGGGACAGGTTGTTCTCTGGCAAAGATGTGATTGGTAGGTGGGAAGCCTTCAAAGGGGAAATTTTGAGAGTGCAGAGTTTGTACGTTCCTGTCAGGATTAAAGGCAAATTGAATAAGAATAAGGAACCTTGGTTCTCAAGGGATATTGCAACTCTGATAAAGAAGAAGAGGGAGTTGTATGAAATGTATAGGAAACAGGGGGTAAATCAGGTGCTTGAGGAGTATAAGAAGTGCAAGAAAATACTTAAGAAAGAAATCAGGAGGGCTAAAAGAAGACATGAGGTTGCCTTGGCAGTCAAAGTGAAGGATAATCCAAAGAGCTTTTACAAGTATATTAAGAGCAAAAGGATTGTAAGGGATAAAATTGGTCCTCTTGAAGATCAGAGTGGTCGGCTTTGTGCGGAACCAAAGGAAATGGGGGAGATCTTAAATAGGTTTTTTGCGTCTGTATTTACTAAGGAAGCTGGCATGAAATCTATGGAATTGAGGGAATCAAGTAGTGAGACCATGGAAACTGTACAGATTGAAAAGGAGGAGGTGCTTGCTGTCTTGAGGAAAATTAAAGTGGATAAATCCCTGGGACCTGACAGAGTGTTCCCTCGGACCTTGAAGGAGACTAGTGTTGAAATTGCGGGGGCCCTGGCAGAAATATTTAAAATGTCGCTGTCTACGGGTGAAGCGCCGGAGGATTGGAGAGTGGCTCATGTTCAGTTGTTTAAAAAAGAATTGAAAAGTAATCCGGGAAATTATAGGCCGGTGAGTTTAACGTCAGTAGTAGGTAAGTTATTGGAGGGAGTACTAAGAGACAGAATCTACAAGCATTTGGATAGACAGGGGCTTATTAGGGAGAGTCAACATGGCTTTGTGCGTGGTAGGTCATGTTTGACCAATCTGTTGGAGTTTTTCGAGGAGGTTACCAGGAAAGTGGATGAAGGGAAGGCAGTGGATATTGTCTACATGGACTTCAGTAAGGCCTTTGACAAGGTCCCGCATGGGAGGTTAGTTAGGAAAATTCAGTCACTAGGTATACATGGAGAGGTGGTAAATTGGATTAGACATTGGCTCGATGGAAGGAGCCAGAGAGTGGTGGTAGAGAATTGCTTCTCTGAGTGGAGGCCTGTGACTAGTGGTGTGCCACAGGAATCTGTGCTGGGTCCATTGTAATTTGTCATCTACATCAATGATCTGGATGATAATGTGGTAAATTGGATCAGCAAGTTTGCTGATGATACAAAGATTGGAGGTGTAGTAAACAGTGAGGAAGGTTTTCAGAGCCTGCAGAGGGACTTGGACCATCTGGAAAAATGGGCTGAAAATTGGCAGATGGAGTTTAATACTGACAAGTGTGAGGTATTGCACGTTGGAAGGACAAACCAACGTAGAACATACAGGGTTAATGGTAAGGCACTGAGGAGTGCAGTGGAACAGAGGGATCTGGGAATACAGATACAAAATTCCCTAAAAGTGTCGTCACAGGTAGATAGGGTCGTAAAGAGAGCTTTTGGTACATTGGCCTTTATTAATCGAAGTATTGAGTATAAGAGCTGGAATGTTATGATGAGGTTGTATAAGGCATTGGTGAGGCCGAATCTGGAGTATTGTGTTCAGTCTTGGTCACCAAATTACAGGAAGGATATAAATAAGGTTAAAAGAGTGCAGAGAAGGTTTACAAGGATGTTGCCGGGACTTGAGAAACTCAGTTACAGAGAAAGGTTGAATAGGTTAGGACTTTATTCCCTGGAGCGTAGAAGAATGAGGGGAGATTTGATAGAGGTATATAAAATTATGATGGGTATAGATAGAGTGAATGCAAGCAGCTTTTTCCACTGAGGCAAGGGGAGAAAAAAACCAGAGGACATGGGTTAAGGGTGAGGGGGGAAAAGTTTAAAGGGAACATTAGGGGGGGCTTCTTCACACAGAGAGTGGTGGGAGTATGGAATGAGCACCCAGACGAGGTGGTAAATGCGGGTTCTTTTTTAATATTTAAGAATAAATTGGACAGATTCATGGATGGGAAGTGTATGGAGGGATATGGTCCGTGTGCAGGTCAGTGGGACTAGGCAGAAAATGGTTCGGCACAGCCAAGAAGGGCCAAAAGACCTGTTTCTGTGCTGTAGTTTCTATGGTTCTATGGTTCTTCATCTCTGTTCTAAAGGGACATTATTCTATTCTGAATAGAATACCCCAGAGGCAGAGGCATTAGTATACTTTATTGACCATGGTATCAGTGTGGGTGGACCCAGGTGGGCTATTAATAATGCTTATACCCAGGCACCCGAAGTTCTCAATCTTTTCCGTCTCAGCACTATTGATACCTACTAGAATATGTATTCCACCCTACTTCATGAAATCATTGACCAGCTCTGTGGTTCTGCTGACATTCAGGGAAATGTTGCCTGAACACTATCCCATCAATCTCTCCCTCCTCGCCATTTCCTGATCAGTCAGGACATCAAAGGATATGGTGAAAAGGCAGGTGTATGGGGCTGAGTGGGATCTGGGATCAGCCATGATGGAATGGTGGAGCAGACTTGATGGCCTAATCTGCTCCAATGTCTTACAGTCTTAGAGCAGAATCTGGCCACCCAGTTGTGAGTGCCTAGGGAGTAAGCCAGGATACTGAGGACACAGCCTTGCAGGGATCGGTGTTGAGGATAGTCGTGCCAGTGATGTTGCTGTCTTTCCTTATTGACTGCCATCTACCATCAGTGCAGAAGTTGCAAAGGGCGAAGCTGATTCCAAGGCCTCAGAGTTTGGAGATGAGTTTAGATGGAATTATGATATTGACGGCAGAGCTGTGATGGATAACTGTGAGCTTGCTGCAGGTGTCTTTATCATGGGTGGTCATTTGTCATCCCCAAAATATGGGTTATGGAAGATCTTAATGATGATATTGGTACTGAATGCTAAGAGTAGGTGACACGCACAAAATGCTGGAGGAACACAACAGGCTAGGCAGCATCTATGGAAAAAGAGTCTCGGGCCGAGACTTCATCAGGACTGGAAAAAAAGATGAGAAGTAGGTGATTAGCTTCTCTCTTGTTGGAAGATATCATTGCCTGGCACTTTTGTGGCATGAACGTTACTTGCCATTTATCAGACTATGCTGAATGTTATCTGGGTCTTGTTGCATATTGGTGTTGTGACTCACTAAGCCTTAGAGAAAAGGAAGCTGTTAGAGGCCTTTATTCAACGTGACAAGCAAGCCTTCTCCAGGAGACAGTCTCAGTTAAACTTAAAGTACACCGTTTTTATACTCTTAAGAACAAAGATAAAAGCAGGTATTCAATATCATTTCAATACTCAGTGTAATATTATAATATTTATTTCAATATTTTGAGTCCAACAGATGGTTCCATTAAATTACATATTTACAATGGAAGCACACTATAACTGATCAGACATCTCTGGATGTTCAAGTACCTTTGCCGGGGCACAGTAATGGGCAGGGATGGTCAAAAAGCTGGGAGAGGCAGGTACAATTGCAACATATAAAATAAATTTGACAGGGAATGGAGAGGAAAGGTTTAGGGGGATACTGGCCAAGTGCAGGCAAATGGGACCAGCTCAAGCAGGTACCTTGACAGGGATGCACAAGTTTGCCAAAGGTCCTGTTTCTATGCCGTATGAACATGTCCGGTTTTGATCTATAGTGAAAGGGAGATTATAGATAATGCACTTAAGGTGGCTGAGCATAGAACATTGTATGTGAGGAACTCTGCACTGATGCCCTGGGACTAGAATGATTGACCTCCAACAATTGCAGCCACGCTTCCCTTGTCGAAAATTTGACACCAATCAGAATTAGGTTTAATATCAATGTTATGTATAATATAATTTGTTGTTTTGTGACAACAATACATTGCAATACTATAAATTACAATAAGAAATATATTAAAAATCAAATTAAATAAGTAGTGCCAAAAGAGAGCAAAAGTAGTGAGGTAGTTCAGGTGTTGGTTCATGGACCATTCAGAAATCTGATGGTAGAGAAGCTATTCCTAAAACATTGAGTGTATGTCTTCAGGTTGCTGTACCTTCTCCCTGATGGTAACAATGAGAAGATTGCATGTCCTGGGTGATGGGGGTCCTTAATGATGCATGCTGCCTTTTTGAGCCATTGCCTTTTGAAAATGTCCTCATGATGGGGAGGCTAGTGTCCATGACCACACTGGTTTCCTCCAGTTGCTCCAGTTTCCTCCCACATTCCAAAAATGTGTTGGTAAGTGGTGGGCATGTATTGCTGCTGCCTGAAACATGCCAACACTCATGGGTTGCCCCCAGCACATCACTTCCTAGGAGTTTGTTGGTCATTGACACTGTACATTTTGATGCTTAAATATATATATAGGAAAAATAAAGCTGATCTTTATCTTTATATGTGGTCAGGTCTCACAGCCTTTGCTATATTGAGTGCTGTCATCTGTTTCTTGATGCTGCATAGAATGAGTCCAATTGGCCAATTAGTTTAGATCTGATGGATCATCTAGTCCGACTTCCGTTGAAATGTAAACACAGGGATCCTGCAGATGCTGGAAATCTTCAGCGTCAGACACAAAATACTGGAGGAACTGAGCAAGTCAGGGAGCACCTATGGAGGGAATAAACAGCCCCATCATCAGGACTGGAAAAGAAGATGGCAGAATCCAGATCCCCACTATATTCTGCCACAAAATACACTCAATGACTGCTTTATTATCTGAGCACACAGCATGTTGAATCTTGAACTGCAGTAGAAGACCATGAACATACACTCCGGCTACTTTATTATGTAGAGAGGCATCTAATAAAACGGCTATTGCGTGTAAATTAAAGGAACCAAAAGGGGAACTTAGTGGAGATCTGAGAGGGAAGATGTTGCAGTGCTACTAGGAAATAAGTCGTGGAATGGGACTAATGAGATTGCACTGGGAAAATTATTTTGGTCAAATGGCCCTTACTGTCTTGTGCTTGAAGAGTCAACCATGTTGCAGTCACATATCATCCTTCATTGATGTCAATGACCAAGCTCAGTGATAGCTTTTGCTTTAAATTCCAGATTATTAATCTGAATTTAAATTCCACAGATACCATAGTGGGTATTGAAGTCGGGTGTCTGGACTGTTAGTGAAGTCTTTTTTCTAGGCGCAGGTCAATGGAACTAGGCAGCATAATATTTTGGAACAGACTAGTAAGACCATAGGACATGTTTCTGTGCTGTGATGTTCTATGACTCTATGGCTATGACTTTGGTTTACTCGTCTGATCATTTAAACACCGTGCCACCAAGTATCCCTTCTTGCAAAGTGACCTGGAAGTGATTGTTATCACATCTTGCCTCCCAGATAAAACAATATTTTATTGCAAAGCACTGTATACAACACAACATTATATGAGCAAAATTATAGATATATTGAGAAAGGAATGAGAAATTGAAAATATAGAGAAGACAGAACAGACAGAGTCATGGAACAGGGGTGAGAAATGAACTTGGCTACAGAAGATAACACGTGGGAAATGACCAGATCCTATCAAAATATTCAGACACATAACTTTTAAGGGTATCCCACTAGTAACAATGATGATTGTTGAATTAAATATTATTCATATATGTTAAAAATAAAATCATTCCTACTTCTATTACAATCTAGATCTTTTTTTTTGGATTTTGCCAAAAGTCAAATGAAGGACTAATAATGAAAAATCTACTGCAGTTATTCCAAACATGTTGTTACAACTCATGAACTTTAATTACCATGGATACAAACTTTGAATCATTAGCATTTTTGACACAGAATGAATAGAATATTGATATAATTGTGTGCAGAGCTGAAGAGATACAATTCTTTCACAGGCGTGCATAATTATACACTGTGCAACACGCTGAACCATATGGCAATGTTTTAATATCTGTTTCATAATAATGCTGTTATAGGGCAGGTGAATAGCCCAAGCTTTGAGCATGCTTTGTGCCTTTATATCATATTCTAATACTGGAAATTATTCCTTCTTCAAGCTCATTCATTACTGAAACCTGCTGGTGAGAGAAGCCTTCTGTGAGGGAGCTGACAGGAAAGATGATGAAAATCTTTTAAAAAGTAATCAAGATGTCACAAGATGAGGGTGTATTAGCACCAATGTCATAGACTAATAAGAGAATCCCAATAGGTTCCAAGCCTAATTTTAAATTGATGGCTGTTCTTTCTTATTTTTAACTATATACTGATGGTTATGGCTTGGAGGTGAAGGGTATGGCCATTTTCTGAGTCTGGGGGAATTGGGAATTCTGGAGAAAACACTTTTTCCAGTGAACGGCAGGTAGGCATGTCATCAATCCCAAATAAAGAGCAGTTGTGTCTGTGCAGAGACACAAGAGACTGCAGATGCTGGAACAACCTGCAATCTGTGGGAGAAAAAGCATCATCGAAGTTTTGGAGCGAAACCCTGCATCGGGGCTCAAAGCATCCATGCTTCCTTTCCT
The DNA here is from genome assembly GCF_030028105.1 of Mobula birostris. Classification (NCBI taxonomy): domain Eukaryota; kingdom Metazoa; phylum Chordata; class Chondrichthyes; order Myliobatiformes; family Myliobatidae; genus Mobula; species Mobula birostris. The sequence goes on along the minus strand of NC_092387.1, from coordinate 54,690,804 downwards.
CACACAGATGCTGCTCAAACCACCGAGTTCTTCCAGAAGATTCAAGTTGAGCTTTTTGTCGTCTCCACAAGCACATGTATGCACAGATACGGTAAAATCTTACTTGAAGGAGTGGTTCACCCCATGACCATGTGGGTTTCCTCTGGGTACTCCAGTTTCCTCCCACATTCCAAAAGGTGTATGATTATGGTCAGTGAGTTACAGACATACTATGTTGGCTTAGGAAGTGTGGCGACACTTGTGGGTTGATTTGATTTGATGCAAATCTCGATGTAGCTGTGACAAGTAAAGGTAGTCGTTATCTAAAAATACGGTGTCAACACACCAAAGCAATGACACAGAGACTACATGGGTACTAGTCAGTGGAAATGTGCTAACAACTAGGAATAGACAGAAATGAGCATCATCATAACCAATGCTCAGACCAAAGCTCAGGCGATCCACCATACACAGTCATGTTAGATAAGTGGTGACGGGAGAGGTGTTGGGGCTAAGGGAGGCTCGCCATGTTAAAGAAAGGACTGAAGATTCCTAGCTACAGTCAGTGGCCACTTTATTAGGTGCCTCCTGTACCTAATCAAGTAGCCACTGAGTGTATGTTCATGGTATTTTGCTTCTGTAACCCATCCACTTCAACTTTCCACATGTTGCGTGTTCAGAGATGCTCTTCTGCATACCACTGTTGTAACCCATGGTAATCTGAGTTGCTGTCGCCTTCCTCTCAGCTGGAACCTAACTGGCTATTCGCCTCTGACCTCTCTCATTAAGAAAGCATAGTCTATAGAACTGCTGTTCATAGGATGTTTTACATACCATTCTCTGTAAACTCTAGACACTGTTGTGCATGAAAATCGCAGGAGATCCTTGTTTCTGAGACACAAATCAACTCAACTGGCAAAAACAATCATTCCACGGTCAAAATCACTTAGATCACACTTCTTCCCCATTCTGATGTTTGGTCTGAACAACTGAACCTCTTGACCAAGTCTGCATGCTTTTAAGTTGCTGCCACATGATTGGCTGATTAGATATTTGCATTAACGAGCAGGTGTACCTAATAAAGTGGCCACTGAGTAACTAACAGTCTCGAACAACTGGGGAGTTCTAAAGAGATTGAAATGCATACATCAATCTCTTCCTCTTAAATCAATGTTGGCATATTATTACTTTTGTGTTTACACTGTGACACTGAGGGTGACCAGGAGAATGACTTCCAAGCTCCGGATTATTCACTGCTGCTTGGTTTGTCATCTCTGAAATCTAAACGCGTCCACTGAGAAGAGCAATCCTTTGCATCCTTTACTCAGATCGCTCCCTGCACTTTTTATGTGCGGAACTACTTAAACATCAAACGCTGAAACAACCGCTGGTGCAGTTATTACTGCAGCTGCTCAGGGGACCTATTCAGATGCTTCATTTATTGGAGCTTAATAGATAAAAAAGCCAAATTGGATCTCCTGATAGAAGCCTAATCAAGTTATAATCTGCATAATTTTCACATAAACTTTGGTTTGAAATTTGCATAATTTATGTTGCAGCAGATACTAATGTGATATTAAAAAGTATTTAATCCAGTCATTGAGTTTTATTTATCTTGTTGACTGGTTGTCTCTCCAGCCTTCAATTGTTTGAATTCAGTTATCTGGTGAGCATCACTGAATGATCACTTTCTTAAAATATCTTGCTCAGTGACTTCATCTGCGTCCTCCATAAAATTGTCCCCAGTCACCAGAGACACACTGTCAGTTCCCCTTTTCATTATTTCCATATTAGTTCCCATGCATGGCCCAGTAACTAACAATCTCAAACAACTAGGGAGTTCTAAAGCCTGAATAGTGTGTTATATAGAATGTCAGCATCTTGTAGAGGAATCCTCTGGGCTGGGGAATTAAATGCAATAAGCGCTTTGACTTTTTGCAGAGGGGACTAAACAAAGATGACCTAAGCACCGGCCTTTGTACGATCACTCTCCTTACTCTCCAGCCTCACTAAATACATGTTTCTTGTGCATCAAGGTTATTCTGTGTTATTTTAATGCTGCCAAGGCCATTAAACCCTGCTTTGGAAGACTTTGGAATGTCAGGTTTGACTTGACGCAGTAATGCTGTGTAGTAATTTCTGTACGTGCATTAAGTGTGCATTGAGTCCTCGTTTTCCCAAAGGTTCCAAAGTTCCCCCATTAATTAACATGAGGGTGCCACTGTTCAGAATTCAAAGTTAACTTTATTTTTATTGAACAGTAAACATCCAAACAAGTGTGGTAAGGAATAAGTGAAGGTAATGGCATAAAATTTCAATATGCCTCGGCATTCAATTCCACGTTTTAAAAAAAAGTTCAATGTATTCTCATTTAATGCTTTTAAATAATTTTGTACCCAGGTATTTGACCTCCTCATTCACTCAGTCACCCTTTTGTGTAAGGTATAGATAATTTATATAATTGAGCTTGGCAAGGTTCACAGAGCCTGGAGCATATAAAGAACTAAACGACAGTCAGGAAATTTGCATGCAAATAATAAAGACCCTTGTTTCCCTTTTATTAACAGCTGAATGACACATTACCAACAGTTCTTCAACAGAAACTGCTAGCACAAGTTAACTTGGGGGGAGAAACAAGAATTGCCTGGGATAAATGCAATGCTTTGATTGCCTGAACTGATCCTGATCATCTCTGCAGTCATCAACCATTAAGCTTTATCCTTGATATTCAAGTGCACGTGACTCTTCATTTAAACTAAGGCTTTCTAAAAAAAATATAAAACGTGTATACATTTCCATTTGAAAGAAATAATTTCAGAGAGTTTGCTTTAAAAGGTCAATTGGAAGAATGTGATTTTGTTTAAAAACTTTAAGATCAGTATGTTTTAAAGAAAAGATAACAATTCTAAAAGCCAACAGCCAGGGTTTTATTGTGTCAGCATTAACTAATGGCCTCAAGCCCTCTCTAAAAGAACCTGAAGTCTATGTATTATGCATACTGCATTACTGGCTTTAGGTGTTGACTTGTGAACATGGAAAATGAAAAATGTCAAGGTCTATGACTTCAAAAGAAATGGCATGTTTGTGGGTTTTTAGAATGTTGAATGTTAACATTTCTGATAAAAAGGATTTTATGTTCACTGTGTAGTAGTAAAATGGAGAACACGTAAAATTAATATCAGCAACATGACGGAAAACCTGTAAATGCTAAATAGGGATCAAATGACCTTTATTGATTAAATTATTTTGGGTTACTGCTAGTGGGCTTGTCAGTTTGGTAAAACATTAATGCGGGCACCAAAATGAAAATGAATTTGGAAGAAAAGCTTGCAGGATGGAGTTTCTGATCTAAAAAGATTAGAAAGGAGGGAAGGAACTGGATTTAAGAGAAGCCTCAGGAGTTGCTCTTCAGTGTGCCTTGCATTTCCAAATTGAGGACTGTCTGATCAGTTGAAGCTCATCACTTCAATTAGAATTCTTAACCATTTTTTTGGGGTGTTTGGCTTTAAAGCACGTCACTTCTCTGAACTTAAGATGTTGGCAGCTTCCTTTGTACTGCAGCCCCTCGCTATATCACTCCCTTCAGGAACCATGCGAAAAACATGTTTCTGTAGAGGGGCTGGAGTTTGGATATACTTTATTTATCAGCAACGTATGTTGCATCAAGAACTGTGGTGCATCAGAAAGCTTTATAATGAGGGCTTACGACAGCACTTTTTAGTTTTTCCATTTCAAGCTGATCTTTTTGTGTATTTTGTAGAAATAATAAGTTACAGTCTGCCAACCCTGCGCATGTATTCATTAACAAGAAAATACTACTGAGCATTTGGACCTACGATAGGTCTCAATGATTGGAGATCGTTCACACCAACAAGGAGACTATATCATGTGAATCACCCACATAGACATGCTACGTTGGCAGTGGAATGTATAACCTGCGGGCTGCCACCAGCACGTCCTTAGGTTGAATTAGTTGTCAATGCAAACGATGCATTTCACTGTGTGTTTCGGTGTACATGTGATAAATAAACAAACAAATAAATAACTGAAGTGATGTACCGTTGCCTCAGAACCAGCGGTGGGATCATCCAGACTGGCCGAGATCCCATGTTCATCTTGCTGATGAGGAGAGATAGATGGTTGATTTTGTGACTTCTTAAATTCTTTCATAGGATTCACACCTCCAGGGATGGACAGAACATCACCAGACAACAGTCCCGTCCACGGACTGGTCCGACAGACCTGCATCACCACGGGAGCTAACATCCCAATGATGACTGAGCTAGGTAAGGGTGTGGGGCTTCTTCCCCTGAATGGGCCGTTCTTTATTACTCTGCATGGAGCATTTCAGTGTGCATGTGCCAAGTTATTCCCGTTGGTCACATGACTTATTTGACATTTGCCAACAGCAATCCCAAGTTATAGACTTGAGATTACGCAACTGAGGTTTTCACCCCAGACACAAACGCAAAGTTTGCAGTTGCAAATTGCATTTGGCTTATGCAGAGTTGCAACAACATTGCGCATTTAACCCTTGCAAATGAGAATGGCTATTATTCCTGAGGTGACATTCCAAGGCTGGTATTTTCATTAATGGTCCTGACTGGTGAAATACCCCAGCAAACATCCATATGGTCCTAACAATAGCTGTGAGAGTCATCGGGAATGGTAATTATTTTCTTTTAGTATGTAGCTGTTAGTTAGCTAGTAATTCCAAGTAAAGGTACAAAGGGACTTGGCAGTCTTAGTGCTGGATTCCCTAAAGGTTTACATACAGGTAGAATCAGTGGAAAAGAAGGCAAGTTAGCATTCATTTCAAGAGGACTAGAATATAAAATCAAAGGTGTAATGCTGAGGCTTTATGAGGCATTGGTTGGACTGCACTTGGGCTATTGTGAGCAGTGTTGGGCTCCTTGTGTAAGAAGGGATGTGCTGGCATTGGGAGGGGTCCAGAGAAGGTTCACAAGAATGATCCTGGGAATGAAAAAGGAGGATGGGGTGCATTTGATGACTCTGAGCATGCACTCGCTGGGGTTTAGAAGAATGAGGGGGAGGGATCTCATGGAAACCTACTGAATACGGAAAGGCCTAGATTGTTTGGATGTGGAGAGGATGTTTCCTGTTGTGAGGGAGTCTAGGGCCAGAGGGCACAGCCTCAGAATACAAGGATGTCTCTTTAGAACAGAGGTGAGTATGAATTTCTTTAGCGGATGGTGGTGAATCTGTGGAATTGATTGCCGCAGATGGCAGTGGAGATCAAGTCATTTGGTGTATTTAAAGTGAGGGTGACAGATTCTAGATCACTAAGGGTGCCTGAGGTTATGGGGAGAAGGTATGAGAATGGGGTTCAGATGGATAATAAATCGGCCATCATGGCATGTTGGAGCAGACTTGATAGGCTGGATGGCCTAATTCTGCTCCTATTTCTTATGGTCGAATTACATAAAATAACCAGATAAGTTTAGAGATCAAGTATGTTTGTAGAATGGAGATTTACAGTATTACATCTACATTTCCCAGTGATTTGTTTCCAATGGGTTCACCAGTACAAACTTGAATAGGAGCTGGTTGTTGTTATCTGGATATACTTAGTTCTTGATTTGGAGATGTTTCTAAGAACCTGAGAGCAATGGATTTGTTAAAAAGCCTTAGAGCCGGGGTTCCCAACCTTTTGTACGCCTGGAGCCTTACTATTAACTGAGGGGTCCGGGGACCCCAGGTTGGAAACCCCTGCCTTACAGCATGCTCGATCTGTTCAAAAAGTAGCTATACAATATGGATTCTTTTATTAATCTAATAGAAAAACAATGATGAAACCTTGAAGATGACAACACAGATATGTTGGATGATGACTGAAATCCACACTGACTCCAGCTAAGGGATGAGGACCAGAATTCTGTCCCAGTGTGTTTTTCACGGGTTGTTGATATAATGTGCGCAGCCTGTTACAATCTGGCAGATCAAAAGTCCATAGGTAAAGAGCTGACTGTTCAGGAAGCCTTATGATTTTATAGTTCACTATTGAATTCATAACTAGCTTGGTCTCCACCCCTAATGACCCGGAAATAAATTCAGGAAATGCTACAGATCATTTAGGTCTAAAAGTCGCAGTTCAACCTGTCCCGACTTTCTTCTTGCAGTACACCTACTGTTCCGTGGACAACTGCAGCAACTCAGCTGAGATCACGAATGCAGTGTAGCCCACTCAGTGATCCAGAGACTCAGCAACATGTCTCATTGGGTCAATGTTCCTAGATTAGGTAGAAAGCACAATGCTGGCCACATGTATTCTATACTGTGTTTAAATAGATTTTCTGGAAACTGAGAATAATTATCTTTGGTCAGTGTTGCCCCAGCACCAGTAATTTGTTTGTAAATATTGCAATAGTTCCTGACAAAAACGCTTGGAAAATATTGTTATAGTTGTGCATAATGACACCGTAAGAAGTGTCAGGAGCAAGATAGACTGGCTGGTTAAATGGTATTGCAGCAACAACTGTGTACACAGCATTAGTAAGACCAAGGAATTGATGGTCGACTTCAGGAAGGGAAAGTTGAGGGAACGCACACCAGTCCTCATCGAGAGATCAGGAGTGGAAAGTGTGAGCACTTTCAAGTTCCTGGGTGTCAACATCTCCGAGGATCAATCCAGGGCCCAACATATGGATGCAATCAGAAAGAAGGCATGACAACGGCTACATTTCATTAGGAGTTTGAGGAGAATTGGGAAGTTGTAAACTCTGCCAGCTTTATTATGGGCAGCAGCAAGGACACCTTCAAAAGGCAATGTCTCAGAAAAGTGGGATCCATCATTAAGGACCCTCTTCTCATTGCTACCATTAAGGAGGAGGCACAGGAGCCTAAAGAGACACACTCAACTTTTCAGGAACAACTTATTCCTCTCCACCATCAGATCTCCGAATGGACAATACCTCAGTATTTTTTCCTCTCTTTTTGCACTTATTATATAATTTAATTTTTGTTTTTATATATACTCTCCGTAATTTATAGATTTTATTATTAGGTATTGCAATGTACTGCTGCTGCAAAACAACAAATTTCAGGACATATGACAGTGATATTAAATCTGATTCTGATTTGACATAGGAGCAAAATTAGGCCATTAGGTTCATTGAATCTGCTCCGCTATTCCATCATGACTGATATATTATTCCTCTCAACCCTGTTCTTCTGCCTTCTCCCCATAACCTTTGATACCGCTTCCAATCAAGAATCTATCAACCTCCACTTTAAATATACCCAATGGCTTGGCCTCCACAGCCGTCTGTGACAATGTACAAAATGACATTGTTATAAATCATTCCTTTGATTTTTCTTTCCATAAGTGAGCCACATTATTTCTTGCAACCTGATGTTTTTTATTGCTGACAAGTGATACGCAGTCAAGTGATAGCTCTGGCCAAGGATCAAAGCAAAGCTTCTCCTTGGCATTGAAGCAGCATTCAATAATCCTTGCCATGTACTTCTGATCAGCACTTAAGTGAGGTGAGCTCACTAGCAGTAGGGTTTGCAAACGCAAAGTAAAGAAATAATCTTAGAAAGGATACTTAAAAATCCTAGTAATAATTACTGTTAGCAGACTAAATATCACATACACTCAGAAGCCACTTTATTAGGTACCTCTTGTTCATGGTTTTCTGCTGCTGTAGCCCATCCTTTTCATGGTTTGATATCTTATGTGTTCAGAGATGCTCTTCTGCAAACCATTGTCGTAATGCCTAGTTATTTGAGTTACCAGCAACTTCCTGTCAGCTTGAACCTGTCTGAACATTCTCCTCTGACCCCTTTCATTAACAAGGCATTTTTGCCCACAGAACTGCCACTCACTGATGATTTTTGTTTTTCACACCATTGTCTGTAAACTCTGGAGATTGTTATACTTGAAAATCCCAGGAAATCAGCAATTTCTGTGAAACTCAAACTACCCAGCCTGGCACCAAGAATCATTCCACAGTCAAAGTCATTTAGATTACATTTCTTCCCCATTCTGAGGTTTGGGCTGAACAACAACTGAACCTCACGACCATGTCTGCATGCTTTTGTGCACCTAATAAAGTGGCCACTGAGTGTACTTGATTAGCATTTCCTTGACTCTACCTTCTGCCTCACATCAAGTCCTTCAGACATAGAACATAGGATATAGAATGTTATCGTACAGTACAAGCCATTTGGCCTGTGATGTGCTGACCTTTTAAGATCAATCTAACTCTTCTCTCCCACATAGCCCTCCATTTTTCTATCATCCACGTAGCTATCTAACAGTTTTTGAAGTGCCTTTAATGTAGCTACTTCCACCACCATCCCTGGCAGCACGTTCCACACATCCATCACTCTCAGTGTAAAAACAAAACCTACCTCTGACATATCCCCTACATCCCTAGGCCAAGTTTTTTTTTCTTTCTTGTCTTGTTCAGGGTCGTGAACATTTATATTTTTGACAGTGCAAAGCAGCTACTATTGGATTAAATTTTAATAACTACCTCTTCATGTTTCTCACTCCTTGTTCTTTAATTCAAGGCACTAGTAGTTTAAAAAGTCAGAAAGTCTCTGTGTTAAGGCTACTAGCAAGGATTATTACATTTACTGCCCATTGTGCATAGTGTGGTTAACATATATAAAATATACAGAAAAAAACTACAAAAATGTAATTACAGAGGATACAGCCCAGTCGATCACAGGTACAGCCCTACCACCGTTGAGCACATTTGCAAAGAATGCAGTCACCAGAAACCATCAAAGTCCCCTACCATCCAGGCTATGCTTTCTTCTCACTGCTGCTATCAGAAGGAAGTACAGGAACCTCAAGTCCCACACCACCAGATTCAGGAACAGTTATTGATCCTCAACCATCAGGCTCTTGAACCAGAGTGGATAACTTCACTTACCCCAACACTGAAGTGATTCCACAACCTATAGACTCACTTCTAGGACTCTACAACTTGTGTTCTCAGTATTTTCTTATTTATTTATTTGTCTCTTTGCTTATTTATTTATTCTTCTCCATTGTTTTTGTATTTGCACAGTTTGTACATTGGTTGTTTGTCCCTCTCTGTAGTGTGTGGTTTTTCATTGATTCTATTGTGTTTCTTTCTATTTTCTATGAATACCTGTGAGAAAATTAATCTCAGGGCATCATATGCTGATGTATATGCACTTTGATAATAAATTTACTTTGAACTTTGATACTTCTCAGTAATTAATTGCAATTATTCCCCAATGAAGGGTGAGTTATTAGATTAGATTAAACTTTATTGTCATTGTGCTGAGTACAGATACAAAGCTAATGAAGTGCAAAGAATAGTATTATTTACAAAATAACTGCGAAGAAAAGGTAAGAGCTACAGCACACAAATATAAAAGTACTGAGACAGTACAATATGGGTGCAATACTGCTTAGCGCTGTGATGTGAGGTTCAGCAGGGTCACAGCCTCAGGGAAGAAGCTCTTCCTGTGCCTGCTGGTGCGGGAGCAGAGGCTCCTGTAGTGCCTACCGGATGAGAAGAGAGTGAAAAGTCCATGGTTAGGGTGAGATGCATCCTTGATAATGCTTTTTGCCCTGCCCAGGCAGCATTTATGGTAGATGTTCTCAATGGTGGGCAACTGGGTGCCGATAATTTGCTGGGCAGTTTTCACCACAAGCTGGAGTGCTTTGCGGTCCGATACGGGACAATTGCCGTGCCACACTGAGATGCAGTTGGTGAATATGCTCTCAATGGTACAGCGGTAAAAGTCCGTCAGTATCCTGGGACAGAGGTGAGCTTTCTTGATGCTCCGCAGGAAATAAAGGCGCTACTGCGCCTTTTTGATTAGGATGGAGGAGTTCAGGGACCAGGTGAGATCCTTGGAAATGTGGACACCAAGGAATTTGAAGCTTGATGCATGCTCCACTACAGCTCCGTTGATGTAGATGGGGACGTGAGTGTGGCTCCTAGCATGCCTGAAGTCCACAATGATCTCCTTGGTCCTCTGGGTGTTAAGGGCCAGGTTGTTGTTGACAGACCACGTGGCCAGGTGCTGGATCTCGTCCCTGTAGGCTGTCTCGTCATCCCCTCTGATCAGGCCAACCACCGCAATGGGTCCATACCCTTGTATTTGTCCTTTGACATTGATGGGGAAGAGAAGTTTTTTCTCCCACCGACAGCCCTATGGCATAGTTATCCCGGACATTTATCACAAACTGGTGGCAATTATTTACTAACAAAGGGAAGTGTGTATGATGTGCCTGAGTCCTCATGATTGGTCTTTAATGTTACTAATTGAGTAAAGAACAATTCACTCCCATCACCACCTTTTGCTCTCGTCAAGTAAATAGGACTTTGGAAATGGAAGTGTGGAGTAACTAATAAATGAACTTTGACAAACTTCTGTAGATGCACAGTGGAGAGTATCCTAATTGGCTGCATGACTTCCTGATGTGGAAACACCAATGCCAAGATTGGAACAGGCAACAGAAATTAGTGGATTCAGCCCAGTCCATCACAGGCAAGGCCCTCCCCACCACTGTGTACTTTTACATGGAGAGCTACTGCCATAACAAAGCATCACCCATCGCCAAGGACACCCACCATCCAGGCCATGCTCTCTTCTCGCTACTATCTTCGGGCAGGAGATAGAGAAGCCTTGCATCCCACACTACCAAATTCAGAAACAGTCATTACCTTACAGTCATCAGGCTCCTGAACCGGAATGGAGAGCTTCATTCACCTTTACTCTGAACTGGTTCTAAGACCAGGAGACTCACTTCAAAGACTCTACAATTCATATTCTCAGTCTTATTTTCATTTTGCATATTGTCTTCTTTTGAACATTGGTTGTTTGGTAGTCTTTGTTTATGTACAGCTTTCATAGAATTCTATTGTTTTTTTTCTTTTTCTGTAAATGCCTGCAAGAAAATAAATTTCAAAGTAGTGTATGGCAAGACATATGTAGTTTGATAATAAGTTTACTTTTAACTTTGAACTAAACTGTCTTCAACTGCATGCTCTGCAGGAAGCATAGGTTCTTCTGGGCTCATGGAAGCTCAGGTCAGCTTGGAGAATTTAACCTTCTGAAGCTGAGTGTTAGTTTAATGTACTCACTTCTGTGTAAATTATATGAAAACCCTAGGGTATCAAATAGAACTCCTCCCGTGACTCATCTCCAAATCCTTATTGTTTCTGATTTCATCGCAAGTGCTTCACCACTTTAATTTGTTTCTAACAGTGGTAAGACACACATTTATAATATGCTTTCTCTCATTGCAACACCTCAATGAATTATTTTCATCAGTGGTTAACAACCGTGACGTGATTAGTGCAAGTTCACCAGGAGCTAATTGTAATTAGTTACTGATAAATGTTTAGGATGCGTTATGCATGTCATGTGTAATCTGTAGTGGTTGTAAAAATCCTTTTTCTTTCTTTTATTATGTGGTATGCACACTGGCAATCTTAATGGAGACACTTGCTGAGATTTAAATCTACTATCACCTTGTGAGTCATTGTGTTAAAGAACAGGAACCTGGGGAACGTTGTGAGTTGATGCATAAGCTCGGAATTAGTAGACAATAACATTACATGTAATGCCATGGCGTTAGTGCTGCTTAAATAACCCAATATCTGGGAGCCAGATGCTGGTCCTGGGTAGAAAATTACAACATGATTTCTATGTGCTGTGAACGGATGAATTTATTTCATAGATATGGCACTCCAAGTGCAAATGAAACTGGAGCCATAAAGTTGGGTTTACTGTTTCATGCTGGAAGAACTCCTAGTTGTGTTCTGACAACATCTCATTGCTGCTTCTCTCCTGGTAAAATCCCAATAAAATCCTACAGTCGGACTCTGCAAGTGGGAAGTTGCTTGAAGATCGTCATTTAATGGTCATCATTTGGCCCATCATGTCTACAGCAGATATGTATCAAATCAGTGAAAATACTGTGAGATCCACAGAATGGGGAGTATAGACAGGCTTTTTCCACTAAGGTTGGGTGAGACTAGAACTATAGGTCATAAGTTGAGGGAGAAAGATGAAAAGTTTAAGGAGAACCCGAGGGAGAACTTCTTCACTTAGAAGGTGGCGCAAGCATGCTCTGAGCTTCCTTCGGAAGTGCATTCAATAGCAGCATTTGGAAGAAATTTGTATTAGGTGGAAGGGGTATGGAGGGCAATGATCCAGGTGGAGGTCGATGGTACTAGGCACAATAATAGTTCAGCATGGACTAGATGTTCCGAAGGGCCTGTTTCAGAGCTGTGATGCTCTGTGACTTACTAAAAGTAACCTTTTAAGTGAATGGAAGAATGCTGAATATACCCATTGTGGCTGGTGTACAGCTGGGACTTGGATATGTAATGTTTCCAGAACCTCAGCTCAGTGGTTTATACAATGTGGCATAAACATTCCACAATTCCAGACTGAAGTCTGTAGCTGTAGAGGCATAGAGTATGTATTGCATAGACAGCAGCTTGTTAGCAGAGCTGTGTGCTAACCCTCAGCACCTTTCACCCACCATGGACAGCACCGGAGGTCACGATTTAGTCCAGTCTTCTGCTTCACTCTTGGCTCAGTGAAGATCCTCCGGCAAATGGAATCAAGTTCGAGTTCAAGTTCATAGTCATTCAACTATACACATGAATACAGCTAAACAAAACCGTTCCTCTGGAGCCAAAGTGCAAAACACAGTACATATAGTCACACAGAGCACATATAATTATCACTATAGTCACACAGTGCACATATAGTTTCACATCACTACCTATCAGATCCCTTGCAGTCTCTCCACTGATTTTAACTTGCCCTATGGGATTTATCAAACAAGTTAAGGACAGTGACAACTATTGTTCTTCATGGTATCTGCACACAGATGTAACAAAACATAAATTACATCACATATTTTGACTGTCCATGTAAACCAGAGAAAAATACTGTAACTCTGCTGGTATTGTCGCCTTCCTTTAAACATCATTCCTATAAGCCAAAGCATAATCCACCCAATTATCTATTACTTGGGAACTTATCCAAAAGAGTCATAGAGAGTAAACTCAGCTAAACATTTTTTTCTCCAAGAATAACCTACTGCTAATCCTGTGACATCTGTTGTCTACCACTACAGCTCAGACTTTTAATATTCAGTTATGGGACATTGGTGCCGCTGACAAGTCTGTCATCTATTGACCATCACCAGTTGCCCTGGAGAAGTTAGTGTTGAGTCTTCTTGTCAGAACAGAGTTGCTCGATGGGCCATTTCAGCACTCGTGTTGATGTGGTTTGGTCTCACATATAAGCCAAACACATGACGGGTGTCTTAAAAAAGCAGATGGATTTTTTGTGACAGTTTTGAGGTTTCATGGGCAAATTATTTTTGTTATGATTCCAGATCATTATGCCAAATTTAAATTTCCCATCTGTCAGGTTGGGATTCGTATTCCTGCCTTGGACAATTACTCTTGCCCTCTGGATAACTTAAAAATTGTAATTTTATAATTAAGCTGTAATGATTGCTCATCGTAAATGCCACGTAAACCAGCCAGTTAAAGTAGATGTAAAGGAATAAATATGTTCAGTTGTTCTGGCTTCTTCCCCCTCCCCCTCCCACTTCCTTTCCAGCCCAAAATGTCAACTGTTTATTCATTTCCATAGATGCTGCCTGACCTGCTGAGTCCCTCTAGAATTATGTGCGTGTTGCTCTGGATTTCCAGCACCTGCACAACCTCTTGTATTCAGTTGTTCTGAAGAAGGGTCTCAGCTCTTCTTCAGAACATTTGAAGAAGCGATTTTCTCATGTCAGTTGTTCTATGATGCTTTTGAGATCTACGCATCAATTAAGGGCAAAGTTTACTTTTATTTCAATTTAAAAGCATGACTTAGTCAACAGCTTGTGCCCTGATGCGACTGCCTTGGTAGTGTAGGGGTTTATTCCCGCTATACTGAGTATCTAGCAGAATGCCCCATCCAGCCAATCTCTTGCTCTATTTTGGATCCTAATCTGACCAATTATCTATCTGCCTTTTCTTAACCAGATCTTGCTTTTCTCTTTGTTCAATCAGGAATGAATCTAGTTCCTCCTTGAATACCAGAAGTGAAGCAACATGTACACCACCCAGTGACAATCAATAGTGTATAACAGGCCAATGCTAAAACAATCTGAGTTACTTGTTCTGACGTGTTAGTCCGTGGTCTTCTCTACTGCCATGATGAGGCCTCTCTCAGGTGAAAGAGCAACACCTCATATTCCATCTGGGTAGCCTCCAACCTGATGGCATAAACATCAATTTCTCTAACTTTCAGTAACTTTTCCCCCCTCCTTCTGCCCTCCCCCTTCCATCTTCTTTTATTCCCCACTCTTGCCCCACCTTACCTCTTCTCTTTTCTCTTCATCTGCCTATCACCTCCCCCTTGCTGCCCCTCCTCCTTCCCGTTGCCCCCATGGTCCATTCTCCTTACCTCCCAGGTTCTTACTTCATTACCCTTCTCCCCCACCCACCTGGCTTCACCTATCACCTTCTAGCTTGTGCCCCTTCGCCTCCACCCTGCTTCTTATTCTGGTTTCCTCCCACTTCCTTTCCAGTCCTGATGAAGGGTCTCGGCTGGAAACATCAACTGTTTATCCAGATAGTTTAGGGGAATGGGCAGAGAAGTGGCAAATGAAATACAATGTTGGAAAGTGTATGGTCATGCACTTTGGTGGAAGAAATAAACGGGCAGACTATTATTTAGATGGGGAGAGAAATCAAAATACAGAGATGCAAAGGGACTTGAAAGTCCTTGTGCAAGACACCCTAAAGTTTAATCTCCAGGTTGAGTCGGTTGTGAAGAAGGTGTATGGAATGTTGGCATTCATTTCTAGAGGTATAGAATATAAGAGCAGGGATGTGATGTTGAGGCTCTATAAGGCACTCATGAGACCACACTTCGAGTATTGTGTGCAGTTTTGGGCTCCTTATTTTAGAAAGGATATACTGACATTGGAGAGGGTTTAGGGAAGATTCACGAGAATGATTCCAGGAATGAAAGCGTTATGTATGAGGAAAGTCTGGCAGCTCTTGGGCTGTATTCCCTGGAGTTCAGGAGAATGAGGGGGATCTCATAGAAACATTCTCAATGTTAAAAGGCCTGAACAGATTAGATATGGCAAAATTATTTGTCATGGTAGGGGATTCCAGAACAAAAGGGCATGACTTCAGGATTGAAGACGTCCTTTTAGAACTGAGATGCAGTGAAATTACTTTAGTCAGAGGGTGGTAAATCTGTGGAATTTGTTGCCACGAGCAGCTATGGAGGCCAAGTCATTGGGTGTATTTAAGGCAGAGATAGCCAGGGCATCAAAGGGTATGGGGTGAAAGCAGGGGAGTGGGGATGACTGAATGAAGTGGATCAGCCCATGATTGAATGGCAGAGCAGACACGATGGGCCGAATGGCCTACTTCTGCTCCTATATCTTATGGTCTTAGCCACCTGACCTGCGGAGTTCCTCCAGCATTTTGTGTGTGTTGCTCTGAATTACGTGTTACCATGACTACCAGTCATTTTGTTCTTGTCCACACCTATCTCAATATCCAGCCTTTTGATGCAGAACTTATGGAGAAGAAGGAATCTGATAGGGGAGGAGAGTAGACAGTAGGAGAAAAGGAAGGTGGAGGGGACACAGCAGGAAGTAATAGTCAGGTGAGAAGAGGTAAAAATCAGATTCCCTTAATCTGTGGGCTAAATTTTATGCATTTGCTTGCAGACCACGTGGAGTTACTAATCTATTTTTCTTTCATAATATAGTGAACACACATAGAATAAGTGAGGTCAACATTGTATTAGATATAAAAAAAAATGCACCTACATTATTACTTCATATTAGCAAATAATTTTACCAGTCTCATCAGGGTAATCCCTTTGCACTCTGCTTCACGGTCCCTGGACTACATTCTCACCGATCAGTGCTTTATAGCTTTTTTCCCACTGCAACAAACGGATTGTCCCCTGGACCTGTCAGGAAGAGAATAAACAAAAACTTCTCAGA
Organism: Mobula birostris; assembly: GCF_030028105.1. Taxonomy (NCBI): domain Eukaryota; kingdom Metazoa; phylum Chordata; class Chondrichthyes; order Myliobatiformes; family Myliobatidae; genus Mobula; species Mobula birostris. The sequence goes on along the minus strand of NC_092387.1, from coordinate 54,674,816 downwards.
AGAACAGGAGTGAAATGTTTCTCTGCTCCAGAGACCAGCCTGTAGGTTGCCTGAATCCCGGGGAAACCAGCTTCCAAGAGGCATATTTACTACTCTTTATCTGATTTTAGATTCACAGGAAGCATGGAGTTGCCCTGAGCTGTTAACCAAGTTTTAACTAAACAACTTAATTAATTTGTATTTTGATCAGCTCGATGGGGAAAATGAGCATTGAACCATGAAATACTGTATGCCAAGTGCCTTTGAGCAAAATCTTTTTTAAACCAGAATTTAAACTTTATTTAACAGAGAATTAATAGTGACCCTTTCTGTAAGGGTTTAATGTAAGAAAAATTTAACTGCACATTCTAAGAGATTGACTAGAGCTGACAATGTGTCCATTGACGAATGAGTTTTTTCACTTCAGTTGGTTTATTGTTCTTTGTATTTGTAATACAGACTGCCCATGGTGTAGGAAACCAGGATGCTTTTCTTGCCATTGCTTTGCAGATTGTATTTCTCCATCATACCAATAACCTTGGTGAATTCAATAATTTTGGAGCAATTCCACAGTAATTTTCTGTAACTGTATGCAGAACAACAATCTGATACAAAATGTACCTGCTCCTAAACTCAGTCCTATCTTGCAACATTGCTTTTGGATCTCAGGTGGAGATACAGTACTGCTTCACTGCTCTATATAAAGTTGTACAAGGCATTGATGAGGCTGCGTTTGGAATGTTGTATTCAGTTTACATCACCCTGCTATAAGAGTGATGTCCTTAAGCTGGAAAGGGTGCAGAAGGGATATATGAGGACATTGCCAGGATTCGAGGAGCTCTGTTATGGAAAGAAGCTGACCAGTTCAGGACTTTATTCATTACAAGGGAGAATGAGATGTGACCTTTTAGAGTTGTATAAAACCATGAAGGGTACAGGTAGCATGAATTTGCACAAGCTTTTCCCCCATCATTGAGGACTCAAGAATTAGAGGGCATATTGTAGATTTAGGGTGAGCAGGAAGACAGGTAATAGGAACCTCAGGGGCTATATTTTCACCCAGAGAGTGGTCAGTATATGGAAACAGCTGCCAGAGGTAGTGGTTGAGGCAGATACATTAACAAGATTTAAAAAAAACTTGAACAGCTCTGTGGATGGAAAAGGTTGAGAGAGCTATGAGCCAAAAACGGACAAATGGGGCTAATTTATAAACACAAGTTCAGTGAGACCCTCTCTCACTGCTCCTCTCTGTGGTTTCTGCTGCTGAGTTCAGTGGGACTAATTTCGGTGAGAATTTGGGCAGCATGCGCCAGCTGAGATCTGTTATGAGGAACCTATTTCTGTGCAGGATGACTCCAGGACTCAAAGGCTTTGATTTGTTGATGCAACACTCGGACCTAGCAAGATTTCCAAATCAAAAATGGTGTTGTTTCCTTTGGCTGTTGGGTGTTTCTGTTTACAAGACAAATTTCAGACATAAAGCTACAAAGGAAACATCATTTACTGAAAATAGCTGACTTCAAAATCACAGCAGTGGCTGGTACAATGTTTCAAAAATACTACCGCAAGGTTTACAGAGTTCACCTACACTAGGATGGTGTTCCTAATGTTAGTGCTTTTCTGAAATACAGATGGACTGCCGGAAACATACAGGAACACAAACGCAAAATCACAAGAGATTCTGCAGATGCTGTAAATCTAGAGTGGCACACACGTAGGAATAAACAGTCAATGTGATGGGCTGAGGCCCTTCATCAGGACTGGGAAGGAAGGGGAAAGAAGCCAGAATAAGAAGGTGTGGGAAGGAGAAAGAGAACAAGCTGGTAGGAGATGGGTGAAATTCAATGAGGGGGAAGGTGGGTGGATGGGGGAAAGGGTTAAAGTGAAAAGCTGGGAGGTAATAAGTGAAAAGGAAGGAATTTGATAGGAGAGGGGAATGGATCATGGGAGAAAAGGAGGGGAGAGGAGCACTAGAAGAGGATGGGCAGGTGAGAGAAGAAGCGGTAAGAGGGAAGCCAGAATGGGGAATGGAAAGAGAGAGAAAGGGGAGGGGGGAAGAAATTACCACAAAAAATCGATGTTGTGCACCTCACTGTAAAACTGCACACTTACCCAAAATTTCTGGAGTCAGATTGTAATGCAATGAATCTTCCTGACTGTGTCTGGTGATTCAGAAAGGAGCCTCCAGACATTCAGAGTGGAGCAAGGCCTAGACCCAGTCTGAGACAAACTCAGAACAGACTCTGGGGTGCTTGTCACCAAGCCACACTGCTGAACTCCATCTGGCACGGAGTCAAGAGTTCGTAGAGTCACTGAACATTTACAACACAGTAAGGTCATCATGTCTGTGCTGTATGATAGAATTATTCAACTTAATCCCACCTTCGGGCACTGAGTCCATTAACACGGCAGGTCACAGCGCTTCAAGTACGCATGAAAATACTGCTTAAGTATGAGCAGGGTTACATCCCCTGCACCCCTTCAGGCCCTGAGTAACAAACTGAAGCCTCTCACCCTTCAGAAAAAGGTGAATTATTATCACACTTTGATGTCTTTTTTATTTTATTTTTTTTTATATAAGTTACTTAAATTTTATTTTATTAGTCCCGATGAAGGGCCTCGGCCCAAACCTTCAACTGTTTCTTCCCCTCCAGAGATGCTGCCTGACTTTCTGAGTTTGTGTCTGTGTTGCTCAAGATTTTCTGCATCTGCAGAATCTCTTGTATTTAGGTTTTATTAATTTGTTTAAAACATCTCAAATATGTTCATATTTAACAGAAAGCAAAACTCTGGAGAAAAAGACCATAAGACATGGAGCAGAAATAGGCCCATTGATTTTGCTCTGCAATTCTATCATGGCTAATTTATTGTCCTTCTCAAACCCATTCTCCTGCCTTCCTGCCCTGCCCCCCCCACCCCCACCATCACCCCCGTACCCTTTGATGCCCCAACTAACCCTGATTTTGCCTGCTGTCACCGGTTGCTCAGAGGCCAGAACCTGAACAGTAGAGGCCTTGGGCACTGAGGTCCAGCAAATTCTGCTTCGGCAGGTACAAGCAACTTGCGAACCCGATCCAGCATAATCCAGCCCATGACTTTCTCCATGTCTAGCCCCAATTTATAGCATCAGTGTTCAGCAACTTGAGTACTTCATCTCCTGCTAAAAAAAAGTCTAAAGATTGCAGCTTGTAGAAGATAAAAAGACCAAATTTCAAGTGTTGAATATAAACATGACCATTCATATAAAGCTGTCAACATCACTGAATCATAAACAGACAGCTATATCTCTTGTGAGATGACCTCCATAACCTGCGAGCTATTAATTTGTTTTGACCTATAAGCAGAGTATTGCATTGTTCCTTCTACTGTCTTCTGATCAAATTAAACAAAAAATTTATCTCAGCTCTTGCCGGGACTTGCAGCTGCTCTGTTTAGAACATAGAACAGACAGCACTGCTATAGATTCTTCAGTCCATGATTTGTGCTGAACTGATTAAAGCTAATATTGCCTAATTAAACTATTTCCTTCTACTATCTGTAAGACATAGGATCAGAATTAGGCAACTTGGCCCATCGAGTCTGCTCTGCCTTTACATCATAGCTGATTTATTATCCCTCTCAACCCTGTTCTCCCCATAACTTTTGATATCCTTACTAATCAAGAACCCATCAACCTTTGCTTTAAGTATATCCAATGACTTGGCCTCCACAGCGGTCTGTGGTAATGAATTCCAGATTCACCATCCTCTGGCTAAAGAAATTTCTCCTCATCATCCGTGTCCTAAAAGGCCACCTTGTATTCTGAGGTTGTGTCCTCTGGTCCTAGGCTTCTCCACCATATGAAACTTAGTCTCTGTGTCCATTCTGTCTAGGCCTTTCAATATTCAATAGGTTTTAATGAAATCACTCTCCCTTACTCTTCTAAACTCCAGTGAGAGTACAAGCCCAGAGCCATCAAATGTTAACCCTTTCATTCTTGTGAACCTTCATTAGATACGCTCCAAAGCTAGCAAATCTTTTGTTAGTTAAAGTGCCAAAATTTGTACCCCACTAACCCAAACCCAAGTACTTCTGTGCTACAAATACTTCCAGGTTTACATAGACGCACATCATCTGTATGCTCAGTAGCAACGCAAGCCACTGAGCACCTTACTATTAAGCATTGGACTTGTTGGCAGGGGTTGTTTATGCTTATGTGATGTATGATTTCTGCTGACAGGAGCTGAATGACAGTGGTAATTTTCATAATAATAACTTCACTGGAGTTTTTCTTTCAAGGACACCAAGCAGTTTTCATTGAAGTATTGTCTTGTATTCCTGGGGGCGGAGGGCGGGAGAGAGGGAGAGAGAAGTACCTCACAGGAAGGAGCCATGCGGAGTGGTACCCAGCGCTTGGAGTTTATTTCGCCTGATGCGACCTGGTAGTGGTGAAGAGGAGCCACGATGGCGTAGCAGTTAGCGCAGCGCTATTACAGCTCCGAGTACGGAGTTCAATTCCGGTGCCTTCTGTAAAGAGTTTGTATGTTCTCCCCGTGACTGCGTGGGTTTCCTCCTGGTGCCCCGGTTTCCTCCCACAGTCCAAAGATGTATCGGTTCGTAGGTTAATTGGCCAATGTAAATTGTCCTGTGATTACGTTAGGGTTAAGTAAGTAGGTTGCTGAGCAACATGGCTCATTGGGCTGGGAGGGCCTGTTCGGCATTGTATCTCAAAATAAAAAGAAACAAGGTTTAAGACTTCTGACTGCAGTCCCTCTGTTGTTACCAAGCACTGGGCATTATCAAAGATAGCACTAACCTTGGATATGCTAACCCTCCCCTCCACCACCCAGTCCAATGCCCTTGTTCTCAGGTAACGGCGTTCAGCAAAGAAGAGGAAAAACTCAGAGAGGAACTTACAATGGACATCTCAGTAGTTGGGGTCCATATACAAATACGTCCAAGCTTATAGGTACTTCAAGCTAGTTCTCCTTTGTAGCTAATTAACAAACACCTTTTCTTCATTTAGAAACTGTAACTATTTGATAAATTACTGCTCCATATTGAAAGTATTACCTACACTGTGTGTTCTCTTTTCTTGTGTCTTTTGTACTCTCCTGTTTACCAATTTCTCATTCATTATTAGTTAAACCTGGCAAATTGCTCCCTTTGGTTTCATTCAGTCAGGAAAAAAACACTGGAGCCAACATCCCAATGATAACTGAGCTGGGTAAGCAGTCCCTTTCTCTTCTTACACAGCCTCACCTCACTCCATAGCTCTCTTTTCATTTGGCTGAGAGGGATTTTTCTCCGCTGTTGCACTTTTTCTTTTGCTAGCTGTGATTGACCTTCGCTGCCTTGGCTATGTCCTTTTAATTTCGTGCCCCCCCCCCCAACAGTTAATATTATTTTCACAGAGCGTCTCTTGTTCCCTTGCCCTCTGACCTTGCTGTTATTTTCCCCATAGTATTGTGTCTTGCAGTTTGCTGTAGCATCTTTATTGGCCTCTGTCATGCTGACTGACGGTTCTTTCTAAAGCTCTTCTCAGATGTCTGAGAAAAGACTTCAGAACAAATTCTTTATTTCTACTAGATTTACTCTCTGAAGGCAAAGTTCGGGGGTTGTAACGCAGAGACTAACGTCCAGTTGCTTATCACTGTGCATGGAATTACTGTATTAAGTAAATGAGTGCAAAGTTTTGACATTGCAGTCTTTAAATCTGCTGGTAATTGTCAAGAGCTCTTGTCCCTCCCTGGTTCGGTCAGTGTGTGCTGACATATTGTCTTTCCTCTCCCAGTGAATGACTCCAACGTTCAATTCTTGGACCAAGATGATGATGATGATCCAGATACCGAGTTGTACCTGACGCAGCCATTTGCATGTGGGACCGCATTTGCTGTCAGTGTGTTAGACTCTCTAATGAGTGCGGTACGTAAAAACAAACCAATATGGTTTCACATCCCTTTCAAGATTAGTCTTTACACTGCATCTGTCTGATAAGTATGTTTTGTTTCCTTCCTTGCAAGTCACTCGTTGATGATCTATCAACCTCTCCAAGCCACAGCTTAGCAGGATTCGGCTAAGCCTTTGGGAATTTGCATGCTCTTTTTTTCAATAAGGTGTGCTGATATACACTTAGTGCCCACTTTATTAGGTACAAAAGTGGAACCCAGTGAGGTCTTTTGCTGCTGTAGCCCATCCACTTCAATGTTGGCATGCGCTGCGATCAGAGATGCTCTTCTGCACAGCATTGTTGTAATGATTGATTATTTGAGTTATTGTCGCCTTCCTGTCAGCTTCAACCAGCCTGGCTATTCTCCTCTGACCTCTCTCATTAACAAGGCATTTTCACCCACAGAACTGCTGCTCACTGGATGCTTTTTGTTTTTCACATCATTCTCTGTAAACTCTAGAGAATGTTGTGTGAAAATCCTAGGAGATCAGTAGTTTTTGAAATACTCAAACCACCCTGTCTGGCATCAGCAATTATTCCATGGTCAATGACACTTAGGTCATATTTCTTCCCCATTCCAACGCTTGTTCTGAACAACAACGGAACCTATTGATATATGTCTGCATGCTTTTATGCACCGAGTTGCTGCCACATAATTAGCTGATTAGATATTTGCATTAACAAGCAGGTGTACTTAATAAACTGGCTATTGAGTATAATTCAAGGTTTCAGAGTAGTTGTAGTGCAATCGCTGGAGTCGAGTGTGATGTTCTCCAAAGGGGTTATTCCTTATTGAGGAATGCCTGTGCATGACTTCGCTTAACATGGAAAGGCTGATGCATAGGCAGTCACTTCACGGTACTTGACTAAGTGGAATCGGGGTCCAGTGGCTTGGCATGCAAGACGACTAAGGAAAAATCTTGCATGACAAATCTGTTGGACGTTTTTGAGGAAATAACAAACAGAATAGACAATGGAGAATTGGTAGATATTGATTTTCGGGAGGCCTTTGACAAGGTGCCACACATGAGACTGATTAACAAGATATGAGCCCATGATATTATAGGAAAGATACTAGCATGGGTAGAGCACTGGCTGATTGGCAAAAGGCAAAGAGTGGGAATAAAAGGAGCCATTTTTGTTTGGCTGCCAGTGACTAGTACTGCTCCACAAGAGCCTGTGTTGGGACCGCTTCTTTTTACATTATATTCAATGACTTGGATGACAGAATTGATGGTTTTGTGGCAAAGTTTGTGGACGATATAAAGGTAGGTGGAGGGCAGGTAGTTTTGGGGAAGTACAGAGGTTAAAGAAGGACTTAGATTAGGAGAATGGGCAAAGAAGTAGCACGTGGAATAGAGTTGGGAATTGTATGGTCATGACCTTTGGAAGAAGAAATAAAAGGGTAGACTATTTTCTAAATGGAGAGAAAATTCAAAAATCTGAGATGCAAAGAGACTTGGGATTCCTTGTGCAGGATTCCCTAAAGGATTCCGCAGGTAGAGTCGGTGGTAAGGAAGGCAAATTTGATGTTAGTATTAATTTCAAGAGGAATAGAATATAAAGGCAAGGATATAATGTTGAGGCTTTATAAAGCACTGGTGAGGTCTCACTTGGAGTACTGCAAACAGCTTTAGGCCTCTTATCTAAGAAAGGTTGTGCTTTCATTGGAAAGGGTTCAGAGGAGGTTCACAAAAATTATTCCAGGATTGAAAGGCTTGTCATGTGAAGGGTGTTTGGTTGGTCTGGGCCTGTAGTCACTGGAATTCGGAAGAATGAGATTTGACCTCATTGAAACCTATAGAGTGTTGAAGGCCCTCAAAAGAATGGATGTTTTCTATGGTGGGGTCATCTAGGACCAGAGACACAGCCTCCGAATATGGGTGTCCTTTTAGAACAGAGATGAGGAGGAATTTCTTTAGCCAGAGAGTAGTGAGTCTGTGGAATTTGTTGCCACAGGTGGCTGTGGAGCCAAGTCATTGGGTATATTTAAGGCAGATGTTGATAGATTCTTGATTAGTCAAGGTATGAAGGGATACAGGGAGAAGGCAGGAAATTGGGGCTGAGGGGGAAAATGGATCAGCCATGATTAAATGGTGGAGCAGATGCAATGGACCAAATGGCCTAATTCTGCTCCTATTTCTTGTAATCGTATGACTGGGGACCTTTCACTGCTGTTGCCTTCCTCTTCTTTCACTCCCATTGTGATGTGTCATCATCTTCTGCCAGCTCCACCATTGAGATATAGGTTGGATCGCTCTTTGACTGGAACCTCCCCCTTGACCTTACTAACATGGATGACCCTACCAGGAGCTAAGCAGAAGACAGCTTTGCTCTTGGGATCTCAGGAACTCAGAAGGCTCTCTACCATGACAATGTGCTGTAAAGGAAGGGTGCCAGAGTAACTTCAAACTACAGCATATTTTCAGTGGTCACTTTACACCTGTTCACCTGCTCGTTAATGCAAATATCTAATCGGCTAACCATGTGGCAGCAACTCAATGCATAAAAGCATGCAGACATGGTCACGAGGTTCAGTTGCTGTTTAGACCAAACATCAGAATGGGGAAGACATGAAAGTGACTTCAACCATGGAATGATGTTAGTGCCAGATGGGGTGGTTTGAGTATCTCAGAAACTGCTGATCTCCTAGAGATTCACAACATTCTCTAGAGCTCACAGAGAATGTTTTACAGAGAATGATGCAAAAAACATCCAGTGAGTAGCAATTCTGTGGGTGAAAACTCCAAGTAAATGAGAGATCAGAGGAGAATGGTCAGACTGGTTCAGCCAGTAACTCAAGTAACCACACGTTACAACAGTGGTGTGCAGAAGAGCATCCCTGAATGCAACACACGTCAAACCTTGAGATGGGTGGGTTACAGAAGCAGAAGACCACAAGTATACAGAAATACACTCAGTGGCCATTTTACTAGGTACCACCTACACCTGATAAAGTCGCCACTGAGTGTATATCTGGAACTGAACTTTCCATTAGTTCTGAAGCAATTTTTTTTGAGCTGCACATCCTTTCAGAAGACAATAGCAGTGAAGTTATCCTTTTAAGCACAATGCACAAGTAGCACTTACAGATAATTACCTACTCAGGTTGATTTGGAGTCAGACAAGGTTTAGATTGCTTCTTGACCAAGTACTGGAGGACTGGAACTCTGCTTAGAGGCATTCAGACAGCAGTTAAATTTTAACAATATTTGATGGTATTGTTACATTAAAACCTAGAGAATAAAGATTTATTTAAGTTCCCTGCCAGTCTCTTCAGAAACATTTAGATTGCCCCTTACGTGCTGACGGCTGCACACAGGGAAGTTGCTGAGATGGTGAAGCACTATTAAGAGTTCAGCTCCTCAAGGTGGTTTCTTGCTGCTTGTATTAATTCTGCAGTAGAATCATAGTTTGCATTTCGAATCAGTTTGAAGCAAAGGTTCATTCAAATGATGTGCCTCAACTGGCCCGTTAGGGCTAGACGATTTGCTGTGAAGAGTGCTGGTGTGAAGTTCTGTGGTGGTTTCAAACTGTGATAAGTACCTGCAGGATCGATCGGCTGAGATCCCTGCCAGTAACAGAACCTGTATTTTTAAGGGTGGCTCTTGTTTTGTCAAAATAAAGCACCGTGTAAGAAAGCTGGGGTTATTTTGAAAGCGATCAAAAGCTTTCAAAGCATCTCTTCAAAATAATAATAGCCAACCACAGTTAAAGCGGTTGGTGATTTTTATTGAATGGGTTGCTGAAATAATGGAATTCAGTTAGCTAAGTGCTCCAGAGTAGTTGCAATGTAATGCCTGGAAGACTCACCTTTGACAGCCAGTCTTCTCAATGTGTCAGAACAAGGCCTGGACTTGCTGTGTGTTAAATATTTCACTCAGCAGTCCTTCCCAGCATGGATGGAGCACTAAACAACAACAACCACTACTTGCATTTAAGTAACACCCTTTAACTCATTAACAGAATCCAGAAGAACGGACAATTCTTCGACACTAAGCCAAGTCATCAGTATTAAGTTCTCATTAGTATAAAGTTCTCAGTGCTATGTATTTATTCATTTTTTTATATATGTGCACAGTTCGTCTTCTTTTACACATTGGTTGTCAGTCTTTGGGTGTAGTTTTTCATCAATTCTATTGTATTTCTTTGGTCTACTGTAAAAGAGAATAAATCTCAAGGTGGTGTATGGTGACACATACAGTACGTGCTTTGATAATAAATTTACTTTGAACTTTGAAGTTAGGAGGCATAGCCAAATAGATCAGTAAATGAAGGTAGTTTAGGGAACAGAAGGAAGAGGGAAAGGTAGGAGGTAGTGCAATAATTTGAGGTGAAAATTGAAAATTGCTTTCATGAAATGTGGTAATCTACACTAAACAGTATTCCTGTTCTATGTTCCAGAGTCTTAGTTTTTATTTAGTTTATCAGTATTAACCTGAGGAACTATAAAAATCAAAAGCCATCTCTGATGCTCACCGAGATGATGAAAAACTTCTTCACACAGAGAGTGGTGAATCTGTGGAATTCTCTGCCACAGGAAACAGTTGAGGCCAGTTCATTGGCTATATTTAAGAGGGAGTTAGATATGGCCTTTGTGGCTAAAAGGATCAGGGGGTATGGAGAGAAGGCAGATACAGGGTTCTGAGTTGGATGATCAGCCATGATCATACTGAATGGCGGTGCAGGCTCGAAGGGCCGAATGGCCTACTCCTGCACCTATTTTCTATGTTTCTATGCCTTTATCTTTGTTTTTAAACTTGGCTATTCCAGTGTTATAGCTTGTCTCTCATCCCTTTTCCTCTTCACATTTGAGTTTATCGAGATCTCTATCCTAAATTGAATCAGATCTTTTTTACTGTGGACTGTCAACGTACATTTGCATTGAATCCAACTGCACCTCTTCCCCTCAAGAAGGCATCATCCATCATGGGGACCCGCATGATGCAGCACATGTTTTTGTCTTATCATTAGCTTCAGGGAGGACGCACAGTAGCCTCAGGACACATACTCAATGTTTTTTGAACAGCTTCTTCCCCTCTGCCAAAAGATTTCTGATTGGACCATCAACTCTTGACAACCACCTGACTATTTTTGCCCACTTTTTGCTATAATTTTAACTTATAGTAACTTTTTTATGACTTGCAATGTTCTGCAACCACAAACAGATATCATGACATACTGTATGTCAGCGACAATAAACCTGATTCTAACTCTGAAATCCTTCCTTCGACTTGGGCTTCATCTCTGCAGCCTCATGTCCTTCCTTCCAATTCAGATTATTCATTCACCTGATTGTTTTATCCCCTTAAGTCTTGAGTTACTGCTCTTAACCTCCTTCTCTGTCCTAAAACCTACCTCTTTGACCAAGTGTTGTTTTTCAAACATGTACACCCTGCAATTCTAAATGGTTTATAATTGCCACGTGTACCAAAAAGCATGAAAAGCATTTCTTGCATGCATCCTGACAGATTATTTTGAGTACAAGTACATCGAGGTCAAACAAAGGGGAAAATAAACACACATTACAGAATATAGTGCTTCAGTTATAGTGAAAGTGCATTGCAGGTGGACAAATAAAGTGTAAGGAAGATTGAGACATTGACAGTTCATCTTTATCGTACAAGAGGACTGTTCAAGAATCTTCCAGCGGTGAGATAGAAACTCTCCTTGAGCCAAGTGGTATGTATTTTCAAGCTTTTGTATCTCCTGCCCAATGGAAAGGGAGAGATGACAGAATGACCAAGATGGGCATGCTCTTTGATTATATCGGCCACTTTCCCAAGGCAGCAGGAAATGTAGACCGTCATTTGAGGGGAGACAGTTCTGCAATGCAGTAATGGAAGATTACTGAGGTTAAATTGCTGTATCTGTGCAAATTGTTTGGTTGCCTGTAGCATGAGGGAAAAGTGAGGACAAAATGTTAAATATGCATGGTGAGAAATTGACTGTAATGGAGTCAGAATCAGATTTAATATCACTGGCATATGTCTTGAAATTTGTAAACTTTGCGGCAACAGTACACGACAAATATAACAAAAACTGAATTGGTGAGTACATATGTATATTAAATAGTTAAATAAATAGTACAAAAACTAAAAATTTAAAAAAGTATTGAGGTAGTGTTCATTGGTTCAATGCCCATTTAGAAATTGGATGGCAGAGGGGAAGAAGCTGTTTCTGAATTGCTGAGTGTGAGCCTTCAGGCTTCTGTACCTTCTTCCTGGTGGTAACAGTGAGAAGAGGGCATGCCCTGGGTGGTGGGGATCCTTAATCATGGACACTGCCCTGAAGATGGCTCGAGGCTAGTATCCATCTGACGGGTAGTGATGCAGCCAGTCGGAATGCTCTCCACCGTACGTCTGTAGAAGTGACTTTTCTTTAACATTTGTCACAGCTTCAGATCAGGGAGGTTTGGGTGCTCGGCAGTGAGCAGAACAGATATGGTTCCACTTTTATTAAACATTAGTGTAAACACAGCTGACAAATTGTGAGGTATGGTCCCATAATTCTAACACTAGGGACAGATGTTAGTATATCCAGAATATGAGCACAGGGGCTACAAACCGCCGTGGAAATACACAGAGAGATCTTTAATTTGTGAACCTGGTACAGAAATTGCTCAGAGTGTGCTCATCAGAGGTTTTTAATCTCTTGTACAGCAAAGCTACACTAGTTCCAATGTGCTTTCCTTCTGAGATTTGCAATTTATTTAGAGATGCAGCACATTGCCCATGCCGTCCAATTACGCCATGTGATTAATTAATTACCCTACTGACCGGTACGTCTTTAGAAAGCTGGGGAGGAGGGGGCAAGGAGGGACAGGAGCGCCCAGAAGAAACCCACATGATCACAGCAGGAACATACAAACTCCTTGCAGACAGTGGCAGGAATTGAACCTGGATCGCTGGCGGTGTAATAGTGTTCAGCTAACTGCTATGCTACCGTGTCGCCGTTAAATCACTTAATGCAAGAAATGTGAAGTAATCTAATGTACCAGGCAGCGACAAGTAAAAAAAAATCAGCGACTCATTGCTGGCACCAGATGCAAATTTAAGTTGAATCCAACTTGCACTAATATAGCAAAAGTTTATAAATGGATCTGTCAGATTGATTAGACAGTCCGATTTGGTGCGGCATCAGCAAAGTGAAGTTTCTGTCAACACACGTTTCACAAACGTTGCCATCAAATGGAGCTGTGCTGAGCACATCAGATGACTTAACAAGGTCGCTGCAGCATCTAGCTCCCCGAGTGACAATCCTCAAGCGTTACCAGGGCTTGTGGGTACTGCTCTGGCACCGTGTGCCCTCCATTGTGTGACGTCGTCTACGAGTTGCCAGCGAGGAGGAGATGAATTTCTGGGCATTGAAACACTCCATTACTTTGATGTCTCAATTTGGCTTCTATCGTGGTTTTGAAAAGCGGTTAGAACAAAACATCATTCAGACAGCATTTCACATTGAACAAAGGTGTTGATGGTTTAATAGACAACTCTCATCTATCATTCTGGCTGACAGCGTTGTCAGAATCGCAGATAGCTGCCACATGTTAGAGCTGAGCTGGCTTCACTTGCAGCAGTGGCTGTGTGATTCATCCCTGGAGCTGCATAGACGGTATTCATTCGCCATGTTTCTCGGTGTCCATTCCTGATATCGCAAAAAGTGACCCAGCACTTATTTACAGTAGGATATATTACAGTTTATTGATGGAACTCTTTGGCTACAACTAGACGGAGATTTGACACTTCTTTAAAAACAGTTTTCAGTGTCATGAGCAAGGCTAGTATTTAGCTTTTCTTGTTGTAGGTACATTAAAACATCAATTTATACAGTGTTTAAGTCAAAGCAAATCACCAAGGATTGTGGTGGGAGCAGCCATGTTTCCAGCAGCAACATAGCATGCCCACAACTTACTAACCCTAGCCATACCCATTTGTAATGTGTGAGGAAATCAGAGCACCCTGAGGGAGAACATACAAACTTCTTAAAGCAGAGGCAGGAATTAAACCCTAATCAGTAATCATTGGCATGTACTGTAAAGCAATTATGCTACAATGCCACCTCATATTTATTGTCCATCATTAAATGCTGTCATTAGGAATTAACTGTCCATCTTAATACCCATACTCGCTATTGGGAGTTATGTCATTTAGCTCCTTTTGTTTGTTAGCTATTAGTTTGTCGTGGAACATCTGTCAGTAACCCACTCTCTAGTAGTGGTTGGTGCCATGCTATTACAGCTCCACTGCCCCAGGTTCAATTCCAGTGCTCTCTGTCAGGAGTTTGTACATTCTCCCATGACCATGTGGTTCACATTCCAAAGACGTACAGGTTAGGGTTAGTAAAGTTGTGGGTATGCTATGTTAGTGCCAAAAGCGTAGCGACAGTTGCAGGCTGCCCTCATTGCATCCTCGGACTCTGCCACCCATTGACGCAAGCAACGCATTTAACTGAATGTACATGCGACAAACAAAGCTAATCTTTCTCTTTTCCCTGCCTGTCTACCTGACCTCCTCTTAAATGTTGCTATTGTGTCTATTTCTTCCACCTTCCCCTGGCAGTGCATTCCAGGCACCTACTGCTCTCTGTGTTAAAAAACAACTTACCTCATAAATCTCCTTTAAACTTTTCCCTCTCACCTTAAAGGTTCTAGTATTTGACATTTGCTCCCTGGGACTCCTGACTCTATCTATGCCCCTCATAATTTTGTACATTTCTATTAGTTCAAGGAAGCTTAAATATATCATATTGACATTAAGCAAATACTTCTAAGCCTGATTGTTTACCTGACAGCATGGAATAGTTATCGATGCTGGCAAGCTATCATCTTGAAGGAACCTGCACTTAATAAACCCTGCTTGCCTGCACACTCGAGTGTTTTAAACAAGACCACCTGGGATTTTCTCCTCATCATGCATTTATTTTTTAAGGAAATCAAAATGTTTAATTGATACATACTTAAGCCTGATTTCTGTCAGTTCCTGTCGTGAGGATAGAGGATGTGATCGCAGGAGAGGACAGTCAGTGTATACTTGTGGCGATGTGCAGCGACATTCTCGACATAAAGGCCGCTCCCAAATGAATTGGTGATGGGGAAAAAAGGCACTCTAGCTTGCATGAGCTTTAAACCTGTCTAGAATCCTCTAGTTCTGTATCTTCCCCGGCCTCATATAGGTTGTGAAGTTAACACTGAGAGAGGGAGACTTTGCATCGCCACTAACACCAATTATAGAGGGAATTAATCATTGCAATTTCTGCCCTTTAGAACAAAACTGACCTGAATTTGTGTGTTGAGGAAAAGATATATAGTGAAAGGACCTAATGGGACATACAACTAAAACAGAGTAATTGGAGTCTGCTGTCTTTTCACTTCCAAGATAAAACATGTGAAGTGACAGGCCGCTAGTTTTAACTGCACAAAGTCCTCCAAAAGCGTAATTTGAATTTCTTCAGTGATGACTTTAATAGTGCTCATTTAAAGAGTTTGTTTTATCTCCACAGACATACTTCAACGACAATATCCTGACTCTGATACGGACATTAGTGACGGGGGGAGCCACACCGGAGCTGGAGTCAATGCTTGCTGAAGAAAATGCCTTGCGAGGTGGCTACAGCACTCCGCAGACACTGGCAAACAGGGATAGGTGTCGGGTGGCGCAGCTGGCTCTGTACGATGGCCCCTTTGCAGACCTTGGGGTAAGGTGGATCTGTTGGTTTGCTTGCTGTGCCATTCCAACCTTGACTCGTCTACACTGAAGAACAAGAGATGCCATTGCAACTTTGAAAAGGCATCTGGTTAGGTACCTGGGTAGGAAAGGAGTAGCGAGATACGGTCCTAATGTGGGCAGGTAGGATTAATAGACATGCAAACACATACAAAATGCTGGAGGAACTCAGCAGGTGAGGCAGCATCTATAGAGAGGAATATACAGTCGATGTTTTGGGCTGAGACCCTTCATCAGGATTGGGCATCAGAGACAACAGGAACAATTTGGGCTGAAGGGCCCATTTCTCCTTGACTCTAGACATACAATACTCTACTCAACTCTACAGACCTCTGTCGCACCTTAACAGGTACATGACAGTATGCTGGTAAGTGTGAGGCATTGCAGTTTGAAAGTCAAACCAGGGTAGGGCTTTCACAGTGAGCGCTGGGACCCTGGGGAGTGTTTCAGAACAGAGGGACCTATGAGTGCAAGTACATGGCTGTCTGCAAATGTTGTCATACATAAACAAGGTGGTGAAAACATTTAGCACATTGACCTTCATTAGTCAAAGCACTGTGTAAAGAAATTGGGATGTTATGTTGTAAACAAGAGAAAATTTGCAGATGCTGACAATCCGAACACACACAATTTTTCCATACACAGCGTGGTATGTACCTTGTATGAACTGCCAGAGGAAATTGTTGAGGCAGGTACAATAACAAATTTTAAAAGACATCTGAACAGGTAAACCAGTAGGAAAGGTTCAGAGGGTTATGGGCCAAATGCCAGTAAATGGGACTACTTGGTCAGTGTGAATGAGTTGGGCTGGATGACCAGTTTCTCTCCTGTACGACTCTATAAGGGGGAAGCAATGAAAAGATAATTGATGAGCGAGGCTTAGAGTAGCAGATGTGATTCAGAACAAAAAGCACTGCAAATATAGACAATGTAATATATGTACTCTCCAACTGCCTTACTTTTCTACAGTATAGTAGGGTGTGCGTTATGAATTGATTACAACCCATTAATTTCCACCATGTTTGATTGGTTCTTGAACATGGTGCTTTATAGTGGACGTTCTGGCCTGGGAATCTCAGGAAGAGATCTAGACAGGGAAAAGTCAGACAGCTATCCCAAACAGATCAGGAAAATTAGCAGCCTCTCTCAG
This sequence comes from Mobula birostris, assembly GCF_030028105.1. NCBI lineage: Eukaryota > Metazoa > Chordata > Chondrichthyes > Myliobatiformes > Myliobatidae > Mobula > Mobula birostris. The sequence continues at coordinate 54,658,033 of NC_092387.1, read as the reverse complement.
CTAAGACAAGATGCTGGGGTTCTGAGAGAATTGGTTAGATTTTAGATTATGAGAACGCTCAGTCCTCTTTTATTGTCACTTAGAAATGCATACATGCATTAAGAAATGATACAATGTTTCTCCGGAGTGATATCACAGAAAACAGGACAGACCAAAGACTGACACTGACAGAACCACATAATTATAACATATAGTTACAGCAGTGCAAAGCAATACCATAATTTGATAAAGAACAGACTGTGGGTGCAGTAAAAATAAGTCTCAAAGCCCCAAGTCAATCGACTCCCGAGTCCCTGATAGCAGGCGGGAAAAGGGAGAAACTCCCTGCCGTAAACCTCCAGGCACCGTCAACTTGCCGATACCTTGGAAGCAGCCGACCCCAGCTGACAGAGTCCATCTGTCCAAAATCTTCGAGCTTCCGACCAGCCTCTCCGATACAGCCTCCCGAGCGCCTTCGACCTTGCCCCGGCCGCTGAGACACGCAAAGCCAAGGATTTCGGGGCCTTCAGCTCCAGAGATTCCGGTTACCACACAGTAGCAGCGGCAGCGAAGCGGGCATTTCAGAAGTTTTCCAGATGTTCTGCTGTGCTCTCACGTCTGTCTCCATCAAATCAGAATTGTGCACGGTCCCCTACTTGACAGATAACAGACATCATCACCGAAGTGGCTGCGCGAAGTTATATATGACTTGTCAACTTCCCGGTCAGAGGACGGCATGTAGAACAAGTCCCTCCAGCTTCATAGAATAACCATCTTGTCTAGGAATGAATCCAATAATCTTATGAACCTTTATGTAAACACAAGAGACTCTGCAGATGCTGGAAATCCAGAGCAACACACACAAAATGTTGGAGAGACTCAGCAGGTCAGGCAGCATCTACAGAAAGGAATAAACAGTTGACATTTTGGTGATGAAGGGGCTTGGCCCGAAATGTTGACTCTTTATTCCCCTCTGTAGATGCTGTCTGACCTGTTGAGATCATCTATCATTTTGTGTGTGAACCTTTTTTTTTGTACCACTTCCATGGCAAATATATTTTCATTTAGTTAAGGGGATCAAAATGTACATGGGATTTCAAGTGCTTGCCTGACCAACACCCTGCTCAGTTGTGTCAACCATAAGACATTTGTGTATGTATTGTGTAGCAATATATAATGTGTGTGTATATATGTATTAATGCACATTATAGGGTGGATATATTAGAAGGTACAATTTTGAGGTACAAATCATTACCACTTTAATAGGTCAGACATAGTACATCAGATCCATGGTATATTTACTCAGCCGTTGTCCGGTGTACAGAGATTGCATGACAGTAAGCAATGTCTTGAATCTAATCCTGAGTGGGTGTTGAACTTGCAAATGCAAAATGACAGAGGTTTCTCTGAGCTGCAAACTATGGGCAAATCTGTCAGATGCTGGCCCCCTGTTTATTGGCTCATATTCAATGTTTGGTTGGATGTGGACCTTCGCAAGGATGGGAAAGGCTTTGCCTGTGGTGTCCCCTCAGTAAAACACTCTGCGCCTACTTTTTTCTGTGCTCTCTGAGTCCGAGTGTGAGGATGCTGGCTCCAAGCAGAGGGAAGGCTAGTACTCATGATGAAGCTGGAAGGATTGGAACCTCCATACCAGGTGCTGATGCAACCAGTCAAAATGTCCTCCACGGTGCATCTATAGAAATTTGCTTGAGTCTTTGGTGACATACCAAATCTCCTCAAACTCAAAATGAAATACAGCTGCACTCACAACACGCTGAAGGAACTCAGCAGGTCGGGCAGCATCCGTGGAAACGATCAGTCAACGTTTCGGGCAGGAAACCTCCGTCAGGACCGAAACGTTGGCTGATCGTTTCCACGGATGTTGCCGACCTGCTGAGTTCCTCCAGCGTGTTGTGAGTGTTGCTTTGTCCTCAGCATCTGCAGAATATTTTGTGTTTACGAAATATAGCTACAAAGTGCATTTTAGTAATTACTGTCTTTCTGATGACCATGAGTTATAGGTAGCAAGTCCAGGACAGAAGAGGGAAAAAATGCAAAGAATAGATTGTTTAAAATGTCCTCTTTGAGGAGAGCTGCCAAATATTTTGAGGGCACTTCAAAATGAGAATCAGGTTTATTATCACTGACATAATTTGTAAAAATTGTTGTTTTGCAACAGCAGTACAGTCCAATACATAAAAATTACTATAAATCACAATAAGAAATATTTATGTAAATTAAATAAGTAGTGCCTTAAAGAGAGCAAAATATTGTGGTAGTGTTCATGGGTTCATAGATTGTTCAGAAATCAGATAGTAGAGGGGAAGAAGCTGTTCCTAAAATATTGAGCATGTCTTTGGGCTCCTGTACCACCACCTAGATGGTAGCAATAAGAATTCTGGGTGATGGGGTTCCTTAATGATGGATGCCACCATCTATAGAACGTTGCTTGCGTCTTGGGTAACATACCAAATCTCCGCATTCAACATGAAATATAGCCACTGGCGTGCTTTATTTGTAATTGCATCAATATGTTGGGGTGCGTGGCCAAGTGGTTAAGGCGTTCGTCTAGTGATTCAAAGGTCGCTAGTTCGAGCCTTGGCTGAGGCAGCGTGTTGTGTCCTTGAGCAAGGCACTTTACCACACATTGCTCTGCGATGACACTGGTGCCAAGCTGTATGGGTCCTAATGCCCTTCCCTTGGACAACATTGGTGGCGTGGAGAGGGGAGACTTGCAGCATGGGCAACTGCTGGTCTTCCACACAACCTTGCCCAGGCCTGCGGCCTGGAAACCTTCCAAGGTGCAAATTCATGGTCTCATGAGACTAGCGGATGCCTATATGCTGGGGTGCTTATAGATTCTCAGAAATGTTCTAACTTGAAGCTGCTCACCCTTTCCTCTGCTGGCCCTACGAAGATGTCTGGTGGGTACGTGTTCTCCTGACTTTTTCTTACTGAAGTCCACAATCAATTCCTTAAAATACTGATTAAGAAAAATAAAACATTGAGACATTGGTCAGTTTAAATGACTAATAGTCAATACAATGCACTTTTAAGTACATTAACATGTCGCAAAGCTACAGGAACTAATCCAATCAGCTGAATACTTTTCTCCCAACTGGAATGTTGCAAGATCAGATCAGAGGGCTGTCTGTCATTGTAGCCCAGTGGGTAAATTAATTTCTGCATCCGATCAGCCCACATTTGTAACTCTGTATAGAAATTACAATAATTTTTTCTAGTAAATTAGACAGCACAAGCATGATGCAAATTTGGCAGATTGCATTTAGTAATCCTGTTCAGTAATGGTAATCCATTGAACCCCTCATCCCCTCGAGAAGAAAAATGCTTTTTTAAATGAATGTTTTTAGCAACTCAGTAACTAACACACGTTATTTGTAACCGTTAAGCCTGTCCTTTCAACAGATTCCTTTTATAATGTGCACATTATAGGGAGTTGGTCACAGTCTCCAGAGTCCTTTGTATACCTTTCATCTCCTCGCTATTAGAGGGCATACAGTGTGGACCGATTAGATTGATGAGGGGGTTGCCCAAGGAGAAAACTGTTGGAACTATACTCAGTTTAGAAAAATCCAGAGTGATCTCATTCAAACGTGTAGACTGAGAGGCTGTTTCCTTAATCCAGCATGGGGTCAACCTCTTAACCTGCCTTGAAGTAAGAGTTTGACTCATTCGGACAAAGGTGAGGAGGCAACAAACCATCTGCTCAAGGAACACAGTAGGTCAAGCACTATCTATGGGAGGAGAGGAATTGTAAATTGGTGAACTGGTAAATTGGTTTAATTTTGTTATGTATACCAAGGTATCGCGAAAAGATTGTTTTGTATGATATCCATACAGATTATTTCATTACATCAGTGCGTTGAAGTAGCGCGAGGGAAAACCAACAACGGAATGCAGAATGTAGTGTTACAATTACAGGGAAAGTGCAGAAAGACAAAATGGTGTAAGGCCGATTGTGAGGCAAGCGTCTATCTTATTGTACAAGGGGACCATTCAGTAGTCTTGGAACAGCTGGGCAGAAGCTGTCCTTGAGTGCGTTGAGTGCATTTATTTATGTAACAGTTTTTCCCTCAAGCCATTGGACTACCAACCTACTGTCCTCCACTGTGCCTATTATCTTGTTCATCACTTATTGTAATTCCTGCACTGTTCTGTGTACTTCATGCAGTCCTGGGTAGGTCTGTAGACTAGTGTAGATTTTGTGTTGTTTTATGTAGTTCAGTGTAGTTTTTGTATTGTCCATGTAGCACCATGGTCCTGAAAAACATCTCGTTTTTACTGTGTACTGTACCAGCAGTTATGGTCGAAATGACAATAAAAAGTAACTTGACTTGTTTGTACGTGCTTTAAGACTTTTGTATTTTCTGCCTGATAGAAGAGAGAATGTCTGGGTCATTAATTATATAGGTTCCTCTGTCGAGGCAGTGAGAAGTGTAGATGAGTCTATGGATGGGAGGTTGGTTTCTGTTGAGCAATGTCCATAACTTGTGGTCTGAGGCAGAGCAGTACCAAGCAGTGAGTAGATTACCCAGGAGGAATATGAAGTGTTGTTGCTCTAGTTTGCTTTGGGCCTTAATCTAGCAGTAGAGGAGAGCAAGGATGTACAGGCCAGTGTGGAATTGGGAAGTGGAATCAAAATGGCATGCAACTGGGAGTTAACGATAATTGGCCTTCCATTAGTTGTCTGTGCCAGAAGATTGCAGGTATTTAGTCATTTGAAACTGAGTGTAATTAAAACTGATATTAGAGTCATAAAGCACTATAGCATAGAGAACGGCCCTTTGGCCCATCTAGCTTATGCTGAACTCTTCTAAGTCCCATCAACCTGCACATGGACAATAGCCCTCAATATCATTCCCATCCACTTATTCGAACTTCTCATGAATGTTGAAACTGACCCTACATCCACCACTTCCACTGGCAGCTCATTCCACACTCTCATTACCCTCTGAGTGAAGAAGTTCCCCCTCATCTTCCCCTTAAATATTTCACCTTGCATCCTTAACCAATGACCTCTCAGTGGAAAGGGACCTGCTTGAACTTATAGTGATGCATTTTTGCGTAAGATCAGGAGAGGAAGTGAAATGGAGATAGAAATTGAAGATCTACCATGGGCTTGGTGAAGACTGCTCCCATTGCATTCTCTAAAATGCAACACACAGTGGGTGCGAGACGGAGTTTAATACCCATTGTTTAAGCTGCTGAATGGAGCACTGGGATGGATTTCAGCACCTGGGGAAGGGGTGAGACAAACCTGGAACCGAGTGGCATTGCAGGAAAGCATATCCCCTTGCCATGGTCCATCATGCCAGCACCCCTTTGCTTCATGGAGCAGTTCCAAGCATGAATGGAATTGAGAAAAAGCAAATATTTCTGCTGAAAGTACAGTTACCACCCTGCACCACGTGATACATCCGTGATGTGGTATTACTGAAGTTCTTTCATGTACAGGGAATGCCCATAACTCATGAAACTTGCACTTTCATCCAAGAGTGTTAAGTATCACAAGAAGTGAGAGACTTATTTGTGGCAACACTGGCTGCAAAAGTAATGAGAATAGGACGGTTTCAAATCAAAAACAGAAGCATTTTCGAAGTTGCAGGATGGGAGGGGGTTGGTGCACTTTAATACATACTGTCTTCCATGAGGGAAGGCATTCGAATGTAAATGTTCTCAAAAATGTTCCTTGTGAATTGAACGTCTAAGTGCCAATCCAGCACAGTGGATTACTGTTTTTAATTCCACTGCCATCAAATGATCATTCAATCCCATAGAAAAAGAGAACATCACAAAGGTTTCAGTCAAGGGAGCATTCCGAACTGACATTAATGGATATACAGTCATTAACCCAGAGTACTTCAGCAATCATGTCATTCTGACTGTGTGAGTTAATTCAGCGCTTTCTGCCTTGTGGGCAGTAACCCACTCTACTGTGATGTTTGCTGCTGATTCCCCGCAATGCTTTGAGTTTAAAAGTACTTTATATAATAAACAGTACATATAAAAGAGATCAAGTTGGTTACTTTTGTGGGTATTTGTTCCCTGCGCATAAAGTAACAAAATACACTCAGTGGCCACTTTATTAGGTTTGTGATCTTCTGCTGCTATAGTCCATCCACTTCAAGGTTTGATGTGTTGTGCAGTCAGAGATGCTCTCCTCCACACCACTGTTGCAACTGTCAGCTTGAACCAGTCTGGCCATTCTCCCCTGACCTCATTCATTAACCAGTCTGGCCATTCTCCCCTGACCTCATTCATTAACAAGGTGTTTTTGTCCACAGAACTGTCGCTCATTGGATGTTTTTTTGGTTTGATATACCATTCTCTGTAAATTCTACAGCCAGTTGTGCTTGAAAACTTCAAGAGACCAACAGTCACTGAAATAACTTCTAAACTTCAGAATGGGGAAAAATATGATCGAAGTAACTTTGACCGTGGAATGATTGTTGGTGCCAGGCAGATTGTTTACTCAAACTATCCTGCCTGGCATCATCAAGCATTCCATGGTCAAAGCCACTGAGATCACATTTCTTCTCCCATTCTGATGTTTGGTCTTAGCAACAGCTGAACCTGTTGACCACATCCATATGCTTTTATGATTGAGTTGCTGCCACATGATTGGATGATGAGATTTGTATTAACGAGCAGGAGTACAGGTGTATCTAATAAAGTGGCCACTGAGTGTATTATGAGGGGTATGGATAGGGTTAATGCAAGCAGGCTGAGATTGAGTGAAAATAGAACCAGAGGTCATGGGTTAAGGGAGAAAGGTGAAATGAAGGTCGCCCCGCAAAAGGAAGAATGTTCAGAGTTTTGAGAGGGTGCAGAAGAGGTTCGCCAGGATGCTGCCTGGCTTAGAGGTCATGTACGATTAGGAGAGGCTTTCTCTGGGGCACTGGAGGCTGAAGGGAGTTCAATAGAGGTTTACAAGATTATGAGAGGCATAGATAGAGTGGACAGAGAGTATCTGTTTCCCGGGGTTGAAATGTCTAATACCAGAGGGCATGCATTGGAGGTGAGAAGAAACAGGTTCAAGGGGGATGTGAGGGGTAAGTTTTTTTTTACTCAGAGGGTGGTGGATACTTGGAATGCGCTGCCTGGTATGGTGGAAAGGCAAATACGTTAGACACTTTTAAGAGATAGGCACATGCATGTAAGGAGGATGAAGGGACGTGGACATGGTGTGGGTAGGAGGGATTAGTGTTTGGGTGTTTTTGATTCGCTTTTTGCTGGTTAGGCGCAACGCTGTGGGCCAAATGTACTGTTCTATGTTTTATTTAAGGGGAAGTTGAGTGGAAGTTCTTCACTCGGAGGGTGGTGTGAGTGTGAAATGAGCTACCAGTGGAAGTGTTGCATGTGGATTTGATTTCAAAATTTAAGTAAAGCGTGGCTAAGTACATGGACAGGAGGGGTATGGAGTGCAATGGTCCAGGTACAGGTCGATAGATAGACTAAACAGGCTGAAATGCCTTGTTTCTGTGCACTCCATATTCAACTTTTGCAAATGCTGAAACTATAATTGTATATAACAGCAAACTCATTATTGTAAGGGATTAAATACCCTGAACATCTTCAGCTCACTGTAAAGGTGTTAGGAAAAAGCTACCGGAGCCTAAAAGCCATGAAATCAACTCTAGCTTTTGCCTTGCTCTCTGCCTAGCTAAGCAATCACTCGTTCCTGGATACTAGATTGAAAATAAAGAGTTACTTCGAGAATTTGCTCCTGAGATTTCCTGTGCAATTGGCCCAAAATTAACCAAAGCATCAGTACAGGGAAATTAGATAATTTATTTATTTGTTCACAGGACATGCCTGTTGCCAGGAAGCCTGGTCCCAATTCTTCGTAAACTGTGGCTTGTTGACTACAGTTCACCATTAAACATTGGAGCAGAATTAGGCCATTCAGCCCATCAAGTCAGCTCCATGTTTTGATAAATGGCTGATTAAATTTTCCTCTCAACCCCATTTTCCTGCCTTCTCTTAACATTGATACCCAAACTACCTATCATCTTTCACTTTGGATATTCCCAATGACTAGGCCTCTACAGCCATCTGTATGAATCAATTCCACAGATTCACCACCCTCTGGCGAAAGAAATTCCTCTTCATCTTTGTTCTAAAGAGACAACCTTGTATTCTGAGACTGTGCCTTCTGATCCTAAATTCTCCCATGACAGAAAACAACTTCAGAAGGTCCACTTTATCTATGCCTTTCACTGTTCAGTAGTTTTTATTGAGATCATCTTCATTCTTCTAAATTCCAGCGACGACAGGCCCAGGTTGAGGGTTGGACTTATTGATAAGAGTGAAGTCGCATACAGGCCCAATCTAATCAGGAGTCCACTTCTGGACAATATTAATGAAGCAGATGCTTTTTTCTCCCCTAAACTTTCTTAGAGTAATTTCAAATTCACCATATTATTAATTTCAGATGTGTAAAATGAATTAAATGAACAGAAAGCCAGCAGTGGCAAATGTGAGATTCAATCTTTTGTCACCTGGTCAATTATCCAGGCTTCAAGATATTAGAATAATAACTTAACCACTCTGCTTCCATACTCTTCGATACTTCAAATGAATTGAGTTTACACAACCTGTTGGTTTTAAAGTAATATAAAGAAAATGGCCCTGCACCTTTGTTCCTATTGGGAATTACTCTGCTAATTTTAATTGCTTGTAGGCCTTTGAAATAAGTAAACATTTTTTGGAAGGATGGAGCAAATTCATAAAAAAAAATTTCTAAATTGCTTCTAATTTACTTTGGAATCATCCAATGTACATCCTTACAAGTAGTCATGAAAAGTAATACGGGAGTGAACCATTCAGACCAAGGTCTGAACCATTCACTCCCGTATTACTTTATTACCATGGTCTGAATCAATAGCGACACAGTCACAAAGCTCTGAAAGTTGTCCTTGGCCTCCTAAATCCACATTGACCATCTACATTAATCCTACAGCAAAATGTTTAACAATGCCAGTGACTAGGGTTCAATTCCCACTGCTGTCTGTGAAAAGTTTATATGTTCTTCCCTATGACTGCAGACATCCCACCCTGCAAAAACTCATTTCAGGGAGGTAGCACCATCAATTTGCAGGAGACTTCCGGGAGAGGTGGGATGTCTGCAATAGAGTAGCTCCTTAGCAGCTGGCCAGCTAGTTCAAATAATGTTAGCTATGCTAGTGAACGAATGACAACTGTAAAACTCACCTCAACGTGTCTTTTACAGTCTTAACCCACCATAGGCAATAGAAAAGTCATTGTTGCAAACAGTGCAGCGAGCAACACCGTCATTATTTTGACCCCTATTAGGCAGGAGTACACTTTAGTGTAGTCTGGGGTGACGTACGTTTTATATTTTTTTGGAACACTCGGAAATGGCGCGCTCTCACTCGCGCTCTCTCGCCCTCTCTCGCTCATGCGCTTGCTTGCTTTCTCTCTTGCGCTCTCTCTTGTGGTCGCTCTCGTGCTCGCTCTCAAAAAAATTGATTTCCGTGATATTGTATATAATTTGTGGGCATCAGGGAGCCACTATTAATATGCGGGAGACTCCCGGAAGTTCCGGGAGAGGTGAGATGTCTATGACTGCATGGGTTTCCTCTGGGTGTTCTGGCACTGGACATGTTGTTTTGGCACTGGAGGCTTGGTGACATTTGCTGTCTGCTCACAGCACATCCTTGGACTGTGTTGGTCATTGACACAAAATAACCCATTTGATGTTTTGATTTGCATGTGACAAATAAAGCTAATCTTTAATCTTTTCCATCAGCTCTGCCATGTACTTGAGGTAACAGTGGCCTATTAACCTACCAAAAAGTACACATTTGAGATGTGGAAGGAAACTGGAGCACCCAAAGGAAATTACTGAATGGGGGAGCAGGCATGAGAAGCCAAATAGCCTCCTCATGTTCCTGTTTTTATGAAAAAAAATAACCAGCAATGCATGCAATTTGTGTCCAGATTGATTCCGGACTGAACCCAAACTGGAATCCCTGAGCAAAAGTTTTTTTTAAAAGATCTCAATGTGAAAATGATTACCATTTATGAAAGTGATTTTGACATCTGCTAGCAACACACAAAATACTGGAGCAACTCAGCAGGCCAGACAGCATCTATGGAAAAAAAGTACAGTCAACATTTTGGGCCATATATCTGCAATATCTTTCTACATTTGCATTTGGAGCAGTCTAATTACATTACCCTGAGATATTAGATACAGCACTTAGGCTATTACACTACAGTTATTTTATTCTTTTACAGAGGACATATTTGCTGGAAGACCAGCATTTATTGCCCATCCAATATTGCCCTATTTTCTAAGCAGGGAGAAATTTCAAAAATCAGAGGTTCAAAGAGACTTAGGAGTCCTCATGCAGGATTTCCTAAGGGTCAACTCAGAGGTTGAGTCGAGGTAAGGAAGGCAAATGCGGTGTTGGCATCCATTTCAAGAGGACTAGAATATACAGTCTTGAAAAACCACCCTCACATTTTACTGTCTCATTTTTTAAATTTAAGATATATTGTAGTAGGAATTTTTGAGCTAATGTACAAAACATAGTCCATCATATCAAATCTAAAGAAAAATTCAAAAACCTGTCAACAATTTACCAAAAATTAAAAGCTAAAACTGAGAGGCTGAAGTATTCTTCCCATTGTAATTACTGTGCTAACTTTCCTCAGTTGCGATACTGTATACAACCTTACCAACTCATCCATCTTGTTGATGTAGAAAATTGGAGGATCACCTGAATAAATACCACCTCTCTCTGTAAGGTCCATCATTATGGTAGGTTTGCAACAGACCAACCAAAATGAAGACAGAAAAGCATTCAAGACAAGTAAGGGAAATAATAGTAGAGAAGCACAAATCTGGGGAAGGGTACAAGACCATCACAAAGGTACTGAACATACCTCGGAGCTCAGTGTAGTCCACAGTCACATTGCCTAGGTCAGGCTGCCCCTCTAAATTTAGTTGCTGGAGAAAAATGGCACTTCCAACGGAGGCTACTATGACACAGACACTCTGAATGAGCTGCAAAGGGCAAATCTTGCTCCATCACATTGTGCAAAGCGAAGAGAGGCTTATCCAAAAAGACTATTGGCTATAATAGCTGCAAGAGGTGGTTCTACTACGCAAAGGGGGATGAGTACATTATGATTTTGAATTTTTAGTTTATCATGCTTTACAGTTTTCCCTGCTTTTTGGGTCTCTACTGTTAAAAATAAACGCGATTCAGAAATAAAAATTCTCAGTTAAATTGATCAAAATCCCTGGTTGTAATACTCATTTATGTCAACAAAGGTTTGGGTTTGAATACTTTTACAATACTGTATAAGAAAAAATTACAATTCTACACCCCAATCCAACAGTGTGGTAGAAAAAGAGAAATTATTTCCTTTGCTTAAGAGTTTTAGGACTGAAATAATCACAGTGGGTTTTTAGTGTCTTCCTTTCTCTTCCCGGATCTGTGACATTGACCAAGAGGACAAAGGCATCAGGAGCATGGGAACATCACCACCTTCACGTCCCCATCTAAATATAACACTACCCTTATACTCATAAACACATCACATTCCTTCAGCATCATTGGGTCTAAGTTCTGGAACATTTTGCCAAACAGCATGCTGTGTGTATTTTCACTGGAGGGATAGCAGAGATCTAAAGGACAGTAAATACTGGCTTTGTCAGCAATGCACCCTTTCTTTCAAAAGATTAAGACAAAAATCTCACCTCATATTTTCTTAGAATCTAGGTCTCATTTTTGTAAACCTATGCTACAAATGTGTTAAAGAAATTATTTTGTTTTACACTTGAGATATTTCTATTCCTTCCAACCTTTCAGTGTTGTACTTTTGGACTGAGACCAAAGTTGCTCAGGAAGCATTGCTGATAACTTCATTCCATTTTATTTTTGCCCCAGGATGGTGGCTGCTATGGAGACCTGTTCTGCAAGGCCTTGAAAACCTATAACATGCTGTGCTTTGGAATATACCGACTGCGAGACGCACATATGCGTACACAAAGTCAGTGTACCAAGCGGTAAGTAGTACAAGCTTCTCAGAATTCCTCTGTAGGAAGACTGTTTGTTAATTTCCCTCAATCACACACATTGATACATCTCGCTGGATTTCGTTTGCTTCTCAATTGACATAGTGAATGGATTGAAAATACTTTCCACTTTTTCCGTCACTAAAATAGCTACACTCAGCTTCAATGACTTAGAACAAAGAAGAGTACAGCACAAGAACAGGCCTCTGGGTTACAAACACAAGAGATTCTGTAGATGCTGGAAATCCTGAGCAACACACAAAAAATGCTGGAGGAACTCATCAAGTCAACATCTGTGAAGCAGAATGTTGAGTCAATATTTCAGACTGAGTTTCAGAATCAGATTTATTACCCTGAGGTATGTGATGTGAAATTTGTTCAATGGTGTTGTGGCAAACTATTTAAGCTAATGACACCTAAGTCCTCCCGCCTGCACATGGTCCATATCCATCCATTCTCTGCATATTCATGTGTGTGTGTCATATCTGCCTCTGGCAAAGGTCTGGCAGCACATTCCAGACACCTGTATGTGTAAAATAAACTTTACCAAACATCTCCTTTCATCTTAAATGCATGCCGTCACTATTACAAACTTGGGGGTGCAAAAAAATACTGACTGTCCATCATAATCTGTATCTCTTGTAATTTTATAAACTTCTATCAGCTCTCCCATTCAGCCTGTGCTACTCCAGAGAAATCAGCTGAAGTTTGTCCCACCTCCTCAGTGTTGGGAAGTGTAGGGTCATGCACTTCGGTAGAAGAAATGAAATGGTTGACTATTTTCTAAATGGTGAGAAAATACAAAAAAATAATGGAGGGGCAAAAGGACTTGGGAGTCCTTTACAGGATTCCCTAAGTGTTAATTTGCAGGTTGAGTCTGGGGTGAGGAAGGCAAATGCAATGTAAGTATTCATTTCAAGAGGACTAGAACATAAAAGCAAGGATGTAATGTTGAAACTTTGGTGAGGCCTCACTTAAAGCATTGTGAGCAGGTTTGGGCCCCTTATCTTAGAAAGGATGTGGTGAAACTGAGTTCAAAGGAGGTTTATGAAAATGATTCCAGGATTGAATGGCTTGTCATATGAAGAGTGTTTGATGGCTCTGGGCCTGTATTCGCTAGAATTCCGAAGATTGAGGGGTGACCTCATTGAAACCTATCGAATGGCGAAAGGCCTTAATAGAGTGGATGTGGAGAGGATGTTTCCTATGGTGGGAGAGTCTAAGACCAGAAGACACAGCCTCAGAATAGAGGGGCATCTTTTTAGAACGGAGATGAGGAGGAATTTCTTTAGCCTGAGAGTGGAATTCCTGGCCACAGGCAGCTGTGGAGGCCAAGTCTTTATGTATATTTAGGGCAGAGGCTGATAAATTTTTGATTGATCAGGGAATGAAGGGATACAGGGAGAAGGCAGAAAATTGGGGCTGAGAGGAAACTTGGATCAGCCATGGTGAAATGGCGGAGCAGATGCAATGGGCCAAATGGCCAAATTCTGCTCCTATATCTTATGATTTTATTGTCTTATCTTATGCCCTCTAATCCAGGCAGCATCCTGATGAACCTAAGTCTATAAGATAAAGGAGCAAAATTAGGTTATTCAGCCCATCAATTCTGATCTTCCATTTCATCATGGCTGATTTATTGTCCCTCTCAACTTCACTCTCTTGCCTTTTCCCTGTAGCTTTGACATCCTTACTAATCAAGAACCTACCTGCATCCGCTTTAAATATACCCAATGATTTGGCCTCCAGAGGAATTTGTGGCAATGAATTCCACAAATTTACCACCCTCTGGCTAAAGAAATTCCTCCTTATCTCTACCCTAAAGGATGTCCTTTTATTCTAAGGTTTTGCCCTCTGGTCATAGATTCTCCCACACATCCACTCTACGCCTTTCAATATTTGGTACCTTTCAATGAGATCCGCCCCCCCCAAACTTCTAAATTCCAGCGAATACAGACACAGAGCCATCAAATGCTCCTCATATATTAACCTTTTCCATAAGACCATAAGACATGGGAGCAGAATTAGGCCATTTGGCCCATTGAGTCTGCTCCATCATTCAATCATGGCTGATCTTTTTGCTCCCCTCCTCAACCCCATTCCCTGGCATTCTCCCTGTAACCTTTGATGCCACGTCCAATCAAAAACCGATCAAGATCTGCCTTTAGTACACCCAACGACCTGGCCTCCACAGCTGTCCGTGGTAACAAATTTCACAAATTCACCACCCTCTGGCTAAAGAAATTTCTCCGCATCTCTGTTTTAAATGGATGCCCCTCTATCCCGAGACTGTGCCCTCTTGTCCTAGACTCCCCTTCCGTGAGAAACATCCTTTCATTCCCAGCATCATTCTTGTGAAACTCTCTTGCACTCTCTCCAAATCTCTGCATTCTTCCTATAGTGTGGGGACCAGAATTCAAGATGCAGCCAAACCAGAGTTTTACAGAGCTACAGCTTAACTCCCTGACTTTTGAAGACAGTGCCCCAACTATTAAAGGCAAGGTGCCTTGCTTACCACACTATCTAACATAAATGTCATGGGAAGTGTGTGACCAGCCCATATTTATTTAAATAAAACCCTTTCAAATGTTTACCTAACTTAATTTCGGCAAAAAAATTCATCTTGCATGAGTCGGTAGGAATTGCCCAGGCCTAACTCCAGTACACAGTATTGTGAAAAGGTGAAACTACCCCGAGTGCTTCTGACTGAGCACAAATTCAGCAAGAATGTCAAGTCTAAGGAATATCTTGTTTCTCAAGAGCATAACCATATTGAAATTGGCACTATCTTAAACCCTAGAGCAGAAAAGTATGCAATTATATTGTGCGCCAATTTAATAAAACGTACTAAGGCAATTTTAACATAAGTATTATTGGACCAAAATACAGGGGGGAGAGGAAGTAATGGTCATGAACTAGGCAAGTATAAGGATTTTGATACAAAAACAGAAAATGCTGTTTAAAAAAAAAGCAGATCAGGTAACATTTGTGGCAGGGAAAACAGTTAAGGCTTTAGTTTGAAGGCTCTTCATCAGAGTCCTAATCACAGGTCTTCAACCTGAAATGTTCTCTCTTCAGATGCTGAGTTCTTCAGCAATTTCTGTTTATATTTTTCAGATTTCCAGCATCTGCAGGTTTTATGTTGACTTTCTAGATTTCGACTATCAAACTGGAAGCTAGTGGTGGAGGGGGGAGGGGGGTTGTCAATGCCCATGAATGATGAAGATTTTTTGAGTAGTTTAATATTAGAAAGCAAAACTTTAAATGGACATATTTATACAGGAAAGAAAAGGTTAGATGGCTGGAAGAGTGAATAGTTATATCTTGGGCAAAAAAAGATACATGGAGAACTTCAGCAGGAAACAGGATATGAACTAAGAAAGGAGCAGAATTGGATGATGTTTCAAAGTTAGGATCTAAGCAACAGTGCTTATGTGAGAGAAATCTCAGACCTGCAAATCGTGAGTGTCTTGTCTTAACTTGGAATTTCACTTCGTGGGTAAGCCACCAAAAAGAAGCCCAATTACTGGAGACACAAGAGACTTCAGATGCTGGAGTCTGGAGAAAGAAAGAAAATGCTGGGTGAGCTAAGCAGATCAAGCAGTACCCATGGAGGGTAAAGGAATTGCTAACCGTAATGCAGGCACTGTGATCCAAAGTGCTGACAATTCGTGTGCCTTCACAGATGCTGCTCGACCCATTGCGTTTCTCCAGTAGTTTGTTTCCAGTCAATTATTGAGACAATTCAAGTGTAGGAAGCAGCTAGACTGTCCATTTCTTCTGTAAAAACACAATCAGCAATAGTGCATTTAGATATTTGGAATTTACTTTTGTGGTGACAAATAATGTCAGGGGTCATTCATGTTTGGTTTAACAGAAAAGCAAAATTAATTGCAAAAGCATTCATATAATGTAGAAGAGTACAGTATAGATCCTTCAGCCCACAATGTTGTGCCAACTTGGTGCCAGCAACCAACAGCAACCTTTAGAAGACAGCTCAGAAAACTAGATACTCTAGTAGATACACTTCTGAATTGCAATTGGTGCAGTCTGCAGCCTGTAATTTACCTTTTAAAGATGTACTTTTGAACCAGCTAAACGATCTGGTACTTTTGCAATCTCCTGAGGGATTCTATGAACTGGACTCCCGAGAGTGCAGGTATGGCCAGGGTGGATGCTGCGTCCAGGCCTAATAGCAGAAGATGAACCCACAATCAGTCCACGCTGATTGAAGCACTTAAGCAAGATTACAATTGCCGAGGACAACAGCAGAAAATGAACAGGTGTTTAATGACGTCTGCCTGCGTTTCACCAGCCTTCCTCTCTTCCTGCTACTACAGTCGGCAGGGAGGTGCAGGAGTCTTGGGTCCCACGCCGCCAAGTTCAGAAGCAGTTGTTACCCTGCAGCCACTGGGACTCACTCGCCTCAGTGCTGAAGGGGCTGTGCAGCTGTGGACTCACTTTCAGGATTCTGCAGTTCAAATACCCTGTACTTTTATTTATAGTACTTTTTTTTTTACTATATGCGCGATTTGACCTCTTTGCAAATTGGATACGTAATGGTCCTGTGTGTGTGTTTCAGTAAATTCTATCGTGTTTCTTTGTTTTGTGAGTGTTTGCAAGAAGATGAATCTTAAGGTTAAAATATGAATTTGAACTTTGTACTTTTAAACTACTCCAAGATCAATCTAACTCTTCACTCCCACAACGCTTCCATTTAAGAGTCTCTTAAATGTCCCTAATGTATCTGCCTCTATCACTACCCATGGCAGCACATTGCATGAACTCACCACTCTCAGTTTAAAAAAACCTACCCCTGACATCCCCCCATACTTTCTTCTAATCATTTTAAAATTATGCCTTCTTGCACAATATTCCAAATGTGGTCTAACCAGGGTTTTATAAAGCTGCAAAATTATCTCACGGCTGTTGAATGCACTACCCCGATTAATGAAGGCCAACACACTAACTACCTTAACTACCCTCTTAACTTGCACTGTACTCTGCCTTCAAGTTCGACCTTCCAAAGTGAATCACTTCTCACTTTTCGGGTTTGAACTCTATCTGCCACTTCTCAGCCCAGGTCCGCATCCTAACAAGTCCAATCATAACCTACGACAACATGATGTAGTAAATACCAGGAGAAATTCCAGCATCCTGGAGCTAAGCGGTTTGTATGAATTCATTGGCAGTCTACTACAGGGATATCTACTGGAGCTCCCGAAATTTACTCAGAGATGGGAAGAATGGATGAGTGAGGGCTTCCGGTGGGATCTGAATTTTATGCAATGTCAGATTTAGGATTGATTTTCACCTTCCCATCCACTATCAAAGGGAGTAAAGGAACATTAAGCTGATCACCAAATCCAGAAGATGGGTGTATCCACCACCAGTCATAACTTTAAAGTTTCTGTTCTGCTCATGCTCAAGATACAAAGACAAAATTAGCCAAGTATTCAAATCCACATTGTAGTCTACTATTATTTCTTATTGTTTACAGTCTGAATTGTTTCAGTTTATTCCATTAAGCGGTGCACACATACCATTTTTAAAGCTATCATTCAGAGGGCAGATTCTTTTATTCTCCAATAGAGCATCTGATTGTCTCTATCCTCTGACCAATCTTGGTCTTATTTATTCTCCCAGTGTCCGAGTCTGAGCAGACTGTGCAATACCATTTTCATGTCTATTCCCATATTCCCTGAATTTCGCTACTATCCAGAAATCTATCAACGACAGTTTTAAATGCAATTGGATACAGAACATTCACAGCGCTTTCAAGAGGAGAATTCTGAATATTCACCACCGTTCTCTGACTGAAGGAATTTCACATTTCCGTCATAAATGGCCTGTGACTCATTTTGGGCATGTGAGATGACCACAATATACTGCCTATGTACCCGCTCGTTAAGTCACTGCAATGTCCAGTAGCTTGTGGGAACCAAGGAAGAGACATCTCAATGACTCTGTTTAAGGGCCCACTTGCCCACTTCGCTTTGAAACAAGGTCTCTTTGCACCACTGTCCATAAGGCCATAGACATTCAAGCAGAATAAGCCCATTCAATCTAGCAAGTCCGCTCTGCCATTTGATCATGGCTGATTTATTTTCCCTTTCAACTCTATTCTCCTACTTTCTCTCCATAACCTTTGACACCCTTTCTAATCAAGAACCCATCAACATCCACTTTAAATATACCCAATGACTTGGCCTCCACAGCTGTCTTTGGCAATGAACTCCACAGATTCACTATCTGCTGGCAAAAAGCAATCCTCCTCATCCATGTTCTTAAGGGATGTCCTTGTCTACTGACGCTGAGAATCTAGGACCCTCTGGCCAGAGGTTCTCACACTAATATAAACATCCTCTCGATATCCACTCTGTCTAGGCTCGCAACATTTGGTAGCTATGTCTAAATCGGCACCTTAATTAAGTAGGATGGTGCTATTTCTGAGTTCATAAATAAATGAACAGCTCCAAAATCCGTGATACTTGAAGTTAACTGCTGCTACATGATTGAAGAATTTTTATTTATTCTCAAGTTTTCTAGGCAGATCATCTTGTAAAAATGGAAGTAAAATGAATTTCAAGGCAGTATATGGTAACACATAAGTAATCTGATAATAAATTTACTTTGAGTTTGGAAAGTGCTCAATAAACTCAGTAGTGGAAAGAGATCCCTCAGCCCAGTGAGTCTGTGCCAAGCTATTTACTCCAGTCCTGCTCTTATAGCAAATTCTCACCAATCTCTCCCTCCACCCTCCAACTCACTCATATACTAGGGACAAATTATAATCACCGATTAACCTACCAACCCACGTGACTTTGAAATGTGGGAGAGAAACAGAACATCTTGAGAAAACCCTTACAGTCACAAGGAGAACACACAAACACACAGCACCCAGGGTCGGTATAGCACCCAGATCATTGGCACTAAGAGGCAGTGGCTCAATCATTCGCAGTACTGTGCCACTTAAATGATGGTTTTCACCATGTCACTCCATTAAAGATAAAGGAGATTACTAATAGTCAGTCTAAACTAATATAGTTCTTGATTGCAACACACATAAAAGTTGCTGGTGAACGCAGCAGGCCAGGAAGCTCTCTAAGAAGAGGTACAGTGGGATCGCTCCCTACGCGACTCCCTTGTCCATTCGTCCCACCCATCCTTCCACACCGGTCTCCGTCCTGGCACTTATCCTTGTAAGCGGAACAAGTGCTACACATGCCCTTACACTTCCTCTCTCACCACCATTCAGGGCCCCAGACAGTTCTTCCAGGTGAGGCGAAACTTCACCTGTGAGTCAGCTGGGGTGATATACTGCGTCCGGTGCTCCCCAGTGGCCACATATTTTAATTCCACGTCCCATTCCCATTCTGATATGTCTACCCACGGCCTCCTCTACTGTAAAGATGAAGCCACACTCAGGTTGGAGGAACAACACCTTATATTCCGTCTGGGTAGCCTCCAACCTGATAGCATTAACATTGATTTCTCAAACTTCTGCTAATGCCCCACCTCCCCCTCGTACCCCAGCCGTTATTTATTTATATACACACATTCTTTTTCTCTCTCTCCTTTTTCTCCCTCTGTCCCTCTCACTATACCCCTTGTCCATCCTCTGGGCTTCCCTCCACCTTTCTTTCTCCCTAGGCCTCCTGTCCCATGATCCTCTCATATCCCTTTTGCCAATCACCTGTCCAGCTCTTGGCTCCATCCCTCCTCTTCCTGTCTTCTCCTATCATTTCGGATCTCCCCCTCCCCCTCCCACTTTCAAATCTCTTACTAGCTCTTCTTTCAGTTAGTCCTGACGAAGGGTCTCAGCCCGAAACTTCGACTGTACCTCTTCCTAGAGATGCTGCCTGGCCTGCTGTGTTCACCAGCAACTTTTATGTGTGTTGCTTGAAATTCTAGCATCTGCAGATTTCCTCGTGTTATAGTTCTTGATTGCATGGGATATCCCAGCTTAAAATTATGTTTCTGTTAATGCAAATATAATCTGATTAAAAAATAGGTTCATTATCACTGGTATTTGTCATGAAATTTGTTGTTTTGTGACTTCAATAAGACATAAAAATGATTGTAAGGTACAAAATAAATAGCAAGGCTGTGCTCATGGGTTCACAGACCATTCAGAAATTTAATGGCAGAGGGGAAGAAGCTTTTCCCAGAACAATGAACGCATGTCTTCAGTCTCCTGTACCTCCTCCCCAATGGTAGAACGTGTAGAGGGCAATATTAATGCAATGAAGTTTTTGAATGATGCATTTTGATGCATAGCTTCAGACACAACATTGTAGATAAGCAGAACTTTAAAAATCTAATTGTTTGCTAGGTTTACTTTAAAATCCTGCAGTCCTGAGATGGATGGCATAAATCATTTGTATTTTACTCTTCCTTTGCAGATATGTAATCGCAAATCCACCCTATGAGTTTGAACTTGTCTCAACGGATGTGATCTTCTGCCTGATGCAATTTGACCACAATGCTGGCCAGTCTCGTGGCAGCGTATCGCACTCGTCTCATTCCTCACACTCTTCCAGTAAGAAAAGCTCGTCTGTGCACTCAGCCCCATCTTCCACCAACCGTCCAAACCGCAACAAGGCAAGGGATCCCCGGGAAAAGCAGAAGTATGTGATTGACAAAAGAGCTTGCTATGACCGTGCTAAATGATGACAGAGAATGTTTGTAAATGTCCATCTTTGTCCATTCCCCAGAGCCGAACTTCCCTTTGTTACGGACCGCATCATATATGTCTGCACATGTTTGTCTATATGCATGCGTTTGTCAACAGATTTCATCATATCCATTCCCGCAGCACAACAGCAACAAACCAGAGGAACCTAAGAGCCTATCATTATCCAACACCAATCAATTCTCTGCAGAAAGCACTGACATTATTATTTGAAGCAATTATTTAATGTTTGATGGTTTACACAGAGCACCATAATAATTATTTTAATGCATAGCATTAGGGTACAGAAAAGGGTAAGATTTTTATAATTATCTTAAACTGAAACATGGCTTGCATCCAGAGGCAAATCCTATGAAGGTGGTTACTGCTTCCCACCTTAGAAATGGAGTCAGATCATTTTAAATTCATGACATTGCGACTAATTCAATACTCTGAGTGCAGACACAGCTGAACAATATTGGGGTGGAGGGTATAATGAATAGAATTTAGTCAGACATGCAAAACATTACTCTCTCTGACTGCTACATTGTCAACTAGATTTCTTCTACTCCCTGAAAATGGATGAACTTTTTCTAAATTAATTTTTACATTTTTCTAAGATGAAAAATTGCAATAATATTTTACTAGGATGGTGTAGTGACATGAATGTTGGCAGAAAGTAATAATAGTGTGGCAGATATTTTTATATGGTAGCCATTTCATTCCACAGTTAGTAATTGTTAAGCATACTTTTGTGTAACTGTCATAGACACACTGTCCATTTGTTTTGTGGGGTGCAGATTCTCTAGGGAGATTTGTACGGTGCCTTTATCTTCTCCCCCCAATCCAGTAAAGCAAGCTTTATATATAAATTTAATAGTTTCCAATACTGCTATTTCATAGCATGGGTTTGCCAGTGAGTGTGTGTTATGGTTCAAAGACTACCAATCACCTTTCACTGACCCTGTTCTGTTAACATATTTTACCGTTCATTTGGACAGCGACAGTGAAAGGCCTGAGACCAAAATGTGATAGTTTAAGAAAATTGTAAACTTACCTAGAATATTTACTTACTTTTTCTCTAAAGTGCTACAAGGATGACTAGAATGAGCCAAGGTATGACTGTCAATGGTTTTGCATGATACGGCAAGTGCCGTGGGTTCTTTCCATTGTCCTTGTGAAATTTTGTCAATTAAAATTTTAGTAAAAAGACTTTTTTTTAAAACAGATCAGATAATTTGTGTTTGTTTATTTATGCTTTCTGGCCGAAACGAGCTGTCTGCTGCTGCTGCTTTGTCCGTGACAGATGTGACCCCCCCCCCACCTACCCCACCTCCCCCGTTTCCACGATACCCATTCTCTTCCTTGCATGTGGCATCCAGCTGCTCATGTGGTTGCGTTGTGACCCATTGGAATCTGTCACCGTATGCAGATTCTGTCATACACGTCGTTGTTCTGTGGTAACAGGCGGGACCATCCGATTCTTGTGTTGATGTTAGCTGAACAATCAATCATCCTGTTTGCACAGCAGTTTTGCTAACATCTATTCCCATTCTTCCTTGAAAATTCTCGGTCTGCTGAAAGTGATGTTTTTTGGTGACTCAGTCATTCTGTATCAGCGCATTCTGACATGAATTGTCAAGGGGAGGGGGGAGCGGGGTCTGGATGGGATACAGCAATGTGTGAATGAGAGCATTGCAGGAGAGGTGTGAGCTGCACAGCAAGCCCAGCAAACCAGTGATGCTTCATTCCTACCCTGCGCTGATACCAAGCATTACCTTGAAGCCACTTGTATGCTCTGCTTTAGTTGAACAATGTTTAAACCAAAGTTGTAGATGTTACTGTACACTTTGCATGTCTGATATAAATTAAAATTTCTCTGCATAAAGGGTCTGTTAGGAGAATTAGTGGGAACTAAGGAAACACACTAGTGAAATAATGTACCAGGAGCAGAATTTCAAGCGTTAACTTGATAAACTGAACAACAAAGAACTAACTGGATATTGAGACTAAATAAATCAAACCTTTCTGCCTCTTCCCTCCCTCTCAGCTCTACTCGCTGTCAAAAATCTTTAGCAACTACTAAATATATCTAATATTCAGAGATTAAAAATGATGTAAAATACTAAAGGAAGTAGCTTTCCTAATTCTTTCTCCATCTCCAAGGAGATGGGATCTTCTTGATTGCATCTCAGATTTGAGATAAAGATCTTAGATTTGAAATAAGCACAATCATAGATCCTGCTTCAAATCTGAGATGGCCAATATGCAAAATAATGTTTGTGGTGTCTTGGTCTCTGTGGAGCTCTAAGATCATAAAACATGGGAGCAGAATTCAGCTATTTGTGGCTCATTGTGTCTGCTCTGCCATTCCATTAAAGATGATTAATTATTCCTCTCAATCCCATTCTCCTCCCCTCTCCCCATAACCTTTGCTATCCTTACTAATCAAGAAACCTGAAAACCTCCGCTTTCAAAATACCCAATGACTTTACCTCCACAGCCACCTGTGGCAATGAATTCCACAAATCCATCATCTTCTGGCTAAAGACCAGTTGAAACTAAATCTGACATTTCACAACATGTGGCAAATGTTAAAGTTACCGCTCTTCCTAGCCTTGGAATCCAGAGTTAAATCTCAGTATTGTAGAAGTACTGATTAGATTAGTGAGGTTATTAAATATAGTGGGACATTGATTACCGTTATCAGTGCTGTACTCCCTCAGTAATGCTCTCCACCTCCTCTAGACATCCAGATTCCTCAGCAGACATGTTTCTTCAACAGCATTTGGCCATTCAAGGCCAAGGACCAACAGGTTACTCTGCAAATCAACTGAACCCTCTCCACAACAAACACACAAATAGCAGGATTCAGGGACTTTCTTTCCTCATCCAATCCTTCTGAGAAGCATTCTCACATTGGTTAACACAGTGTGTGCTGGAGCTAGTCAGCAAGAGAGCACATGCTCTGCTGCTATACTATTAATGAGGTTTATTTATTGCACACTTGAGAGGTCAAGGAGGATCTGACACAGAGGTGAGGCTGCTGAGACCACCTTTCCAAGGTATCTGAACCAGGCTTCTCTACAGAGAATTTGCCTGCTTATAGCCCATATCCATGAAAAACTTCACTAACTATGTACCTGTCCAAATGTCTTTTAATTATTGCACTCACCTCTACAGCGTTCTCTGGCAGCTTGTTTACTTTAGAAAAAAGGGTAGGATGTGTAATATACACTTCTTACTCTGTGTGAAAGTTTCTCCTCAGATCCCCTTTAAATCAGTGAAATCACAAAAAGGTGGCATCCATCATTAAGGACCCCCATCACCCAGGATATGTCCTCTTCTCATTGCTACCATTCGGGAGTGGGTACAGGAGCCTGAAGACACACATTCACTGTTTTAGGAACAGCTTCTTTCCCTCTGCCATAAGATTTCTGTATTGAACCCATGTACACTACCTCACTATTTTTTTGCACCTTTTGCACTGCTTATATAAATAAAATGAAAAAAAAAATATTTATATATACACACACACATATTTTATTATCTTATAGTTTATGTATTGCAATGTTCTGTTGCCATAAACAAATTTCATGACATATACCAGTGATATTAAACCTGATTCTGACTGAGACCTGAACGGAACTGAGTCCCAGAGAGACTAATACTCCACCTAATTGACAGTCTAATACTCCTTCAAAGCCATCAATGAATTGTTGCTAACAACCCCCCCAACCAACATACCACTTCCCTTTGACTTTTTGCCCACTGTCACCATGCCTTCACCCACTCCCTCAAAATAAGACTTTCCAGTGTTTTTACAGTTGTGGGATCAAAGTGTATATAGGCATGCTAGACACTGAGCAGGTACCTGCCATTACAGATGACTGCACGGGAAATAAGAATTTCTTCTTGCCCCTGTCACTGACCTACTGCATTCTGTGGACTCACAGCAGGGCTAATTAAACCCGCTCCTGTTTGCTCAATGTTAGCATAGCAGGAAATGGTTTCTCACAAGCTTCATATTCTAATCAAAGCAAAGGAAAGAAATACCACCCTTTATCTGTGCTTTTACTCTAGTGACTTTGTTTCCCAGTCTCTTTGTATTTATTTCCCATTACATTCTGGTGGTGGGGATGGAGAGCAGGGTTATGAAACAAATCCTTTCTTACCAAGAAACTTTGGTCAAACTAATTTTAGGGATGTGTATTTTTCAGAATTAGAATCAGGTTTAGCATCACTGGCATATATCATGAAATTTGTTTTGTGGTAGTAGTATATTGCAAAACATAGTAACAATAAACTAACAATTACTATATATCTATGACTAAATTAAATAAGTAGTGCTAAAAGAGAAGGAAAAAAAGAAAAAAAATAATAGTGAGGTAGTGTTCATGAGTTCATTGTCCATTCAGGAATCTGATGGCAGAGGGAAATAAGCTGCTCTTAAAATGTCAAGTGTGTGTCTTCAGACTCCTGTATCTCCTCCTTGGTGATAGCAATGGGAAGAGTGCTTTTCCTAGGTGAAGAGGGCGTACTCATTCTTAAAATATGGCAATGCTCTGAAGCTGAATAAATGACTTAATTGGGAAATGTTCACTGTTCAAAATAAATTTATTATCAAAGTATGTATATATTACCATATACTACCCTGAGATTCATTTTTCTGCAGGTATTCACAGTAGAACAGAGAAATACAATACAATCAGTGGTAAAACTACACACAAAGACTGAAAAATAACAAATGTGCAAAAAGAAGACAAACTTGTTAATACATAACAATGATAAATAAATGCATACATACATGCACACTGACTTGTAGAGTCCTTAAATGTGAGCCCATAGGTTGTGAAATCTGTTCAGGGTTCAGATAAGTGAAGTTATCCACTCTGGTTCGGGAGCCTGAAGGTTGAAGTGTAATAACTGTTCCTGAATCTAGTGGTGTGGGACCTAAAGCTCCTGTACCTTCTTCCCAATGGCAGCAGCAAGAAGAGAGCAGTACCTGGATGGTGGGGGTCCTTAATGATGGATGCTGCATTCTTGTGGCCCTTCAGCCATTACTTTTGTGCTGAACTAATTAAACTAGCTATTAAATGCCAAAGTAAACTAATCCTTTCTGAACAAGGAAATTTGCTCAATGCTGAAGGAACTACAAGTTGGCCTCCCCTGCACCAGCAGCTAAAATTGCATAGGACGCAGTTCTACATTGCTTAATATTTATCAGTTGCAAGGTGAAGCCTCGCTGAAGCCGAACAAGAAATACCCTTGGAGACATAAGCACCTGCCATCTCTGGATCTGCCTCCACTGTTACATTACGCTGACAATTACTGCCCAGGTATCTGGCTGCCTGCAGTAGGTGGTTAAACCCTGGCATTCATATCTAAGGAGATGTGGTAAAGGCAGATACTCTGACAACATTTAAGAATTATTTCATAGAGTTATACTGCACAAGCTCCAACTCGTCCATGCTGATCAATCCAAGTTAGTCCCATTTGCCCGCATATGGCACATATCCCTGGGAAACCTTTCTTACACATGTACCTGTCCAAATGTCTTTAAATCATTGATTCCGCCTCTAGAACTTTCTCTGGCAGCTCGTTCCATCAAGAACAAAGATGTAGTACGTGCAATATATCCAACATTCTCTGTGTGAAAGTTTCTGCTCCACTCTTCTAAATCTTACCCCTTTCATCTTAAACGTACATCCTCCAGTTTTCGATTCCCCTACCTTGGGAAAAGACTGTGACCTGATGTATACCCTCATGGTTTTAAGGTCACCCCTCGGCCTCCTGTGATTCAAGGGAAAAAGGTCCTAGCCTATCCATACTCTGTAGATGGGCAAGTGAAATGGAGTCATAGAACACTGCAGCTCAGAAACAAGCGTACCTAGTCCTTGCCGAACGGTTACTCCGTCTAGACCCAATGACCCACATCTGGACCATAGCCCTCTACCCTTGTACTTATCCACACTTCTCTCAAATGTTGGAATTGAAGCCGCATTCACCAGTTCCACTGGCAATTCATTCCAAATTCACAACGTCCTCTTAGTGAAGAAGGTACTCCTCACGTTTCTTTTAAATATTTCACCTTTCACCCTTAACTTGTGACCTCTAGTTCTAGTCTCACCCAACCTGAGGGGAAAAAAGCCTGCTTGCATTTACCCTGTCTATACTCCTTTTATGCCACAGCATTGAAGAACATATGCAGTATGAGGAAATGTGATTGCTGTAGATGAGTATGAATGGAGGACTTGAATCCAAAATGTATGGCTGGGGCGTAGCGGTTGCCATAGCGTTAATACAGCACCAGCTACCCAGGTTCAATTCCACTGCTATCTGAAAGGAATTTGTTTGTTCTCTCCATGACTATGTGGATTTTCTCCAGGTGTTCTGGTTCCCCCCCCCCCCACACATTCTAATGGTTAGCAGATTATCATGTCACAGGGGTGTAAACCTGCGGCACGGTCTCGTTGCCCCAGAAGGGCCTGTTACCGTGCTGTATCTCCAAATAAAAAATGACAAAAGTGATACTTTGAACTATCTTGTACCCTGACCAGACCCCTCAGTATCACCTCATTGTTTTAGTTTACTGATGAGAATGGACCAATCTTCCTCATTGCTCCTCACTGACAGGAATCAGTCTAATGAATCTGTGGAGTATAAGTTCCGGGCCAAGTTTAGGATTCCTTGCATTCAGACACTTTCTGTTTTCTGTTCAGGCTCATGACAGAGCTTTCATACTTATTGCACCACACCTCCTTGAAGTAGAGGCTAACCTGCAATTTACTCTTACTCGACTCAAGTATGATGTTCTGCTAAGGGGTTATTGCCTTAATGGAGAACACTTGTGCATGACTTTGGTTAACGTGGGGAGGCTGATGCATGGGCAGCCACCATACAGTTCTTGACAGATTGGAGTCAGGGTCCAGAAGCACAGAACGCATGACTTGGTACCCTTCACTTTCTCCGCCTTCACTGCCTTTGTGATGTGTCATCATCTTCTGCCAGCTCCACCACTGAGGTCTTGGTTGGACCACTCTTTGTCTGGAACCTTACCACCATGGGTGACCCTACCAGCAGCTAAGGTCCTGGCGCCATCACTCCAGGATCTCAGGAAATTACAAGCCTCTCCACCACGACAAGATGACGACCCTCAGAATTCAGCTACTGTATCTTGCTCCACTACTTCCCATTTTACACTGGTTATCTCCCCACTTCCTTTCCAGTTTTGACCCAAAAAGCCAACTCTACATTTCCCTCCATAGATGCTGCCTGACTTGCTGATACCTCTACCACTTTATGTGCTGCTCCAGATTTCCAGCACCCGTTGTCTCTTGTGTCTACTGCTTAATTACCTGCTACATATCAAGTTATCTCTTTGTAGACCAGTATGTACTAGTTTCCTGCCAGCTAAAAATATACATCCTTCAAGTTGGATAGACTCATATTTTCCAGTTGCCTGCCTGTTCCGCCTGCCTATATAAGAATATGAGAAATAGGATCAGGAGTCGGCCATCTGACCTGTCTCACCTGCTCCACCATTCAAAAAAATCATGGGTAATCTGGCCGTGGACTCAGCTTTACTTACCTCCTTTTTCCCCATAATCCTTAATTCCCTTGCTGTGCAAAAATCTGTCTAACTGTGTTTTAGATATATTCAATGAAGTAGCCAATACTGCTTCTCTGCACAGAGAATTCCACAGATTGACTATTCTCTGGGAAAAGCAGTTCCCCCTCCAACTCTTCTCTATCCTAAATCTACCCCTCCAAATCTCGAGGCTATGTCCCCTGGCTCTAGCCTCAATTACCAGTGGAAGCAACTTTCCTGCCTCTATTTTATCTATCTCTTTCATAATTTTATATCTTTCTCAGCAGACACTTTGCTTCATTTTCACATCTCAGTTTCCTTGCTTTGTACCATTGGCAATCTTTGGGTAATCCATGCTTATTTTCCCCTCTTGGTCAATGGACCAGATAATGCTGACTTCCAGTGTGGCAAGGCATTGAAGGCTACAGACTAAATAAGACATAGAAGCAACATTAGGCTATTCAATTCATCAGGTCTGCTCTACCATTCCATTATGGCTGATTTAGTATCCCTCTCTATCCCATTCTCCTGCCTTCTTCCCTTAACCTCAGATGTCCTTACTAATCACGAACTGATAAACCTCCACCTCAAATATAGCCAATTACTTGGCCTCAACAGTCATCTGTGGCAATGAATTCTACAGATTCACCATCCTCTGGCTAAAGAAATTCCTCCTCATCTCTGTTCTAAAGGAACGTCCTTTTATCTTGAGGCTGCGTCCTCTGGTTCTAGATTCCCCCACTGTAGGAAGCATCCTATCTACCTCCATTCTATCGGAGGCTTTCCACTGTTCAGGGTCAACCATGGTATTGCATCCTAGCTGCCAATGTGATACGCAAGCCAGTACACAAACTAGGGCAGTACGATATGGAGAACAAGCTGTTACCCATGCACTAGGCTCCCCCTCTCCCCACAGCTGTTGAATCCCAAGGAATGGCAGAGTTTACAGAGGAAACAAGGAATATACAGTTTACTCTATCAGAGCTTTTCAATATCTATAGGGTTTCAATGAGATCCACTGCCCCATTCTTCTAACACCAAGTGAGTACAGGCACAAAGCCATCAAACGCTCCTCATAGGTTAATCTTTGATCCCTGGGATTATTCCAATGATTACAGCAGGTCACAGATGCTGTAATAACATAATGTAACAACATGCCGCCCCTTATTTATGGCTCACTCTCTCTGCTTT
This sequence comes from Mobula birostris, assembly GCF_030028105.1. Lineage (NCBI taxonomy): Eukaryota > Metazoa > Chordata > Chondrichthyes > Myliobatiformes > Myliobatidae > Mobula > Mobula birostris. The sequence goes on along the minus strand of NC_092387.1, from coordinate 54,628,525 downwards.
CTGGGTGGACACAGCAGTGGGAACAATTTTGGGACCTGCAGAGCAAATCAGGACATCCCTTGGGATGCAAATGGGAGGAGCAAACAGGGTTGAGTCACTGATGTAAACAACTGAGCATCTGGTCCTGGTCCTGTTGGTTCCTTATTTTTACACATGTATTCCTACTTCTAATTCCTTGTTACAAACACTACGTGCCCCACCATAAAAAACATTTCAAAATTTAGGCACTTTCATTTCACTTTAACCATCTTTTTAATTCTTCATGCTAGAACTAATTAATCCCCAGACCACTTATGTGCTTCCTGAGTTCCATCTTTTAGGATTGCATAAGGCTGTGGTCGTGGAAGGTGACATGTAAAGACTATCATGGTTGATTTATTATTCCATTCAATCCCGTTACCTTTGATGCCTTTACTAATCAAGAAATTATTAAATTCTCTTTAAAATATACCCAATGGCTTGGCCTTCACGGCCATCTGTGGCAATGAATTCCATGAATTCACCATCTTCTGGTAAAGAAACTCCTCCTCATCTCTATATTAAAGGGACATACTTGTATTCTGAGGCTGTGCTGTCTGGTCCTAAGCTCTCCCACTATTGGAAACATCCTGTCCATATCAACTCTCTCTAAGCCGTTCAACATTTGAAAGGTTTCAATTTTAGACTCAAAATCAGGTTCATTATCACTGATATATGTTGTGATTCTTTTTGTTTTGCTGCAGTAATGCAATGCAGTACACACAAAATTATTATAAGTTACAAGAAGAAATATATAAAAATAATTAGTGGAAAAAGAGAAAAATAGTGAGGTAGTGTTCATGGACCATTCAGAAATCTGATGTGGAATGGATGAAGCTGTTCTATTAGGCTTCTGCACCTCCATCCTGATGGTAGTAATGAGAAGAGGGCGTGTCCTGGATGGTGAGGGTCCTTAATGATGGAGTATGGCATTTATCTTGAGTCGCCTCATGAAAGGAAGGGCTGGAGATTATGGGGAGGATGCAGAAGAGGTTGACCAGGATGCTCTCTGGGTTGGAGAACATATGCTATGACGAGAGAGTGGTCGGCCAAGCTGGCACTAGAGAGAGGTGAGAGGTCAAGGAGAGAGTTAATAGAGTTTCTAAAGTTACGCGAAGCATAGATACAATCTATCTAGTTCTAGTGGGCATTTATTTAGGGTGAGTGGGTAGGAGCATTGGAAATACAATGAAGATGTGCCAGGCACACTGAGGGTGGTGAGGGCCCGGAATGTGCCGCCAGGGGTTCTGGTAGAGGCAACCAGCACAGGGGCATTAAGGGACTCTTAGATGGACACGTGAATATGCAGTGAAGGATATGGTCAACGTGCAGGGAAGAAAGGTTGGATACATTAAGAGTCATAGTTTGGCACAACATCATGAGCTTAAGTGCCTGTCTTGTATTGTATTGTTCTATGTTCTCAGTTATGGGTTAGGGGAGCAGTTTCCCCCTTCTATTCCCCTCATAGTTCTTCTCACTTCATTCAGGTCCTCTCCCAGACTCCTCCATTCCAAGGACAACAATCCCATCCCATCTAGTCTCTCTTCAAAAAATTCCTCACAAACTGTTGCAAAGAGCACAGCTCAAGACTGAATTGTATTTTTCTCCCATGAGAGAACTGAAGTTATTTTCATTGCCCTCAATATCAATGAGAACAATTATTGCAAACCATAAGCACGTCTTCTTTTAGATGCTTTTCTGCATTTTCTGCTGTTTCTTGGGAGGGCAGAGAAGGACCTAGAGTCTCCTGAGGCAAGTGGAACAACTAGCCTGAATCATTCCACTTCAATTCCCCCTGTGCTTGGAGCAGCTCTTCTTCAGGATTACTAAGAAGAGTAATCCATGTATCATTGGGAAGAAAGACCAGCTGCTCCATTCCTGCTCTCGTGGTTGCTCCTGGGCTCTTTTAACTTGTCAAGGATACAGATTGTCCCATCCGCTCACCCTTTCTGGACAAGCGAAATCCAATTAGTCATCAAGGTGGCCTGCACTCATTTAGGTACATGTTTGGAAAAGGGTACACTCATTCCATCCCAGTAAAATGCATTGTTCACATCTACTTACTTGACCCTCAGCTTTATCATTTATTTTGCTATCTTTTGTCAAAGTACATTTGCATTTGCTTTGCAAGTGAATATTGAAGTCACGGGTAGTATAAGACCCCATAAGACATAGGAGTAGAATTAGGCCATTTAGCCCATCAAGTTTGCTCCAACATTCTATGATGGTTGACTTATTATCCCTCTCAACCCTATTCTTCTGCCTCCTCCCCGTAACCTTTGACACCCTTAATAAATAAGGCTGTATCAATATCCGATTTAAATATACCCAATGACTTGGCCCCCACAGCCATCTGTGGCAATGAATTCCACAGATTTCTCTCCCTCTAGCAAAAGTAATTCCTCTTCATCTCTGTTCCTTGTATTCTGAGGCTGTGCTCTCTGGTCCTAGGCTCTCCCACTGTTGGAAACATCCTCTCCACATCCACTCAATCCAGGCTTTTCAATATTTGATAGGGCTCAATGAGATCCTCTATTATTCTTTTAAACTCCAGTGAGTACAGGCCCAGAGCTATCACATACTCCTCATACATTAACCCTTTCATTCCCAGTATCATTCTCATGAACAACTTCTGGACTCTCTCCAACTTAATCTATTTCTTATTACATACTCTCAACAATAAATTGTTCTCTCAAGTAGCCAAATGGGGCTGGGACGTGACACATTGGAGGGTGACTATCCCGAAGATTAAGCTGGACCTTGTGGCTCACTGTTTCCACTCAATTCAGTCATAACGTTCTCTATTCCTACTTCTGCTCCAACAGAACAAATCCAAAACCATCTCTGGTGCTCAGTCATAGTCATACTTTATTGATCCCCGGGGAAATTGGTTTTTGTTACAGTTGCACCATAAATAATAAATAGTAATAGAACCATAAATAGTTAAATAGTAATATGTAAATTATGCCAGTAAATTATGAAATAAGTCCAGGACCAGCCTATCGGCTCAGGGTGTCTGACCCTCCAAGGGAGGAGTTGTAAAGTTTGATGGCCACAGGCAGGAATGACTTCCTATGACGCTCTGTGCTGCATCTCAGAGGAATGAGTCTCTGGCTGAATGTACTCCTGTGCCCAACCAGTACATTATGTAGTGGATGGGAGACATTGACCAAGATGGCATGTAACTTAGACAGCATCAGCTTCTCTATTCTCCCAATTCCAGTGCCACTGAGCTCTTCTGTTGTCTCACCTCCTTTCTTCAGAATTTGGTGCCATATTCCACTCCAAAGAAAATTTGTTTAACCTTCTTCCCAACTTCTAGCCTGATCTATAATGGTTTGAACTTCGTATAGTTGTGGAAAGTGCAGTTGATACTAAAACAATTCATCTATTTGGAACTTCTCATCTAACTCAATGTACAATTCCTTGCTTTTGATTACCTTCCATTTGTTGCTCATCGGTTGTTCGAGGTAATATTGCTTAAAATCTGCTCTCGTGCTACATTTTTCATTGACCTCAAACCCAAAACAATGGACAGCATTTCAGCTCTCAACTTTAAAGCTGACTCTACTCATATAGACATTTCAAGGAATTACCTTCAGTACTTTCCTTTCGAATAACAATTATGTGGCTGCAGCTTATGGGTCATACTCAAAGTCTTCTTTCCATTATCAGCTCGATAACTGTTGCATTAATGGAATCCTAACTGAACTATAGTTTCCTTTTACTGATGTTGTGACATTCCTTCATATTGCACATTCACAGAGGATACCTTCTCTGCTTCCTGCACCCATTCAATGCTGCAAGTACTTTCCTTGATTATTCATCAAATATCTTTTTTGTTCTGAGCACAGCTACCTTAAGTCACATCTTTTTGAACAAGAGGCTTTATTATTGAGAGAGAAAAGACTGGACTTGAAGCAGAGGCTCAGTCCAATGCCGACTGAAGGGTGAGCCATATATTAAGGCTAAATGGCCAAGTCCTTTTCCAGTCTTTTCCATCAACAGTTCACACATGGTCTGCAAAATACATACCCATGAAATGTTTAAAAATTTCCCATTAATTTCCAGATACTTCTCTGCATTCCTGGACAAGAAAGATGAAAATATTCACCAGCTGAGAAAACTTCTCCAGATATAATCTTCCTTGCCTGTCCTATTCATCCTCTTATTTTCTAAATTTCAGCATTGCTACCTTTCTATTTTCTCTTATCTTCTAAATATCCTGTCCTACATGCTATCTGATCTGCAGTCTTGCTCTGTAGCAAAGAAGATTTCGTTGTACATCTTGTTTGTTGTTCCTCTCCACACTTGTGGCACATCAGGCAGCAATCTTGCTGTTTCTTTAGCATTGCTCTGTTTTTTATGAGGTCAATTTGCTAGCTGAACACTAAGACCACCATGGATGGAGAGTGTGCAAGGAGCTGGCCAGATCCGAACTTGGGACCACTCGCCTGGCAGTCCAGTGCGGATGCCACTTTACCACTGGCCAATTGTACATCTTACATTAACGCAATACATATTAGGCAATAGACAATAGGTGCAGTAGTAGGCCATTCGGCCCTTCAAGCCAGCACCGCTATTCACTGTGATCCTGGCTGATCATCCATAATCAGTACCCTGTTCCTGCCTTCTCCCCATATCCCCTGACTCCGCCATCATTAAGAGCTCTATCTAACTCTTTCTTGAAAGCGTCCAGAGGATTGGCCTCCACTACCTTCTGGGGCAGATCATTCCACAGATCCACAACCCTCTGGGTGAAAAAGTTTTTCCTTAGCTCCGTTCTAAATGGCCTACCCCTTATTCTCAAACTGTGGCCTCCGGTTCTGGACTTGCCCAACATTGGGAACACATTTCCTGCCTCTAGCATGTCCAATCCCTTAATAATCATATATGTTTCAATCAGATCCCCTCTCATCCTTCTAAATTCCATTGTATACAAGCCCAGTCGCTCCAATCTTTCAACATATGACATTCCCGCCATCTCAGGAATTAACCTTGTGAACCTCCGCTGCACCCCCTCAATAGCAAGAATGTCCTTCCTCAAATTTGGAGACCAAAACTGTACACAATACTCCAGGCGTGGTCTCACCAGGGCCCTGTACAACTGCAGTGGGCCCTCTTTGCTCATATACTCAACTCCCCTTGTTATGAAGGCCAACATGCCATTAGCTTTCTTCACTGCCTGCTGTACCTGCATGCTTACTTTCGGTGACTGATGAACAAAGACACCTAGATCTCGTTGTACTTCCCCTTTTCCTAGGCCTATGGAATTTCACCTTGCTCAGTATTCTACAATTACTGGGCTATAAAATTGAAGCCTGCCTTAATTTAGTTGTTATCACACTTGGCTTGGACTTTGTCCACCTCTTTTCTGCTTTAGGTTTTGACCATTAACTTCCTCGAATTAAAAAATAATTCCTACTGCAGTTCATCCAATCGTGCTTTCAGCTACTCCAGACAATATCACTCAGGGAACAGCAGGAAATTCAGTCAATTTGTTCATCTCCCAGGTCCTGGAAGCAAGCAGTGAGCGTCCTCCACCATGAACTTGAGTCACGGTCATCTCATGCTGAGACTAGAGATAACAATTAACCTATCTAATAGACGTAATATTAAATAAGCTCATTGTAGTATTGAACTTAAAAACCTCTGTCATTCTACTTGTAACAGGACACATAAACCATGAAACAAATCATCCAAAAGGTGATATAAGGTGCAGGAAAGAGCTATTTATTTCTCCCTCAATGGATGGTATTACTGATGTTGTGAGTTAACTATAAACAATATATGAGGAATTAAAGCTCCTCCCATTTGACCTGAAGATGAATTATTGTCTGAAAAATTATGTTATCTTAAACACGTGCTTTCAGCCAGTCTGTGGCACCCTCTACCCTTTTGTTGTAGTACCTTAAATGGAAGAGGAACCCTATTAACAACACAGCACTCCTTGAATCCACAAACATGAATATACGTTTAACGATGCAGAGAAATAGGTGCCATCTACCTGTTTCTATCCTGATGCTTTTGTGATCCAAAGGCTCTTCGGAAGTCAAGAATGAGGCATTAAACATATTGCGAATGAGGCAGAAAACTTATTGCTAGCAATTGTATTAAATATAACAAGAGCATAAAACAAATAAGAAAGGCAAAGGAAAAAGCAGTTGTGCTTGTCTCATACTCAGACTAGAGATAACACAAGTATCCTATAAAATAGCCATTTTCAAGTGGCGTGACACCTGCTACAGAAAATAAAGAAAATTCGAGAAAAATGCAGAAACAACTGTATCGTAATTGCTGAAAAATTCACTGAACAATTACATGTAAATAGATGGAAAGTTAAATCTCAAGAATTCCTAATCTATCAGAAAAGGTACTGTCTGCCTGTGTCATCAGGAAAACTTTAAATAATGAATTTTACACAAAATTTTATTACACAAAAAAGTATAAAGTTAACCAGTTAGGAGAGCTTTCTGAAAACATACATAAATGTAGATATTCTGCAGAATAGGAACCATTATTTCAAACATTCAAAGCACTTGGTAAAATGAAAGGAATTATAAACATGTCCAGATAGTTCCCTGCATTGATAGAAAGTAATGCCATGAGATTGTTGCTGTCAAAGCTGTTTATGGTAAAAAAAAATCCCACTCTTAAATTGTTTCCTGCCAGTTGCTACTTTATCATCTTGTGTGAAAGCTATGGTTCGAGGAAATGAAAACATTAGATGATTGGCTATAAAATTATTAAACTTCAGGTTATTTAAGAGCCCAGTGGGATTCTTTGATCTGCTTATAATTTTCTGCTTGATTACTGAGGCCTGAAAGTTGGCTTGTTTTTTTTTTGTGTTGTAACTGAGGCTCTGGTGAAATGCAAAACCACCACACACACACAGAAATTTGATGCTAATGGAACTCTCTACAAACCAATCTCATTAGCTTTCATCCACTGACTACCATCAGCCATATGGGATAACATGACACAGTTCTGCCTCTGTGTAACAACTGCTGCTCATCCCTATCTCTCCTTAGAAAATTTTAAAAAGCATGCTGCAGATGCAGGCAATCTTAAATGAAAGCATGAAATGTTGTAAAAACTCAGCAGGTCAGGCAGCATCTGTGTAAAAATGAACAGAGTTAAAATTTCCTTGAGATAAAACGTGCCTCATCCACCTTGCCTGGGTCTACATGCTCCATGAAGAGGATTTTTGATATTAAAAAAATATGATTTCATTTCTAGCTTTTGGTTCACATCTTAAGAAATATCAGGTTGGTCCAACATTCAAGAGGGATTTGAATGAGTATGTGGAAGGGAAGAGCTTGCAGGGTTATGGGCTGAATGTAGGAAACTGGGACTAGTAGGCAGGTTGATGTGGCCGGCATGGAACAGTTGGGCCAAAGGGCCTTCTTTTGTGTTGTGATACTCTATAACTCTAATGACAATGTCCAACAAGAGAAGATCACTCCTTGATATTCAATGGCATTACCACCACTGAAGATCCTACTATCAATATACTGGGGTTACGACTGACCAGCAAATGTACTTGGATAGCCATATACATAATGTGGCAACAAAAGCAACTTAGCAACTAAGAATCCAGAAGCAAGTAATTCCCTAAAAAGGCTGTCCACTGTCTATAAGGCTCAAGTCAGGAAAGAGAGGGAATGTTTTCCATTTGCCTGGTTGAGGCCAGCTTCAACAACAGTCATGAAGTTCAACTGAACAATGCGGATACAAGAGCAGGCCTGATGCTCAGAATCTTCTGACAAGTAACTCATCTCTTTACTCTCCAAACTCCACCCTTGACAGTCAGGAGTGTGATGGCATACTCTCCCCCTGCCTGGATAAGTATGAACATAGCAGCTCACTTGATAAGCACTATGCATAGGCATCCACTCATGCCACCATTGATTCACAATAGCAGCAGTTTATACAAGGATGTACTGCAACTCCTCACCTAGGCTTCTGTGACAACACCTTCCAAATGCACTACTTCTGCCCACTAAAAGGACAAGGGCAGCAAAACTATGGAAATGCCACCACTTGGGAGATGCTCTCCTAGTCACACACCACTCTTCCTTGGAAATATGTCAACATTCCTTCACTGTCAAAGGATCAAGATCTTCAAACTCCTTCCCTAACCGCATTGTGGGTACACTCATGCCTCAAGGACAGCAGTGGTTTACAGAGATGGGAAGGAACTTCTTTAGCCAGAGCGTGGTGAATCTGTGGATTTCATTGCCACAGATAGCTGTGGAAGCCACGTCACTGGGTAATTTTAAAGGAGAGGTTAATAGGTTGTTGATTAGTAAGGTATCAAAAGAATGCAGGAGAATGGGATTGAGAGGGAAAAGAAATTGCCATGATTGAATGCTAAACCAGGCTCAATGGACCATATGGTCTACTGCTGCTCCTAAGCTTGATGGTTAAAGAGGCAACTCACACCGCCTTCTCAAAGGCAATTAGGAATAAGTAGTTAAATGCTGGCTCAGTCCACTTGCAAAGCCCACATGCTCTGAATGAAAAAAAGAACAGGAGTTGGCCATTCAATCCCTACAGCCTGCTCCACCTCTATTTCAAGGCTGATCCAAATTTCCTCAGTGCCATTTTCCCATGCTCCCCTCTTATTTCTTTATAGAGAAGGAGTTTATTATCTTTAGCTATATTCATGGATTCAGCATTCTTGGGCAAAGAATCAGAACAAACTTTTGAAGGAAGACACTCTTCCTCACCTTAATCTTAATTGGGGGGGAGGAGACGTTGACTCAGACCATGAGAGGCCTGTGTCCGGCATTTTTTCATGCCTTACAAGGCACAGATTGGAAGTCTGTGTGGGGCGCCACTCCTCACACAGACACTAGAGCAATGTGTGGTTAAGTGCCTTGCTCAAGGACACAAACACGCTGCCACAGCTGAGGCTCGAACTAGTGACCTTCATATCACTAGACAAACCCCTTAACCACTTGGCCATGTGCCCAACACAAAATAATTAGGGATCCCTTTATTCTTAAACCATCTGCTATGGTCCTAGGCTCTCACATCAAGAAACATTCTCCCAGCATTTACCCCCTCAAATTTTCTAAGAAGTTCATGTTTCAAAAAAAAATTACCTCTGATTTTTCTAATCTGCAATGAGTAGAAACACAACTTGTTCATCCTTTCACAGTAAACAATTCCTCCAATCCCCATACCTTTCTCTGAACTGCCTTCAATGACAATATATTTTTCATTAAATGATGTGCATGTTGATATGTTAACTGATCTTTGCAAATTTGACTGACATGTAGAGAGCAGTAGCATATGGGAATAGTTGAAGAGAATCTCTGGAGAACAAAAAATGTGGTTGAAGCAAAACTGATATAATAGGAATTTTGATAGTTGACATAGACTCAATGGGCTGAAGGGCCTGATTCTATGCTTTGTAACCCTGAAACTCTTTACAGTATTCCTGATGTGTCCTCACTAATTCTTTATACAGTTGTAGGAAGTCTTTCACTATATTTATATTCTGACCCACTTGAAATAAAGTCACTTCCCATTAGCCTTTTAAATTAGTTGTATCTTTTAATTTATTTATTTACATACTTAGAGGTACAGCGTGGAAAAGGCCCTTCCAGCCCAATGAACGTACAGCCCAGCAACCCACCTACTTAGGGGGAGGGAGGGAACGTCGACTCAGACCACGCGTCGGGCATTTTTCATGCCTTACAAGGCGCAGATTGGAAGTCTGTGTGGGGCGCTACTCCTCGCACAGACACTAGAGCAATGTGTGGTTAAGTGCCTTGTTCAAGGACACAAACACGCTGCCACAGCTGAGGCTCGAACTAGCGACCTTGAGATCACTAGATGAACACCTTAACCACTTGGCCACGTGCCCAATACCTACTTAATACTGGCCAATCCCAGGATAATTTACAATCACCAATTAACCTACTAACCAGTACAAGTTTGGACTGTGGGAGGAAACCAGAGCACTGAGAGGAAACCCATTTGGTCACAGGGAGAATGTACAAACTCTTTAGAGATGGTGCCAGAATTGAACTCAAAACTCCAATATTTCAAGCTATAGTAGCATTGTGCTAACTGCTAGATTTGTATCCAAAACTTTCCAAATGAGTACTGACCCAAATAACTGTAGAAACCAAAAATCTGAAATAAAATATAAAGGTGTTGGCTTGCTTCCTGTGAATCACATATAACCCCAAATCCTTCAGCTTCTGCAGTTTCTCTCCATTTAAATAATATTTCACTGGTTTGCTTTCAAAAGTGATCGCTAAGTGCAAAGTAAATTTATTATCAAAGTATGTATATATCACCGAATACTACATTGGGATTCATTTTTTTGCAGATATTCACAGCAAAACAAAGAATTACAAAATAAAACACAATAAATACAAAGAAATAGAATGAATGAAAAGCTACACACACAAACTGACAACAAACAATGTGCAAAAAACAAAATGTGCAAATACAAAGACAGGTAGTAATAATAATTAATATGATCTCTTTCATATTTTCCCACATTATACTCCAATTGCCAACTCTTTATCCATTGATTGAAACTGCCAATATCTTTCTATCCCACCTTCAGATCACAAACAGTAGTAGTCTCTGCACTGACTCTGCAGTTTCTTATCAGTTGAAGGTTGTTAATCTGAAAATTACCCCTTTATCCCAATTTCCATCTGGTTAGCTGATCCTTGATCTCAGGGTGCTGGATTATCTGATCAGATGGTCACTGACTTGTAGCAAAGAAAACTTATGTGTTGAGAGGTTTTTGGAAGCCCAGATACATTGTGTCTACTGGTCCCCCTTTATCTACTTGACTTGAAGCTTTCTCAAAGAATTCTAACACATTTGTGAAGCCATGTTGATTCTATTTGATCAGATTATGGCCTTCCCACTTTCTTCTTATCTTCTTAACAATTGATTTGAGTACTTTTGCAATTAGTAGATGTTTGGCCAACTGCCTTCAACTACCTACTTGCTGCCAACCACTCATTTTAGTTTTGGAAACACTGATTCTGTTGACTACAGAACACTTGGCACCCAAAGAATGGAGGCTACCTTCCAGTCATGCTAAGAAGAAGTTCTGCCCAAAATATGCCTGGTTCCTTCTATGCATGTCGGGTATGAAGGATGTTTATAACTGAACTGCTCACCACCCACTCTAGAAGAGTAGTGGACTCTTACTAGACTTTCACCTCAAAAGAACAAAGGTGTTGCCAGGATTGGAGGACCTGAGTTCTAAGGAAAGGTTGAATACGTTAGGACTTTTTTTCTCTGGTGTAGGAGAGTGAGAGTAGATTTGATAAAGTTATCCAAAATTATGAGGTGTATAGATAGGGTAATTGCAAGCAGGCTTTTACCATTGAGGTCAGGTGAGACTACAACTAGAGGTCATGGGCTAAGGGCAAAAGGTGAATTATTTGAGGAAAACTGAGAGGCAACGTTTTCACTCAGAGAGTGGCGTGAGTATGGATGTGGGTTTGATTGCAATATTTAAGATAAGTTTCGATAACTACATGGATTGGAAGGGCATGGATAGTTATGGTCCAGGTGCAAGTCATGGGATTAGGCAGGATAACAGTTCGCCACAGTCCATTTGGACTGAAGAGCCTTTTCATATGCTGCTGTGCTCTATGACTCTACAGCTCTTAATTGGCAAAGACTCCTAACTTTGATCAGAGCACTGGCCGGATGCCGTGAATCATGTACAAGACATGTATTGAAGAGGATTTGCTAGCAATACTTTACATCCTAAACTCTTTATCCTGTTGTAAGCTTCTTTTTATTGATCAGAGTTTATTAATCTAGAGTAAGATTGATAAAATGAGCATCCCAAAACATTCTTTGAATTCTTTGCTTCCTGCTGTGCAGCTTAGGATCTTTGGAAAATATTTACGCATAGTTACAAACACAGAACTATTCAGCTTCAGGGAGCATTTCTTTGTACCAGCAACTCTTCATCACTTGCAGTTGGAGCCAAGCTTCTCCGTCTCATTCTCTGATATCACAGCCCAATACAATAAAAGCAGCCCTTGAATTTTTCAGTCTACTGTAATGATGGCCTGCTTAAAAATCAGGAATTTTAATACTCTTTTATGATGTCAATCATAGATTTTGTTTCTAAAATACAGGCTCCCAAAAATGTGTGGACTATTGACCGAATATTCTTATTTGTGGAACTTCATTCCATATTCCAGTCAATAATATGATTCAGTGGTGGTAAGCAAAACCTTGAATGTACAGGTCTTTACCAGTTTAGCTTATTGCAGAAACCAGAAGTTGTCTATGTTTTAAAATCAGCAATTTTACCAAACAATAATAATAACCAAAACTATCTTCAAACAAGTTTGAAGTCTCACCTGTTACCCAGAGGTGTGAGGGCCAATGACCAGATATAGTTGGAAACAACTTTGTGCCCTAATATTACATTAGTCTGCTTTTTTCCTTACACCACTCCTCAACCCTAACTGCTGTTCACCACCTGTACTCTGCCCTGCAGTCCAGTAACACACTCACTCACTTCAGGCCAAACTTGCAATTTATTTATCCCAATCTCTTTACATAGTGATCTCAACTTTTAACAAAGATTGTCAGGTGTGTGTGTGGGTGTGTGTGTGTGTGTGTGTGTGTGTGTGTGTGTATATGTATAGAAGGGAGAGTGTGAGTGTATGTGAAAGTGTGAGTGTGTTTGAGTGTGTTGAGTGTGTTTGAGTGAGTGTGAGAGTGAGTGTGCGTGCAAGAGCGCGTGTGTGTGCGAGAGCGAGTGCGTGCGCGAGAGAGCGAGTGCGTGCGCGAGAGAGCGAGTGCGAGAGAGTATGTGTTAGTTTTTTTTGTCATATTTACTGAGATACAGTGAAAAGCTGTTTTGTACAAATCAAATCATTACACAGCACACTGAGCTAAAGTAAGTTAAAACAATAACAATGCAGAACAAGTGTAATAGCTACTGAAAACATGCAGTGCAAGTCAATGATTATATGCAAGATCATAACCAGGTAGATTGTGAGTATAAGAGGCCATCTTATCATACAAGAGGTCCATTCAAGAATCTGGTAACAGTGGGATAGAAGCTGTCCTTGAACCTGTGAGTATGTGTGTGTATGTACATGTGGCACATATGTATGTGCATGTTATCTGTGTGTAAGTATACATGTGGTATGTGTGTGTACATGTATGTGCATGTGCATGTGGTGTGAATATGTGTGTGTAGGAGAGAATACATTTTTGGGGAAGGTAACATTTAGTCATTAATCTGCTCAAATCTGTATCTAAGTCACCTTCTTCTTTTAGCATTTTTAACACATCAGCAGTTCCTTCTCAATGGTCTGAGGTTATCATGTTTAACCTATTCCAATTCCCAGATGTTCGATAATCTATGAAAGAAAAAGACCCTTGGTGACAAATGTGTTAGTTGGCTGTACACACCTCCCCCAAAGCTCGACACCTGTCACAGGATTTGTGAAAGTGAGACACCGTTGGTGAAACCTGCCAGTGACTATTGGCTGAACATCAATATCCACATCAATCACTGACAGTCTGTGGAACAGAACAGGCTGCATCTGGCTGCAAGTCCAGAAGAATAACATCATTGCTGTCAATACCTGGGCTTTGCAACTTTTGAAAGGATTTAGATTCATAAAAGACAGACTGTTTATTCCTCACCATAGATGTTGCCTGACCTGCCAAGGTCCTTAAGCATTTTGTGTGCACTGCTCTGGATTTCAAGCAGCTGCAGAATATCTTGTGTTTATTATAAATAATTGTCTTATTCCACTACCCGAGTTGTAGAACATGATCTTTCAACTGTCTGATCATGGATAAGGTGCGTGAAATGAAAATGCCAACATTGGTTAGAAGGAGTTGCACTCACATGTCAGGTTTCAAAGATGTCTGGTTTTACAGGAAAATTTTGGTGGGAAACTACGTTCATGGAGAAGAGTTTAGCTCTAGAAAAAAAAACCTACAACTACACACTTTAAAAAGAATGTATTTGAGACTGTACCCCAATAGAACAGATCTCTTTCATTACCAAGCTGTACTGGAAATGTAATTGGTTTAATTATTGCCACATATACTGAGATACAGTGAAAAAAGTATGTCTTACATACTTTTCATAAAGAACAAATCATCAAACAGTTCACTGAAGTAGAACAAGGTAACAATGCAGCAAAAGTGTTAATAGCTACAGAGAAAGTGTAGTGCAGGTTAACGAAGTAGATTGTGAGGTCAGGAGTCCATCTTATCATACTTAATTACTGCCTATCACACTGCTGGCGTTTAGGGCACCAATGAAGGTCTTTCATCTTTAGCGGGTTTCAGGGCTTCCTTCATCATGTGAGTAGCGTGGTTTTCACTACTGTCAGTCATGCAAATTCCAGGTGGAGACTCAGGAATATTGTTGCACTCAGAAGTAGAGGCACCGTTGCTGTTTTGGTAACAATCTTGTTTTATCAGTTAGGGATGTTAGCCTAGAGCTGAACCCCCGAACCTGGAGGACCAACAGACAACTCTTTGACCTGTTTGGCATAGGTGACCAAAGCACAAAGTCCTGACTCCAGCCAACATAGCCGGGTTATTGAGGCATGCAAGCCTCCAAACCATGACAAGATTGTGATCCTCTTAGTCATAGTCATACTTTATTGATCCCGGGGGAAATTGGTTTTCGTTACAGTTGCACCATAAATAAATAGTAATAAAACCATAAATAGTTAAATAGTAATATGTAAATTATGCCAGGAAATAAGTCCAGGACCAGCCTATTGGCTCAGGGTGTCTGACCCTCCAAGGGATGAGTTGTAAAGTTTGATGGCCACAGGCAGGAATGACTTCCTATGACGCTCTGTGTTGCATCTCGGTGAAATGAGTCTCTGGCTGAATGTACTCCTGTGCCCAACCAGTACATTGGAGGATCTTATCATAGTAGGGAACCATTTAATAGTCTTATAATGAAAGGTCAATTATCATAGAGATGAAATGGGAAACGAGTGGATGTGAGTCAAAGATTCCATCCCAAAGATCTCAACTTTCCATCATGACCAACAGAGTACATACTTGCACCGATAAACACCAGAGATTCTGCAGATGCTGGAAATCCAGAGTAACACACAAAATGGAGGAATTCAGCAGGTCAGGCAGCAAATATGGAAAGGAATATGGAGTCAACAGTCAGGAGATGAAGGGTCTTGGCCTGAAAAGTCGACTGTTTATTTCTTTCCATAGATGCTGCCTAACCTGTTGAGTTCCTCCAGCATTTTGGGTATATTTGCACCCAATGTTCTTCTATTTCCTGCTTAATTCAGGTAATGGACAGAGTAAACGTTTCAGGTAGGAGACTGTTCTGATGAAACGTTAGCTCTGTTTTTCTTTCCACAGATGCTGCCTGACTTTCTGAGTCTTTTTATTTCAGATTTCCATCATCTGCAGTGCATTTGATTTTTGTTAGTTTAATTATGATTTTACTGCTGCTCAAAGGCCTGATTCTGCCAGCACAGCATTCTCCACTGGCGAGAGACTTGGAGAGCTTAAAATACTGCATCCACAATCAAATCACTATTCAGAAAGTCTAGTGCTTGAATCCTGGAATGGTCTTTCACTTCAACTTGCCTCACTCAAGCAGTCAGTCAGCTTGCCTCTTATCTATCACAGTAATGGGACACTGCAGAAAGGCAAGGTACTCCATCTAAGAGCAGGGATGAAAGCTCACTGTAAGCATCTGGTGAGGAAGCTAAGCATAGTATAAGTTTCTGAGCCTGCCCTGTTCCACCAAGTCTACAGTAGTAGGGCTTGTAAAGGTGGAAGATAAAATGAGAAAGAAAAAAAATTGCCTGTTAAACTGAACAATCTCACTATATCAAACAAGACATCATAATGTTATTGGTTTTCACAAGTGTTGTAACGTCAAAAGTTAGTCAGTCTTTTATTGCTTTGATCTTATTTTACACTTACAATACCTCTGTGCCATAAGCCTAGGGTTTCAAAGCAACTGAACCAGTTTAGGGGCGGCTGCCATCCGAGCCTGAAAGAAAGCACTGTTTTTCCTCTCTCTTTCCAACTCTGGTCCACTGGGACCCCTCCACATAAAAACCCCATCAATAATTCAGGTCTTTTGATTACTTTAAAAGGTCCATTGAATTATAGCTACCAAAAACAAAATGTCTGTTTGACGTGAAGATGAATGTGGATGGACACTGCAGAATGCTGGCAACCTGTGGATCATGTCAGAACAGATTGTAACTTTATCATTCTGTCACAGGGAATAATTTAAACCACTTAATCAGTCAGGATCACAGTGGAGGAGGGAACATCTCATGAATTCCAATTTTGCAATCTGTCAAACATGTAACAGTGTTAACACCTTTTTCCCCCAGCCCGCAAGACTAACCATAACGTTTCTCTCTCTTTTCCCTCCTTGCTCCCTCACTCATCTGTGACTCCTCGCTCTCGCTGCAGAAAAGAAATGGTTTACAGATGAAACTGACAACGCCTTCCCCAGGAACATTCAGATAAAACCACTGAGCGGTCACATGGCTAATCAAATCAATCAGTACAAATCCACCAGCAGTTTGATCCCACCCATAAGAGAGGTAGAAGACGAATGTTGATACCTGTACAAACTCTAAACTGAGAGGGAGACCTAGTGAAGCACCTTTAACCGGATGCTGGCTTTGACACTCCATGGAGCTTGGCGTTACAGCAGTCGAAGGATTATACATGTCACTCCACCAAGAAGCAGCAGCTCTCTACTGTTGAACATTATCTGCTTGTCCAGCATGGAATCACAGGTTTTATTGAATGGTTTCACTGATAACTTGAAGACAATCGATGCAGACTGAATATTATGGCCAGTTAAGATTAGAAGGTCTTTATTTTATAATACAAAATTTTGTCGTTTCCTACTTTGTAACTTCTTTCTTTCTGTGACCAGTCTCGGATTTTGTTTCCCTTCGGAGGATGAAGTCTGCAAAAAAAAACAAATTATTAGTTAAATGTACACAATCCCTCAATAAACAAAACAATAAAGCCAGTATACTTCTGCAGTGAGGCTTCCATTGTGGTCTGATGACTAGCATGTGAATGCTTTCAGAATATAAGCTGTTATCTGTCCTGTGTTCAGATAGGGCATAGAGCAAGTCCTGTTTTACAAATTGTTCAACAATATGGCACTGCCCATTATTCAGTTTTCCATCCCTGAATTACTTTTCCCTGCTTGGCTAAGCTTCTGAAGGGCTTGGCATACGGTCTCCTGTGGAAGAGAATATTACCAGCCAAGTGCTATTTTACTGTAATCATCGACCACCTTCTTGGTTTTTAAATTCTTTTAAAATGGGAATTTTGAGACACAAATTAGTTAATATTATAGAATAAATTGTATGTTGCAGTATATTCTGGGAGGAGAAGATATTAATGTTAATTCAATGATGTAGAAAACAATATTGCAGTTGACAAACCGAAGTAAGCTTGCCTAGAGTCTTAACCTAGTTCATAATCTAAAGCTGTTCTTACTGACCTGATAAACTCAGTGTCTTAACTCTTAGCGGGACAGCCCACCACACCCCTTGCCCCCCTCACAGAGCTGATAGCCATCACAAGAAGATAGCTGACAAAGACTCCTGCAGACTCACATAAAGGGAGAGGAAAAGAAACACACTGGGCACCCTCACTCTTTGTACCCACATCTTGCTGTGATGATCCCACAAGTTTAGATTCAGTCTTTAGGTAAATTTATATCTCAGCTTCACTGTCTGTTCTGTGACTGCAACACTGAACACATCCATACTGCAACCAGATAACACCTTGTTCTGGAGTGATTTTCGAATTGTGATTACTTTGTTGTTATATTTTGTAGGCAGTAGAGTGAAAGAATTGTGAATAAAATATAATACTATTAATTGGATTGTTAATAAGGAAAGCTTGCTAACCTGTTTTAATCTTCAGCATCTACCATTCAAGTTTGACTCTTTCATGCTGCCTGAAGTTGGGAATTAGGTGGATTAAAACCCAACAAAAATGAAAAGCTAACTTTACTGCTCTTACCGATAAAATATGCATCTTTATCATTATTTGGCATGTTTTAGGTTTTGCATTTGCACAACTTTCTTTCTTTAAATTTCGTTCCTGAACTCTGTGTCGTTCTTGTTGCTCAAGCGCTCCCCACAGTCTTGCTGTGCAGACGGAGAATCACTGAAAAGGCTCCTGCGTCCTCCTTAATTTTTACTTTTGGTTTGCATTTTTTTTAAGTGAGTTTCCTTTCGCTAGGAAATTAGAGAAGATGAATATGGCGGTGCTCAGACTTGACTGACCTGGCAATGTCATATCTGATACCTGGTGATAATATTTTGTCTTGTACAAAAAGAGTTTGTACATATATTGTACATGGTTTCATTTTGTATCTTTTCTCAAATTAAAATTGTTGTATTTGTGTCCAATGAAATAACGTTGTGAGTTCTTTGCAATTTCTCTATTGAGTGTCAGGACACCAACACTGGATTAAGAAAGTCATGGTATTTTTTCCTTTTCCCAGAATTCTGCATTGTCTTGAGAACATAGAAAAAGGAGCAGGACTAGACCATCTGGCCAAGGATTCGTCTCCACCTACCTGCCTTTTGCCCGTAACCTTTAATTCCCCTGCTATACAGGGAATTAATGAGGTAGCCTCTGTTGTTTCCAAGGGCAGAAAATTCCAAAGATTCACGACTCTCTGGGAAAAGGTGTTTCGCCTCAACTCTGTCCTAAATCTGTTTTCCCAAATCTTGAGGCTATGTCTGCTAGTTCAACTCCCACGTACCAGTGGAAACAACTTTCCTGCCTCTGTCTTATTTATCCATTTCCTCATTGTATACTTCAAGGTACATATATTATCAAAGCATGCATGCCTTATACAACTCAGAGATTCTTCTTCTCCAGTTAGCCATGAAACGAAGGAAACCATCAAAGAAAAACATCAATTTCCCCCCACCCATGTGCAAAAATCTAATCATGCAGATAGCAACAAGAATATCAAACCCCAAACTTCCCTCTTGTGCAAAAAAAACAAATTGTGCAAACAGCAACAAGAACATAAACCCCAACCCCTCCCCACAAAGAAAATTGCACAAGTGGCAACAAGAACGGATGTAAACACTGAATATAAAAACTCAAAGCTCGAAAACCACAATCCAATTCATGAACCTATAAGATTTCTTCTCACCCTTCTGAATTCCAGCAAGTACGGTCCCAATCTCTCCTCACAGGCTAACTCACTCATCTCCAAAATCAACCTGGTGAACCTTCCGGCACTGCCTACAAAGCCTATATATCTCTCCTTAAGTAAGGAAAACAGAACTGCACCGAGTACTGCAGGTATGATCTCATCAGTGCCTTGGACAATTGCAGCGTAACCACCTTGCTCTTAAATTCATTCCCTCTAGCAAAGGCAGCCAACATTCCATTTGCCTTCTTGATAACCTGTTGCACCTATAAACCATGCACAAGCAGTCCCAAGTCTTTCACCATTTAAATAATAATCTAATCTTCTATTTTTCCTTCCAAAGTGAATAATTTTGCATTTACCAATGTTGTACTCCATCTGCCAGACCCTTACCCACTCACTTAACCTATCTATATCTCTCTACCAAATTTCCACATCCTCTACATAATTTGTTTGGGATTGATTAGGATCTAATTACTCTTCAAAGTAAAAAAATATATAGAAAATCTCAAAAGGATAAGATTTTCAATAGATTTTCACCCCATTAAATAAACGCAGCCAGGGAACAGAGCAGATATTCAGACATCTCCAGTGCAATGGACATTTATAACAACTAAAGGTATGCTCCAAGTTAATGGAAATAGATATTCTGATAGAACTAACAAAACATGCCATTTCCTTGCCTTTATAATACCCATTTCATTATAATTTCATTTATTGAAAAAACATTACTGTACTTATTTTTGCACTGTGGGTGTCAATCCCCTTTCTTCATTCCTTAGAATGAGGAAGATTCAGTGAGGATTATGAAGTTGGGAGGGGTGTAGGTAGGGTGGACGCACATAGTTTTCACCTTTGGAACAGGAAACTAAAAACTGGAGGGCATAGGTTTAAGATGTTGGGTGAACGATTTAAAGGGGGCAGGAGGGGTAAATACTCCATGTAAAAGTTGGGATGTATATGGAATAGGTTGTCAGACAAACTGGTTGAGGCAAGTGCAATAACAATATTGAAAAGATATTTAGTTAAGTACATGGATAGGAAAGGTTTAGAGAGATGATGGCTACATGATGGCAAATGAGACCAGCTCGGTTGGCATGGACAAGTGGGGCCAAAGGAACTGTTTCTGTGATGTATTACTCTATGACTATACCCATCTTTAATTAGCACTTGAACCAAGTTGCCTGCTTGGCCATTTCCGGAAGGCAAGAGAGAACCAGATCACAAGTCCTCCCTAGCCAATGAACGCCTGACATCTCTACAGCCCAGACATGCAAATGAGCTTCGAGGAATTGTGCAGCATGGTTGCTACAGGGCTGCAGGTACCTTCTGCCAGGAGGGAACTCAGTTTGTGACCACATTTCTGACTTGCAAACTATCCACAGTTCACAAGAACAGAACCTTGTCATAATCTGGAGAAGATTGGTACAGGGAAACCGGAATCACATTCTTCCAGAGCATACAAAGGTGGAGGAGTTTCCTTCCTATGTGACATTAGTGAACTTATTTTTATATTTCAAAAAGAAACTTTATTCCTAATAAAATATACAAAAAAGGCAACAGGGCAAAACATTTACACTCATGATGATTACATCAAATAGCATTAATTTGATTTTGGAACCCTGGCACCATTAACACTTGTGTCATATTCGAGGGGTTTCTTCACCCAACTCAGCCCATGATCTGTAGCAAAATGAACCTTTGGATTGGCTGCACCAAGTTTCAGTGCGCCCCTTTCACATGGATTCCTGTTGCCTGGACTGTTCCAGTCAGCAGCATACCCTTAATGGACATCTTGCTCTTTTGGAAGACCAAGAACTGAGTATTATAACGATGAGATTATCTCAACATGACTAATACTGGCCTTTTATTACAATTTGTTTTTAATTGATAATTTAAATTGTGGTGGCATTTAAGTACCCTTTTTGAAATGCTTTTGATTGTTACATTGATAGGAAGATGGGTGGTTGCTTCTGAACTAAAGCTGAAGTCACATCTTATGGCCAAGAGCAGGTTTGGAACCACACCAATAACAGGCACAGCAGTTTGCCAGAGTAGAGTGGATTGGACAGTGCCACACAGGTGGGCTTGCTGTGCAATGACTGTGGGTCAATGAACAGCAAGATTAAAGACACCACCGACAGCGGCACCCCCCCCCCCCCCCACCCCACCGAACCTCAGGGCCGTGCAGATGAGTGAACAATCAGGCAAACCCAACATTACCAAACCAAGATCATCTGCCGGAGGCTCCAGGTTTAATTTTACAACAATTCCCACATAACAGATCAAATGATTAGTGTGTACGGAGTCTTCTTTAAGAATCTCACATTTCAGCTGTGATTAAATGACCTGCAGATCAGGCATCTTTTCCATCCAAAACTCCCATATTTGGGGTATGGAAAGGGTGAATGCACACAATCTTTTTCCCCAGAGGAAGGCAATCAAAACTGGAAGGCAAAAGTTAAAGGTAAGCAAGAAAGATTGAAAAGAGATCTGAGGGATAACCTTTTCACATAGACAGTTAGTAAAATGAGCTGCCGGAGGAAGTGGTGGACACAATAACAACATTTAAAAGACTCTGGATCAGGTAAACGATAGTAAGGGTTTAGAGCAGGGATTCCCAAACTTTTTATGCTATGGAGCCTTACCATTAACTCACAATCAGAATCAGGTTTATTATCACCGGCATGTGACATGATTCAATGCAATACATAATATAGAAGAGGAAAAAAATGATAAAATAAAAATAATAATCATAATAATAATAAATAAATCAATTACAGTATATGTATACTGAATAGTTTAAAAAATGTGCAAAAAATTGAAATAGTGTACATTAAAAAAAGTGAGTTAGTGTCCAAGAGTTCAATCCCATTTAGGAATCGGATGGCAGAGGGGAAGAAGCTGTTCCTGAATCGTTGAGTGTGTGCCCTCAGGCTTCTGTATCTCCTCCCTGATGGTAACAGTGAGAAAAGGGCATGCCCTGGGTGCTGGAAGTCCTTAATAATGGACATGCCTTTCTGAGACACTGCTCCCTGAAGATGTCCTGTGTACTTTGTAGGCTAGTGCCCAAGATGGAGCTGACTAGATTTACAACGTTCTGCAGCTTCTTTTGGTCCTGTGCAGTAGCCCCTCCATACCAGACAGTGATGCAGCCTGTCAGAATGCTCTCCACGGTACATCTGTAGAAGTTTTTGAGAGTATTTGTTGACATGCCAAATCTTTTCAAACTCCTAATAGCCACAGTCTTGCTTCCTTTATAACTACATTGATATGTTGGGACCAGGTTAGATCCTCAGAGATCTTGATACTCAGGAACTTGAAGCTGCTCACTCTCTCCACTTCTGATCCCTGTATGAGGATTGGCATGTGTTCCTTCATCTTACCTTTCCTGAAGTCGACAATCAGCTCTTTCATCTTACTGATGTTGAGTGCCAGGTTGTTGCTGCAGCACCATTCCACTAGTTGGCATATCTCACTCCTGTATGCCCTCTCGTCACTACCTGAGATTCTACCAACAATGGTTGTATCATCAGCAGTTTTATAGATGGTATTTGAGCTATGCCTGGCCACAGAGTCATGTACATATAGAGAGTAGAGCAGTGGGCTAAGCACACATCCCTGAGGTGCACCGGTGTTGATCGTCAGCAAGGAGGAGATGTTATCATCAATTCGCACAGATTGTGGTCTTCCAGTTAGAAAGTCGAGGATCCAATTGCAGAGGGAGGTACAGAGTCTCAGGTTCTGCAACTTCTCAATGGGATTGTGGGAATGATGGTATTAAATGCTGAGCTATAGTCAATGAACAGCATCCTGACATGGGTGTTTGTGTTGTCCAGGTGGTCTAAAGCCATGTGGAGAGCCACTGAGATTGTGTCTGCTATTGATCTATTGTGGCGATAGGCAAATTGCAATGGGTCCAGGTCCTTGCTGAGGCAGGAGTACAGTCTAGTCATGACCAACCTCTCAAGACATTTCATCACTGTCATTGTGAGTGCTACCGGGTGATAGTCATTAAGGCAGCTCACATTATTCTTCTTAGGTGCTGGTATAGTTGTTGCCTTTTTGAAGCAAGTGGGAACTTCACCCGTAGCAGTGAAAGGTTGAAAATGTCCTTGAACACTCCTGCTAGTTGGTTGGCATGGATGTTCAGAGCCTTACCAGGCACCCCATCTGGACCCTTCATCTTTCGAGTGTTCACTCTCTTTAAAGACAGCCTAACATCGGCCTCTGAGACAGAGATCACAAGGTCATCAGGTGCAAAAGGGATCTTCATGGCTGTAGTTGTGTTCTCCCTTTCAAAGCGGGCACAGAAGGCATTGAGTTCATCTGCTAGTGAAGCATCGCTGCCATTCATGCTATTGGGTTGCGCTCTGTAGGAAGTAATGTCTTGCAGACCCTGCCAGAGTTGCTGTGCATCCGACGTTGCCTCCAACCTCATTCAAAATTGTCTCTTCACCCTTGAAATAGCCTCCGCAAATCATACTTGGCTTTCTGGTACAATCCTGGGTTGCCGTACTTGAACGCCACAGATCTAGCCTTCAGCAGGTAACATACCTCCTGGCTCGTCCACGGCTTTTGGTTTGGGAATGTACAGTAAGTCTTTTGTAGAAACACACTCATCCACATAGGTTTTAAAGAAATCGGTAATAACTGTACCATACTCATCCAGGTTCGAAGGTAAATCCCTGAATACAGTCCAGTCCACCAATTCAAAGCAGTCCCACAAGCACTTCTGTGCTTCCCTTGTCCATACCTTCTTGGTCCTCACTACTGGTTCTGCAGTCTTCAGTCTCTGCCTATACTCAGGGAATAGAAGTACAGCCAGGTGATCAGAATTCCCAAAGTGAGGGTGTGGAATAACACAGTAGGCATTCTTGATGGCGGTGTAACAATGGTCCAGTGTATTGTTTCCTCTGGTACTGCAAGTGATCTGTTGATAGTAATTACTTAGTGATTTTTTCAGACTGGCCTGGTTAAAATCTCCCAAAACAATGGTGAAGGCATTAGGATGCACTGTTTCATGCATGTTGATCTTATTGCTCAGATCAAGATCCATGAACCCCAGGTTGGAACCCCTTGAACTAGAGGAACATGGGCAAAACACAGGCAAATGAGACTAGCCTAGAAGGACATCTCAGTCAGCCTGGATGTGCTGCATAACTCTATGATTTTGTATAATTTGTGATCTGACATTGAGTGCCCACAGGGAAAATGGCAAAGAAATAGCCCAAAGATGATGTAGGAAAATAAGGACGCTATTCCTCAAGTACCACAAATATGTCTTCCCACCTCTCATTGACAAGAATTAATCCTGGGTCCTCCATTTACTGCAGTTACAATCAGTTCAACAAATATACCAATTCTGACTATTCCTTCTGTCTGATCAGCTGACTTCACAAATGAACAACACTCTGCCAGTGTATTGAAAAGTCTGAGTGTTCTGGTCCTAATCCTTTTAGAGATTATAGGATTCCATTGGAAAATAGCAGGGATAAAGATGTATTGACATATCTGAATCTTGAGGTTGGGAAATGAAAGTATGGTGGATATGCCATATGCCTTAGTGGATCATTGTTAGCCTCTCTTTGGAGGTCAGTATGACAACAAAGATAAAGCATTCTAACCACCAGATGGGTAAAAGGAGGCTCCACTCATACAGACTTCAACCAAGTGACTAGACATGGGAGGAGAAGGAAGGGTATAGACAGATTCCCCCACCATTTCTTCCAGTCCTTAACTCCACTACCCCTATGGCCACCCGATCATCCTGGAAGGAAAGATGTTCAGAGGAGATTGATTGGGATGCGACCTGGAATGGGGGGCTATAAACCAATGTAGAGATTAGGCAAATTTTATTGTGACTGGAATAGAAGAAACTGAGGGGTGACCTTAGAGGAAGAAATATTCTAATGCAAGATAACACAACCATGGCTAATAAGAGAAGTCAAAGCCAATAGAGAAGCCAAAGAGAAGGTATAAAATAGAGCAAATTAGTGGAAAATTAGAGGATTGGGAAGCTTTTAAAAACCAACAGAAAGCAACCAAAAAAGTAAGTAGGAAATGAGGGAATACAAAAGTAAGCTAGCCAATAATATTAAAGCAGATACCAAAAGTTTCTTCAGGTACATAAAGTGTAAAAGCGAGGCGAGAGTGGATATTGGACCGCTGTAAAATGGTGCTGGAGTGCTAGTAATGGGAGACAAGGAAACAGCAGATGTACTGAATAAGTATTTTGCTTCATTCTTCACAGGGGAAGACACTAGCAGTATGGTGGAAGTTTGAGAATGTCAGGGGTCAGAAGCGTGTGAAGTTGCCATTACGAGGGAGAAGGTTCTAGTGAAACTGAAAGGTCTGAATGTAGATAAGTCACCTGAACCTGATGGTGTGCACCCCAGAGTCCTGAAAAAGGTGGTTGAAGGGATTGTTGATGCATTAGGAATGATTTTTCAAGAATTCCTAGATTCTGGAATGGTACTGGAGAACTGGAAAATTGCAAATGTCACTCCACTATTTAATGAGGGAGAGAAGCAGAAGAAAGGAAATTATAGGCTAGTTAGTCTGACCTCAGTAGTTGGGAAGTTGTGAGAGTAGATTGTTAAGGATGTGGTTTTGGGATACTTGGAGGCACATGATAAAATAGGCCATAGTCAGCATAGTTTCTGCAAGGGAAAATCTTGCCTGACAAATCTGTTGGAATTCTTCGAAGAAATACTACAAGCAAGATAGACAAAGGGAAATAGTAGGATGTTGTGTACTTGGATTTTTAGAAGGACTTTGACAAGGTGTCACATATGTGGCTGCTTGACAAGTTAATAGTCTATGTTATAACAGGAAAGTTGCTGCAAAGGATAGAACAGTGGATGATTGGCAGGAGGAAAAGAGTAAGAATAAAGGGGTCCTTTTCTGGTTGGCTGCCGGTGATTAGTGGTGTTCAACAGTGGGACCGTGTCTTTTTACGTTATATGTCAATGACTTGGATGATGGAATTGATGGTTTTGTTAGAAGGTTTACAAACAATATGAAGATAGGTGGAGGGACAGGTAGTTTTGAGGAAATAGAGAGGCTACAGAAGGACTTAGACAGATTAGGAGAATGGGCAAAGAAATGACAGATGGAATACAATGTCAGGAAGTGCATGGTCATGCACTTTGGTAGAAGAAATGAAAGTATAGACTATTTTCTAAATGGAGAGAAAATTCAAAAATCTGAAGCACAAAGGTACCTGGAGGATCGTTGTGCAAGGTTAATTTGCAGGTTGAGTCAGTGGTGAGGAAAGTAAATGCGATGTTGGCACTCATTTCAAGAAAACTAAAATATAAAAGCAAGGATGTAATGTTGAGGTAATATAAAGTACTGGTAAGTCCTCACTTGGAGCATTGTAAGCAGTTTTGGGCCCCTTACTTTAGAAAGGATGTGCTGATACAGGAGAGGATTCAAAGGAGATTCACGGAAATGACCCCAGGATTGAATCTTGGAATCAGGCTTGCCACATGAAGAGTGTTTGATGGCTCTGGGCCTGTATTCATTGGGATTCAGAAGAATGGGGGTGATCTCTTTGAAACTTATTGAATGGTGAAAGGCCTTGATAGAATGGATGCAGAGAGGATGTTTCCTATGGTGAGAGAGTCTAAGACCAGGGGACACAGTCTCAGAACAGAGAGGCATTCTTTTAGAATGGAGATGAAGAGGAAGGTCATCAGCCAGAGACTGGTGAATCTGTGCAATTTGTAGCCACAGGCAGCTCTGGAGGCCAAGTCTTTACATATATTTAAGGTAGAAGTTGACAGACTCTTAATTGGTCAGGGCATGAAAGAATATGGGGAGACTGGAGCTGAGACGGAAAATGGATCAGCCACAAAGAAATGGCAGAGCAGACCTGCTGGGCCAAATGGCCTAATTCTGCTCCTATATCTTATGGTCTTAAAGAGATATATAAAATTATGAGGATAGATAGACACAGTTTTTATCCCAGTGCTAGGGAGACTAAAACTAGAGGTCATTGGCTTAGGGTAAGAGTTGAGAAACTTAAAGGAGATTTGAAGGATCATTTTACAAGGTGGTGAATATTTGAAGCAGGTTGCCAAGGGAAATGGCGGAGGCACTTACCATAAGGATGAAAGAAATTGGGATGGGGATTTGGATCGGAATGGCATGGAGTGATTAGGCCTAATACAGCCAAATGGAATGAGTGTTTAAAGGCATCACAGTCAACAGGGATGAAGTGGGCTGCAAAGGCTCAAATCTGTATTGCATAATTCTAACCTGGTGTAGTAAATGCCAAAATCACTTCTGTGGGATCTTTGTCGTCAATGCACTTCCTCTCAATAAAGATGTATCTCCCTAAACGTGTGTTACTGGTGTTTGGGGATCTATGCTAATAATCACAGCAAAAATAAAGTGTGGGGAAACTTTAATTGCTACTCTGAAGGATAATTAGTACATGGAATTTTACAACATAAAGTTTAGTTGAGCCAATTAGCAAGTTCCTTCCAAAGGAGTTGCCATTGCCAAAGGAGGTTGGACCATTATACAGAAGAGAATGGGTCAAGGCCGATGGAGAGCAGCAGCAGTATCAGCATAGCGTTGAAGAGCTGAATATCCTGAACGTACAGCAACATTTAATTGTAAAGGACATCTGAGCAAAAAAAGTCTTTCTTTTCTGGTTTCTAACCATTCCAAGTCATTGAACAAATAATGCCAAGATCCCATAATTGTTTCATTATAAAAAAATGTATTTAATGCCCAAAATGATTCCTTTACCACGGTCTCCTCCCTTTTCTCCAACCACCACACAAATGTGGAAAAATGATATGTTGAGATGTGTATCATGTGGTGGTGCTGGTAAGTGGCTGTAAAGCAGATTGAAAATGTCTCATCTGTACAATGGTCATAGTTTTTACGATAGAGCTTAGCTCATAATCTCCCAAACTACCTCGTCTTGGCTCTTGCACTTTATTTATTTACCTGCACTGCATTTTCTCTGTAACTGTAAGTGTATCCTGTTAAATGTCCTTCCTTCTTGTACCACCCCAATGTATGGGTGGCATGCAAACAGTACTTTTCACTGTATCTTGCTACAGGAGTCAATAATAAACTACTAAAGAAGATCCCTCTTCAGGTCCCAGTGAAGGGTCTCAGCCTGAACGTCAACTGTTTATTGATTTTCATAGATGTTGCCTGACCTGCTGAGTTCCTCCAGTGTTTTGTATGTATTGTTTTGGATTTCCAGCATTTGCAGAATTTCTCATGTTTGTGATCAGCAGATTTTCTTGTGCTTTCGACAGGGTAGTAGACATTGGGATGTTCTCATCAGTTGAAAAGTCTGGACCAAGGGGACATAGCTACAAGATAAGGAGACAGTTGTTTCAAATGGAGGTATGCAGAACTTGTTTATCACATAGGGTGGTGAATCTCTGGAACACTCTGCCTCAGTGGCTGGTGGAAGCCGGATCATTAGAAGGAATTAAAGTGAAGATGGATCAATATGTGTTAGAGCAGGAATAGGGGACTATGGAGAAATGGCAATGGAGTCGAGGCCAGTGCAGAGAAATTTGGATAAGTACTTGAATAAGTACATGGATAAGGGGCATGGAGGGATATAATCCAGGCACGGGTCCAATTATGAATAATTTGAAATTACAAAAAAACACGAGATAAAGCTTTTAATGAATAATTTCATGGAATTTAAACCTAAGTTACTTTGACATAATTTTGAACAGCTTCACTGAGCAAAAGTGGGAATGTATTTTATTTTTATTTATGGAGACAGCTCGGAATAAGCCCTGCCGGCTCTTTGAGCTGCATCACCCAGCAACTCCCGACAATCCCGATTGAACCCTAACCTATTCACAGGACAATTTACAATGACCAATTATAAGACCATAAGACATAGGAGCAGAATTAGGCCATTTGGCCCATTGAGTCCGCTCTACCTATCAATCATGGTTGATCCTTTTTTTCCCCCCTCCTCAGCTCAATTTCCCGGACTTCTCCCCATAACCTTTGATGTCATGTCCAATCAAGAACTTATCAATCTCGGCCTTAAATACACCCAAAAGCCTGGCCTCCTCAGCTGCCTGTGGCCACAAATTCCACAAATTCACTACCTTCTGGCTAAAGAAATATATCTGCATCTCTGTTTTAAATGGACACCGCTCTATCCTGAGGCTGTGCCCACTTGTCCTAGACTCCCCCACCATGGGAAACATCCTTTCCAAATCTACTCTGTCTAGGCCTTTCAATATTCGAAAGGTTTCACTGAGAACCCCCCTCATCCTTTTAAATTCCAGCGAGTACAGACCTAGAGGCATCAAATGTTCCTCATATGATAACCCTTTCATTCCATGAATCATCCTTGTGAACCTCCTCTAAACCCTTTCAACTGCCAACACATCTTTTCTTAGATAAAGAACTAAATACTGTTCACAATCCTCAAGGTGATGCCTCACCAGTGCCTTATAAGGTCTCAGCATCACATCCTGCTCTCGTATTCTAGACCTCTTGAAATGAATGCTAACATTGCATTTGCCTCCCTCTCCACCGACTCAACCTGCAAGTTAACCTTTAAGGTGTTCTGCACAAGGACTCCCAAGTCCCTTTGCATCTCAGGTTTTTGGATTTTCTCCATTACAAAATACTCTGCACGTTTATTTCTTCTACCAAAGTGCATGACCATGCATTTTCCAACATTGTATTTCATTTGCCACTTTCTTGCCCATTCTCCTAATCTGTCTAAGTCCTTCCACAGTCTTCCTCAACACTACCTGCCCCTCCACCAATCTTCGTATCATCTGCAAACTTGGCAACAAGCCATCTATCCATTATCTTAATCATTGATATACACCATTAGTCACTGGCAGCCAACCAGTAAAGGATCCTTTTATTCCCACTTGCTACCTCATACCAATCAGCCCATGCTCTAACCATGCTAGTAACTTTTGTGTAATACCATGGGCTCTTAACTTGGTAAACAGCCTCATGTATGGCATCTTGTCAAAGGACTTCTGATGATCCAAATATACAACATCCTCTACATCCCCTTTGTATATCCTACATGTAATCTCCTCAAAGAATTTCAACAGGTCCATCAGGCAAGATTTTCCTTTAAGGAAACCATGCTGACTTTGTCCCATCTTGTCCTATGTCACCAAGTACTCCATAACCTCATCCATAACAATTGACTCCAACATCTCCCCAACCACTGAGGTCAGGCTAACTAATCTATAATTTCCTTTCTGTTGCCTCCCTCCTTTCTTAAAAGTGGCGTGAATTTACAATGAACCTACCCAGTATGGTTTTGGACTGTGGGAGGAAACCAGAGCACCCTGAGAAAACCATGTATTCCACAGGGAGGACGTACAAAAACTCCTTACAGAGGATGCTGGAATCGAACTCTGAACTCTGACTCCCCGAGCTTTAATACCTTTGCGCTAACTGCTGTGGTGTCAATATTTTTACAGTACTTGGCTCATAGCTGTTGCAAATACTGAACATGTCTTGCTGTTACAGCTGCAGATGTAAATTCTATGAATGTGTAGGAAACCCACACCACAGGGGACTATTCGAATGATCACCATAACAAGGATACTATTTTTGACACATGGTGGTGTGACACATTTTGTACTCTCCTATCACATTATACTAGACAGGTTGTCAATCAGAAGAACTACTTCTGATACAATGATGGAAAACTCACAGCAAAACTCTAAGTAGCATTAACCTCTGACCAGTCATTTCTTCAATGGGATAAAATCTCCTCCAGCCAGAGTGCCTTGGCTCTTTTGATACTTAATACATTTTCTCACTCGCACACAATGCTTTTGAAAATATCACTTAACATAATGCAAGGAAGACTTTGAACATTACATTTCAAAGCACCCAAAATCGTAAAGTAGCAAGCAAATATTTAAAAAGGTTCCTGTAGCAAGTCAAGCTTTTCTTTAGTAATCAATGTACACTCAGTTCCCACTTTACTTTGTTAGATATGAGGGTTATAACCAAAGGAAAAGTGGCTGGAGTTGCTTTGCACTTTAGTGCAAGTGTGTTTATGAGGTGCATCAAAAATCAAACTTACAAAAATTAGTGAAAATAGTGAAAAGAAAACTGCCAATATTTACAAAACAATATCTGCCAGAAAGCACAATAATAGTTCCATACTTTGTCCAGTGTGATCTCCAGGAAGCCCCCAATTGCTCTCTCCCCCCTACTGAAAGTGAAGCGCTTGAGTTTATTAGGCAGCAGGACATACCATCTTTAATTACCCACAAAGTTAACTTAAGACAACACATGAATTAGAATATGATGCACCCCACAATGTAGTTACAATCATAATTACAAAATAAACAGGTGTCAACCTTAAATACAGTATAGAAACAACATATACACGTTTACACATCCCTATTATTAAGGAAATGGGATATTCCGCCGTGCATGGCGGGAAAGGGATCATAAAGCCAACCTGAGCGTATCAACTCAGTTTAGGACCCATTATGAGAACTTACTGGGAATGACACAGATCCAAAGCCTCAGTCTCAGCTCATTATATGGCAGAGCAAATCACCGCAAAGCTCGCATACACGAAGTGTGTAGCAACCGGCGCAGTCTCACAGCCTCAGCACTGCAGAAAGAGGAGTGAATGTTGTGGGAGAGCAAGCGAAATCAGCCCGACCCTCACCTCCAGTCCTAACACTCAGTCAATCTGGTCCAGTGTTTAAATTGTTCAAACACCAGGTCATGCCCCGCACTAGGACCTAAGCCCCACCACAGTGATATGCCCTGGGCCTAGACCTTTCCTCCCAGCCCAAAGTCATTCTCGACCTTTCCAAATCAGCTTGCTGCTTAGAGCAATCAAACCTCGCACCTGGTTTCAGTGGATGGGCATCAAAACACCTCCACCTTGACTCCTCTCCGAATCGCTCGCTCCAATTCCACCTCCAACAGTGACACAATCTCCATTTCAACCACGTTACACTCTGCCTTTGCAATTCACCAGCATGGCTCATCGCTCAAGCTAGACTTCGCCTTCACTTGCCTCTTCATTGTTTGCGGCGATAGTTTACCACAATTTACCTTAGGAAAAAGTGTTATTAATGATGTTTTTTAATGATGCGTGGTTAGAGTTACTGTCACCTTCCTGTCAGTTTGAAACAGTCTGGCCATTCTCCTCTGATGTCTTTCATTAAAAAGGCTCTTTCGTCTATAGTACTGCTGCTCACTAGATTTTTTTTTTGTTTTTTCCACTGTTCTCTGTAAATTCTAAACACTGTTTGCAAGAAAATTCCAGGATATCAGCAGTTTCTGAGTTACTCAGACCACCCCATCTGGCACCAACCATTCCACAGTCAAAGTCATTCTGATCACATTCCTTCCCCATTCTAATGTTTTCGTCTGAAAAACAACTAAGTGTCTTGATCACGTCTGCATGTTTTTATGCAATGAATTGCTGGCACATGATTGGCTGATTAGCCGTTTTCATTAATGAGGTATACAGATGTACCAAATAAAATGGCCACCAAGTGTACAAAAAGGAGTCAGTTTTGGAACTAGAGAAAATTACTTCAGCACTCAGAGACTATATTTCATTGTCTGAGAAGTACTTGCAGGCATTTCAAGATTGTGAATGGTACTGTATAAATACAAATCTCTTTAATTTTTATACATGTAATGCCCTGGTTCATATTTTTACTGTTATGCTGTATGTATTTCTTTTAGCAGTTCTGTAAGAGCGATCTGTTTTGTTTTCAGCTTGTTTGGGTTATTGTTGAAGATAAGAGATGAGGAGAAATATGTGCCATCCAATTAGGATGGTCAGATTAAGGGGAGGTTTCTCTGGTGAGAGACACTAAGGTTGGGCTTGGGTTTTTTTTTGAGAGGAGAGGAAGAGAGAAGATGCAGGAGAGAAGACGTTATAGCATTCGACCCAGAGTGGGACCTTGATTCGAAGAAGCCAGGGGCGAGATCGATTGAGGATCGGTGATTACGGAGAAACTTTGAGCTTCAACTTGTTCACATTTACTGTTTCATTACAATGGGCCCTTTTCTTTTCTTGTTCTTTTCTTTACTAACCCTTTAGTCAAATTAAGATTCATTAATATAATCCTTTAATGGTATGCAGTGTACTATCTGTTATTTCGTGGCACTAATTTGTAACAGGATTGCAAATTACACAGTATCCACACAAACGGGGGTTTGGGGTGTGAGAGTGCCTCAGTCTCATGAGTTTGGCAGGGCCGGAGGTTGTCTTCCCTAGATTTACGCTGCCAAGGAAACCGGGGGTTTCATACAACTACTGAACTTTCTTCAACCAGGCTTGTTTGAGGAAAACCCTGCATATTACCATCAGCATACAACCTGTAGCACCAGTACTTCCAACACACTAGACCACTGGTATAGTAAAATAAGGAATGCCTAATGTTCCATGCCCAGACCGCTTTTCAGCAGATCTGATCACTTAGCTGTCCTTCTCCGACCTGCATACAGATGAGCCTAAAGAGCAAAGCTCCAGAAATTAGGACAACAAAGAGGTGGTCCTGGGAGGCAGAGGACCGGCTATGGGATTGCTTCGAGTCGGTGGACTGGGCTGTGATCAAGGACTCATCTGTAGATCTGAATGAATACACCATGTTTGTCACAGACTTTATTAAGACAGTTGTAAATGAGTGTGCCCTCTCAAAATCATTCAAGGTCTTCCCCCACCAGAAGCCCTGGATGAACCATGAGATCCGCAATCTGCTGAGGGCCAGGTCAGAGGCATTCAAGCCCAGTGACCAAGAAAGCTACACGAGGTCCAGGTATAATCTCTAGAAAACTATCTCATGGGCTAAGTGGCAATTCCAGACTAAACTTGAATCAACAAAGGAGGCTTGACAGTTGTGACAGTGCTTGAATTCTATCAACTCTTATAAAGTAAAACCAAGTGAGGTAGGCGACAACAGGTCTTCGTTTACAGGTGAGTTCAATGCCCTCTATACTAGTTTTGACCATCAAAACCTGGAGGAACCATCACAAACTCACAGAGCCCCCGATAATCCTGTGATTTCTGTCTCTGAGGCCGATGTGTGAGCAGCCTCCACAAGGGTGACCTACACAAAGCATTATGGCCCTGACGGGGTACCTGGTCAAGCACTAAATACCTGTGCTGAACTGGCTAGAGTGTTCACTAAGATCTTTAACCTCGCACTTTGGCAGTTTGAAGTACCCACCTGCTTCAAGCAGACTTCACTTCTGCTAGTGCCTAAGAAGAACATGGTAACCTGTCTCAATGACTATCATCCAGTAGCACTTACATCCAGAGTGATGAAGTGTTTTGCGAGGTTGGTAATGAAAAATATCAACTCTTTCCAGAGAAGTAACTTGGATCTGCTCCAATTTGCCTCCCAGAGCAACATGGCAACAGTGAATAAGATTTCATTGGCTCTTCACACAACCATGGAACATCTGGACAGCAAATATGCATACATGAGGATGCTCTTTATCAAGTACAGCTTGGCATTCAATACCATTCTCCCTCAAAACTAATCAATAAGCTTCAAGACCTTGGCCTCAATACCTTCTTGTGCAGTTGGATCCTCAATTTCCTCAGTCAATACGGATTGGCAACAGCATCTCCGCCTCAATCTTCATCAGCACAGGTGCACCACAAGGCTGTGTGCTTAGTCCCATTGCTCTACTCGCTTTACACTTACAAATACGTGGCTAAGCACATCTTTTTTTTTTGGCATGTGCCTGCGTGCGTGTGAGTCTGTGAGTGTGCGTCTGTGTGTCCGTGCGTGCGTCCCTGATGATGGATTTTTCATGGCTTTTTACAAGACGTGGAGCGACAGAGAGACTTTGTGGCACACCACTCCTCACACAGACATTTTCACAGTATTTTCCCTTTATTTTATGAGGTTGAACCATAGAACCATAGAAACTACAGCACAGAAACAGGCCTTTTGGCCCTTCTTGGCTGTGCCGAACCATTTTCTGCCTAGTCCCACTGACCTGCACACGGACCATATTCCTCCATACACCTCCCATCCATGTATCTGTCCAATTTATTCTTAAATGTTAAAAAAGATCCCGCATTTACCACCTCGTCTGGCAGCTCATTCCATACTCCCACCACTCTCTGTGTGAAGAAGCCCCCCCTAATGTTCCCTTTAAACTTTTCCCCCCTCACCCTTAACCCATGTCCTCTGGTTTTTTTCTCCCCTTGCCTCAGTGGAAAAAGTCTGCTTGCATTCACTCTATCTATACTCGTCATAATTTTATATACCTCTATCAAATCTCCCCTCATTCTTCTACACTCCAGGGAATAATCTCGACTCTCAACCCGGCACGGATGGAAAGCGTACTCAGCGGCAGACCGGACTAGTTTCGAACCCGGGAACCTCCGCTCCCGAGTCCGGCGCCGATGTCGTTGCGCCACCAGCCGGCCCGCTATGCACAGCTTCAATGCCATATTCAGGTTTGCTGACAGCACCACTGTCACAGGCCCAATCAATAGTGGTGATGTATCAGGGAGATTGAGGATCTGGCTTTGAGGTGCCACAACAACAACCTTTTATTCAACGTCAGCAAGACCAAGGAGCTAATTATTGACTTCAGGAGGAGGAAACCAGAGGTCCATGAGCCTATCGTCATCAGAGAATCGGAAGTGGAGAGGGTCAACAACTTTAAATTGTTCGGTGTTGTCATTTCAGAGGACGTGTCCTGAGCCCAGCATGTAAGTGCAATTATGAGGAAGGCCTCTACTTCTTTAGGAGTTTGCGAAGATTTGTCATAACATCTGAAACACTGACAAATATCTTTCGA
Source organism: Mobula birostris (assembly GCF_030028105.1). NCBI lineage: Eukaryota > Metazoa > Chordata > Chondrichthyes > Myliobatiformes > Myliobatidae > Mobula > Mobula birostris. Next base: position 54,592,515 of record NC_092387.1, on the reverse strand, counting down.
TGACTGGGCACATCACGGCCTGTTATGGAAACACCAATATCCTTGAACATAAAATGTCACAAGAAGCAGTGAATACGACCCAGTCCATCACAGGTAAAGCCCTCCTCACCACTGAGCACATGCACATGAAATGTTGTCGCAAGAAAGCTGTATCCATCATCAGGGAACCCCACCACCCAGGTCATTCTCTCTTCTTGCTGCTGCCATCACGAAGAAGGTACTGGAGCCTCAGGACTCAAGCCACCAGGTTCAGGAACAATTATTACCCTGTGACCATCAGGCTCTTGAACCAAAAGGGATAACTTCACTCAGCTTCACTTGTTCCATTGTTGAAATGCTCCCACAACCTAGGGACTCACTTTCAAGGACTCTTCATCTCAGGTTCTCGATATTTATTGCTTATTTATTTTTTTTTATTTTTCTACTTGTACAATTTGTTGTCTTTTATACACTGGCTGTATGTCCAATTTGGTGCAGTCTCTCAATGATGCTATTACGGTAATAATTCCGTTATGGACTTATTGAGTATGCCCACAAGAAAATGAATCTCAGGGATGTATTGGTGACATTTATATGATAATAAATTTACTTTGAACTTTTGAACTTTGAAACTGCATGCTTATAAGAAACTGCAAGTTAAGTCATTCTGCAACTAGGTCAGGTACTGAGCATTATGACACATCTTTGGTTTCTTGTCAGCACATTGCTGTATAATCTGGTGTGAAGAGAGCAGAACCACATTTCGGCAAGAAATCCAAGACTATCTCCAGGAGCCAGTTTAAAAAGTTACAGACCCGAACACGCCTTGCAACTTTCTGCATGCCATTTTAAATCAGCTTGATGTCAGCAGAGAGTTAACAAGACAGTTGACCACAAATAATAAAACTTATCCATTAAGAATGCCAGTGTTCCAGCACAGTACAAAGACAGACTGCAACTCAAGAATCCACACAAATTTAGTCTGCTCTCTGTAGGCCAATATATTTTTCTATATGTACTTATTTTTGGAAGAAAGTCATTATTTTTCTGTGATTTTTCATTACAGTGAAATTCTCCTGACCCCACAGAAAGTAAATCAAGTTTGTCAATTGAATTCTACATCAGACTGATGCTGCCACATTTTAAACTAATCACACTACATTGAAAATGCCCATCGACCTTATCCTTTACCAATATGCTCAATCAACTGTCTGCCACAGCGTCAATAGGGTTAACCATCCACTCTGCACAAATCAGAAACTAAAGCAAATTTTGAATGCATCTATCAACCATTCTCCAGCTCCAGTCTGCCAATATACAGCCTATGCCTCAGAAAGAATCCATGTTTTCTGAATCATGTGCAAGCCAAGTAGACAGTTAATGGTGATCAGCCCTTTGTCTCTTCAGCTATTCAGTCAAGTCAGTGCTGACCCTCTGCCTTCAGGCCACAATGCAACATGATCCTCACATTCTCTCAGAATCGAAAAAAAACATTAAATGTACTCATATCTGGAAACCTCTGCATTAGTTGATTCAAGGTCCTTTAAGTGAAAAACATCTTCTTTGCGCTCAGTTGGTCCAGGGGCAAATCCAATGAATCTGCTGGTGTACCTGGATACAGAATTATGAGATGCCATTTCCCACTTGCTACCGGGGGAGGTGATAGCTCAATTCAGATTCATTTATTTCTCACATATACATCAAAACATACAGAGAATTGTGCAGTTTGTGTTGCCACCCAAGGATGAGCTGGGGGCAGACCGCAAGTGTTGCCACATATTTCAGCACCAACGTAGCACACCCACAATGTTCAGCAGAGCAACCCAAGGCACAACAAACACCAAATACGATAGGAAAAACAAGCCCCTTTCCTCCTTCCCATCCACTCACCCAAACATAATCCCAGGACAGGTCTTCAAGCCTCTAGTGGACTTACAGACAATGGTGAACTTCAGAATCAAAGACTCAGGGCTGTGGGCATCAATAATCCATTGAAGTTTATCAAAACTTCCTCGAATACAAATTCTATTTGGTGTCAATTCTCACTTTAAAGCAGAATTTGCTGTATTAAGTGTGTAAGTAATCATATTTGTAAGTAGGTACTGTGCACAATCCTGATTTGATGGAGACAGACGTGAGAAGCACAGAGGAACATCTGGAGAAACTTCTGAAATGCCTACTTCGCTGCCGCTGCTACTGTGCAATCGAGAATCTCCGGAGGGGAAGGCCCCAAATCCTTGGTGCTGCTTCCTGCGCCCATGCTGAGCTCGTCAATTTCATCGACTTTACTTCTAACTTCCACCAAGCCCTCAAATTCACTTGGTCTATCTTGGACACTTCTCTCCCCTTTCTCAATCTCTTGGTCTCTGTCTCTGGAGACAGACTGTTCACTGACATCTTCTACAAGCCCACTGATTCTCATAACTACCTCAACTATACCTCTTCCCACCCCGCCACATGCAAAAATGCCATTCCCTATTCCCAGTACCTCCATCTCTGCCGCATTTGCTCCGAGGATGAGGTTTTCCATTCCAGGACATCTCAAATGTCCTCTTTCTTTAAGGATCGTGGTTTCCCTTCGGCTGTCATCAATGATGCCCTCACCCGCATCGCCTCCATTTCCCGCAGTTCGGCTCTCACCCCATCCTCCCGCCAGCACAACAGGAACAGAGTTCCCCTTGTCCTCACCTACCACCCCACTAGCCTCCGGATCCAGCACATTATCCTCCGCAACTTCCGCCACCTTCAACGGGACCCCATCACTAGGCACATCTTTCCCTCTCCACCCCTCTACGCCTTCTGCAGGGATTGGTCCCTCCGCGACTCCCTGATCCACACGTCCCTCCCCGTGGATCTCCCACCTGGCACTTATCCCTGTAAGCACAAGTGATACACATGTCCCTACACCTCCTCTCTTGCCACCATTCAGGGCCCCAAACAGTACTTCCAAGTGAGGCACACTTCACTTGTGAGTCTGTTGGGGTCATCTATTGCATCAGGTGCTCCCGGTGTGGCCTCCTCTACATCAGTGAAACTCGACGCAGATTGTCCGCCACAACAGATGGGATCTTCCAGTAGCCACCCACTTCAACTCTGCTTCCCACTCCCATTCAGATATGGCCATACATGGCCTCCCCTACTGCCATGATGAGGCTAAACTCAGGTTGGAGGAGCAACACTTCATATACCGTCTAGGTAGTCGCCAGCCTCTTGGTATGAACATAGAATTCTCCAACTTCTGGTAATTCCCTCCCCCTCCCTTCCCCTATCCCTGTCACTCTGCCCGCTCCCCCAGCTGCCTACCACCTCCCTCTTGGTTTCGCCTCTTTCTACTACCCGTTGTGTTTTCTCCTATTCCTTCTTCACCTTTCCTGCCTATCACCTCCCTGCTTCCCTTCCCCAACCCCTTTATCTTTCCCCTTACTGGTTTTTCACCTGGAACCTACCAGCCTTCTCCTTCCCACCCTCCCCCCACCTTCTTTATAGGGCCTCTGCCCCTTCCCTCTACAGTCCTGACGAAGGGTTCTGGCCCGAAATGTCGAGCGCTCTTTTCCATAGATGTTGCCTGACCTGCTGAGTTGCTCCAGCATGTTGTGAGTGTTGCTTTGACCCCAGCATCTGTAGGTTATTTTGTGCCTTGGCTTTGCCTACTGCCTGTTGCTGGGGTCAAAATGCTCGGCAGAGATGGTGCTTGGTGCTCGATGTTGGAGGGCTGGTCGGAGGCTTGACGTTTTTGGATGGACTCAAGAGTCGGCTGTGGTCGGGTGCTTCCAGGGTGCTGCATCGGCAAGTTTGCGGCGCTGGAAGCTCATGGCAGGGAGAGTTTTTCTTCCTTCTACTGTCTGCATGAGATGATGGGACTTTCGAGAGACTTTGAGACTTTTTTTTTTACTCTGCCCATGGTCTGTTCTTTATCAAATTAAGGTATTGCTTTGCACTGTTGTAACTATATATTATAATTATGTGTTTTTTGTCAGTTTTTCAGTCATGGTTTGTCTAGTGTTTCTGTGATATCATTCTGGAGGAACATTGTATCATTTCTTAATGCATGCATTACTAAATGACAATAAATGAGGACTGCGTGTCCTCATAATCTAACCTAATCTAATAAGTGTATCAGAGACTTATACATGAGAGACTGCAAATGATGGAATCTGAAGCAACAAGCAACTTGTTGGAGGAGATCAGCAAGTTGAGCAACATCTATGGGGCTGGTGGAGGTAGAAAGTGTCGATGTTTCAGGATGAGGTGTTCAGAGGCAGGATTTTGACCCAAAATGTATGACCCGTGAACACTACCTCAGTATTTTTTCCATTTGTATGCACTTCTTATTTAATTTAATTTTCATATATATATACACACACACACACATTTTATTGTAATTTCTAGTTTTTATTATATATTGCAATGTACTCTTGCCACAAATTTCACAACATATACCATTGATATTAAACCTGAGTCTGTCTCTGAGTTTTTTTCCTCACAGCTACTTGACCAACTGAGCTCCACCAGCAGGATGCCTCCTGCATTTAAATACTCAGCGGGTCGAGCAGCTTCTGTTGGGGAGGAAAAAAATTGTCAACGTTCCGGGTCGGGTGATCTGATGCAGGGATTTGATCCAAAGTGTCAAAATTTCATTCCCCTCCTCAGATGCAGCTCGACCCACTGGGCTTTTCCAACTAATTGTTTACTATATTTAAATCTACCAATTCTGATATCTGGCCTTATGTATGAAACCCTTTTTACCAGGTGTCGCTAGAGGTGTGGCTCGTTAGCCGCTCGCTGGACTCGGCAGTGAGAAAACCACCTTTCTCAGACTCCGTACGTCTAGGGTTGATATGATTTGGGTCCCACCAAAACCAGGAAGTTGGGATGTCTTGCCCACCTGAACCATGATCTGTGTAAATACTGTGTAACTACTGATCCCATGCAATTGCCCATCAGCAAGAAATAACAGATCGCACACTATATTCAAGTATAAAGAAAATAAATTTATAAGTATTAATTTAACCAAAATGTTATTAAAGAAGAAAGAGGAAAAAAAGAAAAAAAACAAAATAATTAGTAATTAAAACAGTCTAAGGTGCCACAAGGTTGGAGCTCAAATCTTCCAAGAGCTGATATGTCCAGTGTACTTATACTCCATTCACTGGTAGGATTTCCCTTTTTGGACTCCATCAAATTGTGCACTCCCATTGGATCGAATCCTACAGCTGGTTCTCTCAAGCTTCTCCTCTCTCCATCTCCACCGCAAAAGATGTCGACCCACCCCAGTATCCTAAAAATAACCTCCCTGCCCAGCGTTCTCTTGAACCTTCTCCCAATTTCACCATCCTGATTGGATGACACGACATTCCTAAGCATGAACATCACAACCCCTTATCTTTAAGAGTAACCCAAACATATGGAGCTTAGAAAAATAGAGGGCTTATAGGTAAGCCTAATAATTTCTAAGGTAGGGACATGTTCGGCACAACTTTGTTGGCAGAAGGGCCTGTATTGTGTTGTAGGTCCACACTATGCCGGATAATTTTGAAAACGAAGCTTTTTCTCTTCGTTTTGACCTTCTGTCCACACTGAAACGGTGTTTTCATCCCCCGAAAACGGAGATTTTCAGAAACGATCTCCAGAGTGAATAAATCTGAAAACGCCTAATATCTGTTGTAGTGTGTACGGGGTAACCGGAGAGATTTAAAAACGCTGTCATGACAACACCACAACAACAATGCTTTTTCTGCTTCTGCTTGGTACTGCGCAAGCTGTTATAACGCGCAGTCATTGTGAACGGCGTGAGAGTTAAACTGTAAAGTGAGCTTTTTTGACTATTTAAAAACGCTGTCATGACGTGCCGGAACTGATGGTAGCAGCGCGGCATCTCGTTGTTTTCTTGAATGCAACCACCTAACAATTTCAGAACAGACGGCCACGAGACTGAAGCCAGAAGGGTTAGAAATGTACTCACTAAATACTTTGACCCATAGCTTACTGAATAAATAAGTATACTCACTTTGCCCTGTTTTCTGTCCTTGCTTGTATGAAGGTGGTTCATCTATTTATGCAAGTACTTCCCTGACAATAGATGTGTAACAGCCTAATGTAACATTGTATGGAAATACAAGATAACACTGATGCACTCCCATTCTGACATGTCTATCCACGGCCTCCTCTACTGTAAGGATGAAGCCACACTCAGGTTGGAGGAACAACACCTTATATTCCGTCTGGGTAGCCTCCAACCTGACGGCATGAACATCGACTTCTCTAACTTCCGCTAATGCCCCACCTCCCCCTCATACCCCATCTGTTACTTATTTTTATACACACATTCTCTCTCTCACTCTCCTTTTTCTCCCTCTGTCCCTCTGAATATACCCCTTGCCCATCCTCTCGGTCCCCGCCCCCACTTGTCTTTCTTCCCGGACCTCCTGTCCCATGATCCTCTCGTATCCCTTTTGCCTATCACCTGTCCAGCTCTTGGCTCCATCCCTCCCCCTCCTGTCTTCTCCTATCATTTTGGATCTCCCCCTCCCCCTCCCACTTTCAAATCTCTTACTCACTCTTCCTTCAGTTAGTCCTGACGAAGGGTCTCGGCCTGAAACTTCAACTGCACCTCTTCCTAGAGATGCTGCCTGGCCTGCTGCGTTCACCAGCAACTTTTATGTGTGTTGATAACACTGATGCAGACGTTTTATACATTTAACAAGGTGCTTTATTAATGCAACAGAGTTAGTCAGTTTTTCAATGTTCGTCGTCAGCCGGGTCATACTGTCCGTGAACTCCCTGTCGGTTGCCTCCATACGCTCCGGTATTTGTTTTTTTTTCAGTTTTAAGTCCTCTTGCACGAAAGCCAAGAGCAATTCCTTTCAAGTTTTTCTACTCTGTAACTGGACAAACGTGCACCAAGTACACCGTTTCCTCTTCGCTTGTTTTCTGTGTGTCCTGCACATGCCCAGTATGAGGAAATTTGCCCAAATATCAGTCTAATGTGGACAGAGATATTTTGAAAAACGCTTAGTGTGGACGCCTGTCGTTTTTACTCAAAACCGGCATTTCCAAAATTATCTGGCGTAGTGTGGACGTAGCCTATGTTTCTACTATCAGCAGAACACATATCTTCTACAGAAAACCATTAAATGAAATACCCTACAACATTAGCATTAAAATCTTAATCAGGGTATATAGGGAGGGTGAATAGGATTAATGAGACTGCTTCCCCTGGAGCTGGCACGGAGCTGAATGGCCAAATTCTGTGGCATTATAAAAATATGAATATCATCTTATGAACCAGAGACACAAGAGACTGCAGATACTGGAATCTGGACCAAAATGGCAAACTTTTGGAGGAACTCAGCAGATCAGACAACATCTGTGGAGGGAAATTGACATTTGATAATTCAGGTCGACATCCTTCATTTGGACAGAACCGCCCAGATGAAGGATCTCAACCCAAAATGTCAATTATCCATTTCCCTCCATGGATGCTGCCTGGCCCATTGAGTTCCTCGAGCCCAGAGGTTCCCAGCCTTTTTTTTTTATGCCAATCGTGGACCCCGGTTTGGGAATCCCTGTGATTTTTTTTCCTGCCTAGACCTGTTCATTAATATTTTCCTCAGGTATTACTTTACGCCTTTCTCCCATGATCCTGTTTCCTCTCTAAATAAATCCCGTTTTGGCTTGAAAACTACTGAAATCGTCAGTTCCATTGACTTCAATGGAACCCAATGTACAGTGGTGTGTTAGTGCTATTTGGTAATGTACTGGTTAACAGGCTGGCAATCCGGAGAAGTACATGTCAATCCCAAGACGAAAGTTTAAATCCCATTCACTGACAGCTGGGGCAGTTTAAATTTGTATAATTATATAAATTTGGAACTTAAGGCTGCCAGACTCTGTAACAGAATGTTGTTAAAAGGTAATATCTGGTTCTATTATATCCTCCAGGGAAGAAAATCCCTGTCCTTACATGGCCTGGCACTATATGTCACTCCAGACCAGGACCAGTATAGTATAACGACAGGCCCATCGGCCCACAAAAGTCAATTCACTCAGGCCTGTTCTGACTCCTAGAAGTTCACTTGGGAAGATTTTTAAAAATGCATTGAAGGAGAAATACACATTTGGTTGGCAGAGAATAATACTTTAGGAATATTGGGCACAAGTTCTTATTTATTTGTTTGGTGCAGAATTTATTGTTTGTCCCGAATTGCAATGTTGTGCCAAAACAACCCTTCACATCAAGACTTTCTCAGCCTTAATGCAGCCAGTTTAATATAACACTTCTTAATAGCTTTTGCCTGAATCAAATGTTCAAAATAACTCTTAAAACTATGTTCTTGTACTTACCCAAAGGTTAGAAACAGCAAATGGAAAATCTCTTCCTTCTCTTCCTTCCCAGGTGGTTTAAGGACCCCCAATAATTGGTGGCTGATGGATTGCCTGCTCAACAGCATGCAGCCCAAGAGCTGCTCAGGTATCACTCTGCTTCTGAAAAATAAGTCTAACTGCTATAAGAAAAAAACAAAATAAATACAGAGAATACTAAGTTATGGATTGATTTGGAGATTGAGCCTTCTCATCTCTCCAAAAATCCAAGCCCAAATCCTGAGGTAATTTCCCCGAGCTCTGGATAGTTTAAAGAAACAGCCTCTGCTAATCCCCATCTGAATGCTAAATTTTCCAACAAGAGCATTCAAACCAGTTAGTTTAGGAATGATGTTTCTTTAATAGTTGTGTACTGCTGAATATATTTTTCATTTATAATAAGAATAATAAATAATAATAATAGTATAATAAAAAGGAACTTGTTATTCAGAAGATTGTCAAAAATGATTGAGTAAGAAGCACTTCTCTCCATCAATGGACAACCCCAACAAAAGAGATGAAGATGAATACTGGAGCAAGATAAAGAAAATTTAAAGGACTGGATAGTATTCACCTTTATCCAGAAACTCTAGAACCTTCCTCTGCTATTCCTCAATTTCTAAATTTGCATGTTGGAAAACTGAGTTTGAAGATGAACTGCAGGTCAACCCAATAGAAGGTCTGAAGGCTTCAAGTGCAATTTCCCATTCTGTTACCAGATGGGGTTTGGTTAATCAATCATGAAAATTCTAACCAAGTGAGATTCCTTTCTCATAGAAACATAAATTGAGCCAACAGACTTTATTTGTTACACAAAACTTTTGGAGTAATCCACTGAAATATCTGTCCTACTTTGAATAACATTTCATGGCCAGGATTCAATACAGCTCACAATCAGTGGGAATATTAAAACCATGGAAGTAACGGGACAATTCACAGTAAATGGCAACATCCTTAGCAGAGATCATATATGGAAGGTTCTTGATCCTTTCCACATCCACATCAATTTGCAATTTCCACATCCTTGCATTTAGTGCATGTGCATTCAATCTGTGTAAAACCTAAACTCTGGAATTTGCTTCCTAAACTAATTATGTATTTCCTTCTTTAAAAATTCAAAGTTGAAAGTAAATTTTATTAACAAAGTACAAATATGTCACCATATACAACCCTGAGATTCATTTTCCTGCAGGCATACTTATCAAACCTATAGAATAGTAACTATAACAGGATCAATGAAAGATCAACCAGAGTGAAGAAGACAACAAATTGTGCAAATGTACATATAAATAAATAGTACTAAATAACAAGAACATGAGATAATGAGATAAAGAGTCCTTTAAGTGAGATCATTGGATGGGCAAGTGAGAGTAGTTATCCCCTTTGTTCAAGAGCCTGATGGCTGTAAAATCAATCTTTCCTGAAAAGTTCCAGAAAGGTTTCAGATTCTGTGAAGCATCTTGGGGACACTTTACCAAATGAAAAGTAACCTATATATGCAAGAGAAGACCCAAGAGATAACAGATGCTGGAATTTAGAGCAACAAACAATCTGCTGAAGGAACTCAGCAGGTCGAAAAGCATCCATGGGGAGAAAAGAACTGTCAAAGTTTCAGGTCAAACTCTGCATCTGGAGGTATCAGGACCTATAAATGCAAGTTCCTTTTATAGCAACAAATAGATGTAAGAAATTGAAATACATTCTTTAGAAAATTATTAATGAGGTTTCTGACTGTCTCATTTGCTCATCCTCCATGAGGACCACAATCTTGTCATAGGGTTTGGAGGCTTGCATGCCTCAGTGACCCAGAGAACAATATTGGCTGGAGTCAGGGTCTTGTGCTCTGACTCTTGGTAGGGTCACCCATGCCAAACAGGTCAAAGGGTAGAGTTCAGACTAAGAGTGGTCCACTGATCCTCCATGTTTCGGGGATTCAGCTCAGAGCTAACAACTCTGACTATTCAAAACAAATTGTTATGGAAATCGCAATGAAGAATGCTATATCTTTGTGGGATGGTTTTCCTGAGTCTCGGCTCGGTACTTGCATGACTGTAGTGAAAATCAAGAGGAAGCTACTGGCATGATGAAGGAAGCCCTGAACACCACTAAATCCAAGATTCTGAACCACACCTGGGGCACAATGGAGCAGATGGCCAAGGACAGACAGAGGTGGAGGCCCTTCATTGCTGCTCTGGAACATGAACAGGATATACATCATCCCAGTAGTAATATCTACAACTGGTGTCATCCCAGAGGTACTACACAATAGCATTAAACAATCAGGACTACACAGAAATTTCTATGTAAATCTTCAGAAAGCTACAATACTAAACAGCGCTAGAATAGTCCGAAAGTTCCTAGCAATTGACAAATGAGCTTTCTTGGCTATGCCCATACCTCAGATTGTACCAGTTTGAGCTGAGAAAAATAAACAATAACAATAATAAAAAGCAATAAATATCAAGAACATGAGTTGTAGGGTCCTTAAAAGTGAGTCCTAACAGTGAAAAGAGAGCATGGAATGGGTGGTGGGGGTCCTTGATGATGGGTGTTGCTCTTCTGCAATTGAGCTCCTTGTAAGTTAGTTAAATATCAACTATATTTGATGTTACTTAAAATCTGGAGTCATATTTGGGTAAGAATGGGTAAGTACGGATTGCTTCTCTATAAGCTTTATTCACTAGGCAGGGTTTGACAATTCAATACATACAAAATGCTGGAGGTATGGGACAAAAACTGGCAAATAGAACAAGTATGTATGGACACCTTGGTTGGCACAGCCCAGTTGGGCTGAAGGATCTGTTGCATGCTGTATATCTCTGTGAATCTAATGATGACTAAGTGAGAGATCCCTGTATTATTGTACAAATCCTTCATCAGTTATCACCCTGGTGATGGGTCTCGGTTTGAAGTGTCCTCTGCTTATTCTTCCATAGATGTTGCTGGCTTGCTGGCACTGACCCTTGTTATACTCTTCTACTACTTTACTAGTACTGGTATACTTCACTTATACCGGAGCACAGAAAGAAAGTGGTAACCTGAATCAATGACTATTGTCTAGTAGCACAAATGGGCTAACTGGCCAAGTACCAAAGACCTGTGCTGATCAACTGTCGGTTCACTGAGATCTTTAACCTCTCGCTTCACCATTCTGTGGTACTCAGGTGCTTCAAGCAAACTTCACTTATACCGGTGCCTAGGAAGAACGTGAGTACCTGCCTTAATGATCACCATCCAGTAGCACTTACATCTAGAGTGATGAAGTGTCTTGAGAGGCTGGTGACAAAACATATCAGCTCCTGCAAGTGACTTGGATCCACTCCAATTTGTCTACCAGAACAACAGGTCAACAGCTGATGAGATCACATTAGCTTTTCACTCAACGCTGGACTATCTGGACAGCAAACATGCAATACTGTACTCTATATCAACTACGGCCTCGCTTTCAATACCAACATCTCCTCAAAACTAATCAATAAGCTTTAAGATCTTGGTCTCAATACCTCCTTGTGCAATTGGATCCTCAGTTTCCTCACTTGAAGATCCCAGTCTATTTGGATTGGCAACAACATCTCCGTCACAATCTCCATCAGCACTAGTCCACCATAAGGCTGTGCACTGAGACCCCTGTTCTACCCACTTTACACTTATGACTGTGTGGCTAAGCACAACTTCAATGTCATATTCAACTTTGCTGACAACACCACTCTTGTAGGCCGAATCAAAGGTGGTGATGAATCAACAGGACTCACACCACCATATTCAAGAACAGTTATTACCCCTTGACCATCAGGCAATTGAACCAAGGGGAATAACTTCATTCAATTTCACTTGCTCCATCATTGAAATGTTCCCACTTTCAAGTACTCTTCATCTCATGTTCTCAAAATTTATTGATTATTTATTAAGTTAGTATTATTATTTCTTTCAATTTGTATTATCATCATTGGGTCAAAGAGTCATTGAGTCATAGAACATGGAAACAGGACCTTTGACCTAACTTGTGCATTCCAGCCGAGTTGTCCATCTAAACTACTCCCAGTTGTCCATATTTGATCCACATCCCTCTACTCCTTTCCTATCCATGTACCCATTCAAATATTTTTAACTTTCCTATGCAAAGTGTCTTTGGTCCCATGTTGGCCCTGTATTGAGAGTTCAGAGCCATCATGTTGACTCTGAGCAGTCACTAGAATCCTTTTAGATAGAGTCATAGAACACTACAGCACAGAAACAGGTCCTTTTGGCCCATCTAGTCAGTGCCAAACTATTATTCTGCCTAGCCCCATTGATCTTAGTGAGAAAGATAAAATGGGATAAACGTAGGTGTGTGTCTGATAGTCAGCCTGGATATGGTGGGCTGAAGGCCTGTTCTATGACTGTAACTTAACTAAAATAATTGAAAAAATGTCTCCACTGACAAAGCCTTGGATATGTTGTCTTTACATTTATTTTTAAACTATGGAAAATAGCAAATAACGTTTTTTTTAATAGTTTGCAGAGATGACAATTGACTGATGAACGTATGCAAACACTTTGAGGTGCACCTCCTTAGAATCAAACCAGATTTTCAACTCACGATTTTAAGATTACTACTATTTCACATCTTAATTCCAGAGCGACTCAGCCTTTCACCAGCGCTTTAAGATGCCTCCATCTTCGTACACGATCAAGGCCCTGGCTACACTCAATCCATCAGGAGAGGAGAACACACAACGCTCCCACTTTGCTGTCAACCGGAAGCTTCGAACCCTCCAAGAAATGTTTCAATATCTGTGTATGTCAGTGTGATGTTAACCAGTCAGATAAAATGAACTGCACTAAAAAAATTAAGATGATAAATGGTATAGTAGCATGGTTAAATGCCTTCCAAGCTGTAAAGCTTTCTCCATTTTATCCATTCATTAGCTTGTTCATTCATACATGCATGATACTCAGTTTTATCATATTAAATGTCTCTTTCAGCACTAGCTGCTGACAGATTATAATAGAACTGCACAGAAAGTATGAAATAGATGTTTGAAGTCTTGGAGCTAAAGCATGGACTTGTGACAGACATTTTTATCTTTAAGCTTCAAACTGTGTCGATAAACATGCAACAATTAAAGTGAGGATGTTCCTTTTGTTTTTCTTTTAATAGTTCATTCTAACAATATCATACTTATTTGAATTGCTGTGGTTATTTCATCCAAAAAGATGGTCCTCTTTAATGTGTGTGTATGTTTTTTTCAACAATTATGGAAACTTGTCGACTTTGGGGAATTGTAATGCCAACTTTTGCTTACCCAGAATGAGCAGAGCAGAGCCAAATGTGCTAAACTTCAGCCACGAGGGGAATATTACTGAATTTATGGTGATCATAAATACAAAGCTATTGAAAGGATGCAGTTCCTCACTTGACTTTTAATCAAGGAAATACAAAGCAAACAATAGTTTCTGCATTATTTAGCCCTTTCCTTACCAACTGAATGGAGAAGATATTGTTTAACATTGGTTAGTGTTGGCTCTGCTGTAGTCATCACCATGTCACATCAGGTGTTAACCAGGTAACTGTGTGTGTTGCAATGGACATGGTCAGAAATATAGAGGTGATAGCTAGCTGCTTATAGCAGTGGACGTAAACAGTTCTGTGATAATCATTGGAGAGTGGGGACTTCATCTGTTAGCCCTGTACCAGCTACACTGGGAGGCATTTATTGGTCATTTGTATTGTTTGCCCTTTGTGGGTCAAGTGTCTGCACTGGGGTACTGGTAGTCAGATGCTGATCAAGGGAACTTAGCTACCGCCTGTCCAATAGTTAGATTCATAGAGTCATGCAGCATGGAAATAGCCCATCCGGTTCCCCATATCCACTCTGACCTGTGAGCAGCCATATTTCCTAATCCCCTGTTGGCTCATAGCTCTCTGTAATCACAAGATGCTGGAAATCTCAAGCAACAAAGTGCTGGAGGAACTAAACAGGTCAGGCAGCATCTATGGAGGGGAATAAACAGTTGACAATTCTCAGCCTAAAACACCAACTATTCATTCCCCTCCATAGATAGTGCTTGACTTGTTGAGTTCTGTCAACACTTTGTGTGTGTGTGTGTGTGTGTGTGTGTGTGTGTTGTTTATAGCCCTCTATGCCTAGATTATTCACGTGCTCCTCTGGAAACTTCTTAAATGCTTCCGTCTGATGCTTGAAAAGAAAATATTATCTGTAATTTAACTTTAGCGTACGTATGGGGGTGGGTATCAAAGGGAGAGGCAGAAAGAGTTATTAAGGTTAACAAACACAAAATGCTGGAGGAACTCAGCAGCATCTATGGAGGACTGATAAAGCCAGTGTTGCTGGCTTAAAGAATGAAATTTTAACTCAGGCTGCCTCTCTAATTTATAGTCAAAACTCTGGTCAAAATAGATGGAGTGGATGCTGATTTGACTTGGCTATCAAGGAGGATCGTTTACACAAGATTTCGTCTGCTTCCATTGAATCTCAATGGCAGTAAAGCTTGAACTGAGGAAGGGGAAGCAATTTCAGCAGAGTAGCCACTGATCAATAGTGATTGTCCTGAGAAGACTTTAAAGGGATTAGCTTTAGTTATCACATGTAAATAGGCCTACAGCAGATGCAATCTCAGTGGCCCTCCACGCAGCCTTGGATCACCTGGGCAATGCAAATACTTATGTCAGGATGCTGTTTATTGACGATAACTCAACATTTAACACCAACATTTCTACAGTGCTGATTGAAAAGCTACAGAACCTAGGTCTCTGTACCTCCCTCTGCAACCGGATCTTTGACTTCCTAACCGGAAGACCACAATCTGTGCGGATTGGAAATAACATCTCCACCTTGCTGACAATTAACACTGGCACTCCACAGGTATGTGTGCTTAGCCCACTGCTCTATCCTCTCTACACCCGTGACTGTGTGGCTAGGCATAGCTCAAATTGTGTTTATAAATTTGCCGATGGTGACCATTGTTGGCAGAATTTCAGATGGTGACAAAATGGCGCCCAGAAGTGAGATATACCAGTTAGTTGAGTAGTGTTGCAGCAACAACCTAGCACACAATGTCAGCAAGACATTACGTTAGGAATGGTAAGACAAAGGAACACATACTCGTCCTTATAGAGGGATCGGAAGTGGAGAAAGTGAGCAATTTCAAGTTCCTGGGTGCCAATATCCCTGAGAACCTAACTTGGACACAACATATTGATGCAGCTATAAAGAAGGTAAGACAGCAGCTATATTCTTTTAGAAGTTTGGGGCGACTTGGCTTGTCAAACAAAACGCTCGAAAACTACAAATGTACCGTGGAGAGCATTCTGACTAGCTGCATCACCATCTGATATGGGGGGACTACTGCACAAGATTGGTATAAGTTGCAGAAGCTTGTGAAATTAGTCAGCTCTCTCATGGGTTCCAGCCTGGGCAGTATCCAAGACATCTTCAAGGAGCAATGCCTTAGGAAGGTGGCATCCATCATTAAGGATCCCCACCACCCAGAACATGCCCTCTTCATACTGTTACTGTCGGGAAGGAGGTACTGAAGCCTGAAGGAACACACTCAGTGATTCAGGAACAGCTTATTCCCCTCTGCCGTCCGATTTCTAAATGGATATTGAACCCATGACACAATCTCACTACTTTTTAAAAATTTTTCTTATTTTGCACTGCTTATTTTATCTTAAATTTTTTATAGATACATATATGCTTAATGCAACTCAGTTTTTTTCTCTATATTTATCATGTATTTCATTGTACTTCTGCCATAAAGTTAACAAATTTCACGACATATGCCAATGATATTAAACCTGATTCTGATTCTGTGAAATAAACAGTGAAGAGTGTCGTTTGCATCCAGAATGTGCTGGGGGAAGCCTGCAAGGGTCGCCATGCTTCTGGCGCCAACATAGTAAGTTCACAATTTACGAACCGTAACTTGTATGTCTTTGGAAAATAAAGCACCCAGAGAAAACCCACATAGTCAAGGGGAGAATGTGCAAACTCCTTGCAGACAACAGTGGGCTTGTCTTACAGTTGGCTCTGTAAAGCATTACACAAACCCTTACACTACTGTACTGCCCCCATAAAGTGTTACGCTAACCTCTACACTACTGTGCTGAAAGTCTGCAAGCAGTAGAGCCAGAAATGTTAATCTTAGATTATGAGAACACTCAGTCCTCTTCTATTGTCATTTAGAAATGCATACATGCATTAAGAAATGGTACAATGTTTCTCCACAGTGATATCACAGAAAACAGGACAGACCAAAGACTAACACTGACAGAACCACATAATTATAACATATAGTTACAGCAGAGCAAAGCGATACCATAATTCGATGAAGAACAGACCATAGGCACAGTAAAAGGGAGTATCAAAGTCCCGAGTCGATCGACCCGAGTCCCCGATAGCGGCGGCAAAAGGGAGAAACTCCCTGCTATAAACCTCCAGGCACCGTCAACTTGCTGATGCCTTGGAAGCAGCCGACCACAGCCGACTCTGAGTCCGTCCATCCGAAAACTTCGAACTTCCAACCAGCCTCGCCGATACAGCCTCTGGAACGCCATCCTCTGCCGAGCTGCTGAAACACGCAAAGCCGAGGATTTCAGGGCCTTGAGCTCCGGAGATTCCGGTTACCACACAGTAGCAGCGGCAGCGAAGCGGGCATTTCAGAAGTTTTCCAGATGTTCCTCCGTACTCTCACGTCTATCTCTATCAAATCAGAATTGTGCACGGTCCCCTACTTGACAGATAACAGATAGCATCACCGAAGTGGCCGCGTGCGCTGCCATCGTGCCGTCATCTTCTCCCCCCTCCCGGGAGGCAACGACCGAATATTTCAGCACATCGCTAATATCCCACACTAACTGAAGCACGAATTGTGGGAGGTCCTGTCCAAGAATTAAGTAGCAGCATCATTGTTCTTCTACTATTGCACCCAGAGGTATATGGAGTCATAGAGTCATACAGATCGAAACAGGCCCTTTGGCCGTACTAGTGAATGTTGGCCAAGATGCTCAGCAAGCCAGACCAAAACAGCCCTCTCAAATTTTCCTATCCAAGCACCAGTATGAGTCTCTTTTAAATGTTCTTAACGTACCTGTTCCCGCCACTTTGAAGCAGAGGGGATAACTTCACTCAACTTCACTCACCCCATCACTGAACTGTTCCCACAATCTATGGACTCACTTTCAAGGACTCTTTATCTCGTGTTCTTGAAATTTATTGTGTACTTATTTATTGTTATTATTACTTTTTTTTCTTTTGTATTGCACAGTTTGTTGTCTTTTGCACACTATTTGTCCACCTTTTTGGTAACTTTTGTCATTGATTCTATTGTGTTTCTTGGATTTACTGTATGTGTCCATAAGAAAATGTAGCTCAGGGTTGTATATGGTGATATAATGTACTTTGATAATAAATTTCCTTTGAACTTTCTCCAGCAGCTCATTCCATATACGCACCACCTTCTGGCTGAGAAGATTGCCCCTCGGGTTCCTATAAAATTTCTACTCTTCCACCTTAAACCTATTCCCTCTATTTCTTGATTCCCCCTCCCCCCAGGAAAAATCTGTGTGCCTTACTCTACCTATGTCCCTCATAATTTTATACACGTCGGTGAAGATCATCCTTCATTCTCCTATGAACAAGGTTTGCTAAATGATGCATTAAATGAACAATAACGTGTAAAATATGTAAATATTCAGGGCCCACAAAAAATGAACCACAATCAGGAGTCTTGGAAAGCTTCATATGAAATGCATAAGGGTTATTTAGTTTGCATTCTATCATTGATATAATGAGTAATCCACTATATCAATTAGTCCACAGTAGTACATGCACCAACATAAGGAAGATGAACTTTGGCAAAATTGCTTAGTGGTACATAAATAGAAAAGAGATTCTGCAGATGCTGGGAATCTTGAGCAACTCATGTAAGATGCTGGAGAAACTCAGCAAGTCAGGGGACATCTATGGAGGGGAATAAACAGTCAACCTTTCATCGAGACTGGTAGGATAAGGAAGGGAACAGAAGTCAGAAGAAGGTGTGAGGAGTGGAAGGAGTACAAGCCAGCAGGTGAATTGGTAAGAGCAGATGAGGGGGAAGGTGGGTGGGTGGGGGAGGGGGTGAAGTAAGAAGCTAGAAGGTGACAGGTGGAAAAGGTAAAGAGCTGAAGAAAAGGGAATTTGATAGGACAGAACAATAAACCATGGAATGAAGGAAAGAATGATATAAGTATTGATCTGTCTAACTTCTGGTAATTTCTTCCTACCACATCCTCTCTTCTTCTATTTCTTATTCAAGATCACCACTTACTATTTATTTACTCCTCGCCTGATCATTGCCTCCCTCTGGTGATCCTCCTCTTTCCCCTTCTCTTTTATGGCCTTGGAATATTTGATATGAAGTGCTTAAGGGCTACCTCATCTGCATTCTATCAAAGATACGATAAATAATCAAATCTGTCAATTAGACATGGTACATGGAACAATACAAGGAAGATGAGCTTGGCAAAATCCTTTAGTGACCGTAAGTTCAGCTTCATATTCTGTAGGTTTCGTAGAATTATACAATCATTATAGCACAAAGGATGCTATTCAATCCATCAAGTCCATACTGGCTCCCTATTGAACAACACACACAAAATGCTGGAGGAACTCAGCATGTGAGGCAGCATCTATGAAAAGGAATGGACAGGCGATACTTTGGGCCTAGACACTTCATCAGAACTGGAAAGGAAGTGAGAAGAAGCCCATGTAAGAACATGGGGAGGGGGAGGAGTGCAAGCCGGTGAGTAATAGATGAAAACAAGTGGGGAGAGGGTGAGGTAGGTGGGTGGGTGGTTGGGGAAAGGGGGTGAAGTGTAAGGCTGGAAAATGATAGATGGAAGAGGTAAAGGACTGAAGAAGAAGGAATCTAATAGGAGAGGAGAGTGGACCATGGGTGAAAAGGAGGAAAGTTAGAAGGCAGTTATGGACAGGTGAGGATGAGAGAGCGGGTAAGAGGTGGGCCAGAAAGGGGAATGGAAGAGAGAAGGCAGGAGGAGGAATAGGTTACTGCAAGTTAGAGGAATCGATGTTCATGCCGAAAAGCTAGAGATTACCCAGACAGAATATGAGGTGTTGCTCCTCCAAACTGAGAGTGACTTCATCATGGCAGCAGAAGAGGCCACGGATTGACATGTTGGAATGAGAATGCAAAGTAGAACTAAAATGGGTGGCCACCAAGAAAGCCCACTATATATGGTGGATGGAGAAAAGTTGCTCAATTGATTAGACCCCAATCTCCATCGGTGAAGAGGAGGAGGCACCAAGAGTGCCAGATATAGTAGATAACCCCGACCGACTCACAGGCAAACATTGAGCAATCTATTCAGTCGAATTCCACGTCATCGTCCCCATAGACCTGGAAATTATTTTAACTGATGCCCATTCAATGCCCCTTTTGAAGATTCTGAAGATTTTGAAGACTCTGTTTCCTCTGATATTACCAACAGTGAATTCCAGATGAAAGTAACTCCCTAACCAAGAAGAGCTTCTCCTCACTTCTTCACTCCAGTTTGAACATCATTTCTAACATGACCCTCCCCACGCCGACACCCCATCACACACCACCCCTGCCTCCTCTCTAGGTCTTACTGCCAAACCCAACCCCCCCAACCCCGCACCCTCACCTTCCCCCCGTGATCAAACCTTCCAGAAATGAGAACAGCTTCTCTGCATCTCCCAGTAAGTTCCAGCTCAGAGTTGAAGGAGCACCATCTTTAACAAAGAATTTATGGTGAAATAGGTTTTGGGGAAATTTCTCAACTAATTAACTACACTTAATGATATTGCATATGAGCTTCAACTCTTTAATTATTCATTTAAATTATAGTCGCAATTTATCTACTGATTATTGAATTTCATAGTCAGAGTCATTCTGCACAGAATCAGGCTTTTGGCCCACAGTTATGCACTTATTTACACTAAACATGCACTTATCTCCATATGTTTTCCACATTTCCATCAACTCTCATTTTATCTTCACATTTGATGCTGCTCTCACCCACTTCTCCTCCATTTCCCACACATCTGCCCTCATTCCATCTTTCCACTGTAATAACAGGGATAGGGTGCAGCTTATTCAAAGTTCAAAGCTCAAACTTCAAAGTACATTTATTATCAAAGTACATATATGGCACCATAAAGAACCCCGAGATTCATTTTAGAACATAGAACATAGAATAGTACAGCACAGTACAGGCCCTTTGGCCCACAATGTAATGCCGACCCTCAAACTCTGCCTCCCATATAACCCCCCCACCTTAAATTCCTCCATATTCTTGTGGGCATTCACGGTAAATGCAAGAAGCCCAATATGGTCAATGAGAGACCACACCCAACAGGCTGGACACAACCAATCTGCAAAAGAAAAGCAACTAATTGTGCAAATACAAAAAGAAAGAGGGAAAAAAGGAAAAAGAGGAAATGAACAATAAGTATTGTGAGTATGTGATAAAGAGTCCTTGAAATCCTGTTCAGAGGGAACTGTTCAGAGATGGGGTGTGTGAATTTGAGTGAAGTTATCCCCTCTGGTTCAAGGGCCTGATTGTTGAGGGGTAATAACTGTTCCTGAACCTGGTGCTGTGAGACTTAAGGGTCCTGTACCTTCTTCCTGATGGCAGCAGCATGGCCTGGATGATGGAAGTCCTTGATGATAGATGCTGGTTTCCTGCAACTGCGCTCAGTAGTGGGGAGGGTTTTACCTGTGATGGACAGGGCTGTATCCACTAGTTCTTGTAAGCTATTTTTAACAAGGGAATTTGTGCTCCATACCAGGCCATGATGCAACTAGTCAATAAGCTCTCCACCACACGTCTATAGAAATTTTAGATGACATGTTGAATCTTCACATACTTCTATAGAAGAGCAATACTTCATATTCCATCTGGTAAGCCTCCAATCTAATGGCATGAACATTAATTTTTCTGACTTCCAGTAATTTTATCCCCCCCTGGCTTCTTTCCCTCTCCCCACATTCTTATTTTAGCTTCTTCCCCCTTTACTTCTAGTCCTGACGAAGGGTCACAGCCCAAAATATCAGCTGACTGACTTACTGAGTTTGTCCAGCATTTTGTGTGTTTTATCTTCTCTACATTCCCAATGTCACTTGCATACACACTAGTGGCAACTTCACAATGGAATTAGAATTGGCTTGAATTGTCACACATACTGAGATACAGTACAGCTTCTTGTTTGTGTGGTCAATTAAGCTACAAACCCACTCATCTCTGGGATGTGGAAGGAACTAGAGCACGTGGAAGAAACCCACAGAGAGAAGGTACAGAGTCCATGCGGAGAGCAGCCAAGGTCAGCATTGAACCTGGGTTGTTGGTGCTGTGAGACACTGTTTCTACCAGCTGCTCCACTGCACTACCTGTACCTGTGTCCAATCACTGATTCTAAGTCCGTGAAACTGAAATTGGCAACTTGTTATCAGCAAGAATCACTAGAGATTAATAGAGAAGGCCAGTGACGTGGGCATAGGATGAGGCGCATCTGTAGTCCAGGTCTCTGGTCTGCTTCAAAGGCCAGAAGTGTGGACATGTGACAAAGGATGTTGGACTGTCCCAGGTTGGTATCAGATTCTGTGTGACCAGAAGGCGTGGTGAGTCAGCAAGCTCGGAGTTCGAGGTCTCGTTGTCGGCTAGTCCAGAGGTCAAAAGCGAATATCAAAGCCTGAAGGTTGACTGGAAGTCCAGATATCAAAGCCTGATAGCCGAGGCCTGGAGGTCCAGAGGCCCATCCTGTGGCGTCCGTGGGTGGGAGGGAGGAAAAGAGCTTGTTTTGTGGTGGCTATTTGTTGCTTGTTGGGTTCTGTGTTGCTCTGCCAAGGATGTTGGCCGTGCTATGTTGTACCAGAATGTATGGCGACATTTGCCGGCTGCCACGAGCACATCCCTGGGTGTGTTAGTTGTCAATGCAATCAATGCATTTCACTGTATTTCTCGATGCAGATGTGATAAATAAATGAACCTGAATTGAATATGAAAATTAGTATAGTAAAAGAGAATTACAGCACACAAAATGGCCTTTCAGCCCATCTAGTCCATGTCAAATAATCAATTTGCCAAGTGCCATTGACATGCACCTGGACCATAGCCCTCTGTACCCCTCCCATCCACGTACTTATCAAAACTTATCTACTTATTATCATATCTACTTAGTACCGTATACAGAATAGTAATGTAAAACTAGCCACGTCCCCTTTCCCCAGTTTTCTACAGTTTCCTATTGAACTACCGATGAAATTTCACCAATTCTGCAATCAGCTATGACAAAGAAGATGCTATTAATTTGTATCTTTCAATGCAAAGGCAGATAGTATTGTCATGGTCCGGTCCGTGAAATCCGCATTCTGGTTCACGGTCCGGTTCATCGATCCTTATTCCAAGATTTCCTGTTTTCTCTTGCTCCATTGGGTGCCTTAATTGAGGAACCTGATTCTCATTTTGGGCTGGCACATAAATACCTCTGCAAACCAAGGATTCCCTACTGGACTATTCCCTTCCCCTTCCTTCTGAATCCCCGACAGTTACCTCGCCCGCAACTTTCATCTGCCACTTTGTCAGAATCCTCATCAAGTGTCCTTGGCAGTCATCCCGGCCCTGCGTTCAAGAAAGCAACCAGGCCCTGCGTCCTAAAAGGGTCCCGGTGGCTCCAAGCTCAAGTAGGAGTCCCGGCTCCGTACCCTAGAGCCTAGCCCAGCCAAGTCCAAGAGCCGAGCCAAATCTAGTTCAAGAGTCACGTTCTGCCCTGGAGTTTCCTTGTCCTGCCCTAGAGTACCCCGCCCAGCCCCGTACTGGAGTTCCCTCATCCAGTCCAAGCCACATCCAGGAGTTCCCTCGTCCAGTCCAAGCCATGTCCAGGAGCTCCCTCGTCCAGTCCAAGCCATGTCCAGGAGTTCCCTCGTCCAGTCCAAGCCACATCCAAGAACCTCGTCCAGTCTAAGTCAAGTCTTTGTGTTCTCGTCCTGTGCAGGAGTTCCACATCCAGTCCTGTAGCCACGTCTTGTCCTCGCCTTGATCCAGGGTCCAAGCCCGAGTCAAGACCCAGGTTCCGGGTCCCTGTCCAGTCTCTGCCTCAGAGTCCTAGCCCAGGCTCCTAGTTCCAAGTTCCTTGTCCTGGTCCCGCTTTCCTAGTCTTAGTCCTAGCCCAGGCCTGGTGTCCTTGTCTCGTCCAGGGCCTGTGTCCATTTCCAACGTCGTTTCTTCCTGACTTCCCTTGCTTTCGTGATAAAACCTTGTCCTGTTCCTAGTACTTCAGTGTCTGTATCTTGCATTTGGGTCTGCTTCCAGTGCCCCCTTGTAACAAGTAATGAGAATAACAGACAGTGTATTGGAATGAGGACCTTTCTGAGTTTCAAGGGGTCTCTCACAGGAGAAAAGAAAGCTCGGGGAGTGCAGGATTTGTGGTGGAATTGGCTGAGTTAAGGATTAGGGTGCACAGTGGGAAGGAAAGAAACATTCTGCAAAGGAGAGGAGAATGCTGGCCTCTATGCCCATCCCCTATCACTTTTTCCCACTCCATTCCTATCTCACGTTCCTTTAAGCATTTCCTCTTGTCACTTCCTCTCCCCATCTCCCCCTCCCCACCTCCACCTCCCCACCACTACCTCCCTCTCCCTCCCTCTTTCCCTCCCCCTCTCCCCCTCCCCCCACCTCTCTTTACCTCTCTACCACTCATAGAGAAGTATTAACTCTTCTTGTTCAAAGCATAGAAAGTGGCTTTAATGTTGAGGTATAACCCCTCGGGAGTCAACAAGAAATTAGATAGTAATAAACAGTGAAAGGTATGTGGGTCAGGGCGAGAAAACAATTTTGTGATAACAACACTTTGAAGGTCCCTCATGATGGGGAATTTAATCGAGCAGCACATCTAAAATGATGAGTATTCAATACAGATCGAGTTTTACAAAATCACATTCTTTAGTTCAAAAGATTAGATAAATTAGCTTCATCAGGCTTCCAGACAAAGTAGAAAAGGAATCATTAGGCCTTGTAACCCATTTTATCGACCCATAATCTAGTCATAACTACATCATCTGACAAATGAGAGGTAAGAGGAAGCTGCCTGAGAATAGAAGGAGGAGATAGATGTGGGGGAAGAGGGGAAGGGAGGAGTTCAAGGAGAGGGGAGATAGAAGGGAGAAAGGGAGGGGAGGTAAAGGGGAGAGGGGGAGAGGAGGTAGAGGGAGGGGTAAAAAGGTGAAGTGGAGGGACATAGAAACAGAGAGAAGAGAGGGAGAGGAGGAAGGGAGGGGCAGAAGGAGAGGAAGGTTTGAATAGAGAAGGGAGGGGGAGAGAAAGAGAGAGAGATAAAAGTTTTTGGGAGAGAGGCAAATGAGATCAGGGAGACGGAGTTGGGGAAAGATAGGGGTGGTAGGAGAGTGAGGGAGCAAGATACAGGGATGGGTGGGAGAAAGTGACAGGTGGGGATAGAGGGACAAGATGGGATAAGATTCAAGTGTGGAAAAAAGTGACATGGTTGGGGCAGAAATAAAGTATGGAGGAAGAGACAGAATGAAGAAGAGAAAGAGACCGGGTTAGAGATGACAGAAAGGGAGGAAAAGAACTAAGGGGTGGAGGAGAGAGACTGGGGTAATGGAAAATGAAAAGGATAGGGGGAAGAGAAGCAGAATTTCTGGACAGCAGCCAAAGTGAATGGGAAGAAGCAATGGTGTGGCTTTGCGAGCAAACACTGGACACGAGGATGGGAATCTATGCCTTTTTAATTAAACTTGTTAACTGGTACATGTTGACATTGAAAAGGCCTGTTGTCTTTAGGGTCAGAAGCACCAAGTGCTGGGTTACCTCCTGACATTGATTTCCTGTCATTTCATTTGATCTGAATGCGTTGGTCAAGGATAGGTCAAAATATAAAGCCATAGGAGCAGGGGCCCAGAACACCCACAACGGTGCAGAAAGGAGCAAAAGACCCCAGACCTCAACAAGGGATTGCTGATATGGTTTTCCATGGGAGAGAGAGAAACTGCACAGGGGATGTATCTGATAAATGTACCTCCTGGTGCCCAGCTGAAATATGGCAAGAACTCCATCTTTTCAGAATCTTTGTGGCAGACTATGATTCACAAATATATAATAACTTATTATGGAGAGGAATTTCTTTCACCAGAGGGTGGTGAATCTCCAGAATTCACTGCCACATATTGTTGTGGAGTTTAGGCCATTGGGTACATTTAAAGCGGAGCAGGATAGGTTCTTGATTAGCAAGGACATCAAAAGTTATGGGAAGAGAGCAAGAGAATGGGGTTGAGAGGGACGATAAGCCATGATTGAATGGTAAAGCAGACTCAATAAGCTGAATGGCCTAATTCTACTGCTATGTCTTATGGTCTTATTAGTTATTAATCTAAGGTTATTTTTCTGCTGCTTAATTCATTCATACATCCATGTTCTATGTGCAATTAGACTATCTGTCTACTTTAATACTTGAAGTTAGACCTTGGAATAATATACAGCCACCACAGTTAAGGAAATGATAAGTGTGTGCCGACACACTAAAAACATCAGAGAGGTTTTATGGGGCTCTCTTGTTGCTAGCCAACTACCTGCAATTTATCATTTACCAGATCTCAAGCGTGGAAGCTATGGAAGTCCATGAAAAGTTCTGAAAGCAAATAAAAATTAATAAAAATATTTATGTGTACATGGAATTTGTAATTCTGCTGCTACAGTACACTTGCTAATTCAAAGTTCAAAGTTGAAAGTACATTTATTACCAAAGTATGTATACAATCTTGAGATTTGTCCCTTTACAGGCAACCAGAGAAAAAAAGAATCCCAACAGAACCCATTAAAAAGACTGTCAAACACCCAATGTGCAAAAAAAACAAATCATGCAAGCAATAAAAAGTAAGCAACATTCAGAACTAAAGTTCACGGAAGTGAGTTCACAGTCATTAAGTTTGTCATCAGCTGGTCCCGGAGCCCGTTAGTTGTAGGCCACAGCCTAAGTTGAGACTAGAATCAATAAATGTCACCAAGCAGTGTACCGAACACTGGCCCATCTCTTGCTTCTGGCGCTGTCACCCTGAAGCTTTCAATCTGGTCCGGTGCTTAAACTGGCAAAACTCGTTCTTGCAACTGGGCCCTGCCGCTCTGATACACTCTAAGTCCCAGGTTCCACCACCCCAATTCAGCCCGTACCTGACCTTTCCAATTTGACCTGGTGCTTAAATCAATCAAACATCGACTTGTTCGTCGCTCTCGGGACCGAGTTCCACCACCTCGACTAGGCTCATCTCACCTCGAATCTGCCACTTCGAATCGGCTCCAAGTCTGCTCCAGCAATGGCCAAACACTGGTTGGTTCCTCACTCTCGGGCCTGGCGCCCACCACCTCGATTCGGCCCATACTTGTCATGGCGCAACCATCCTGCACGTTCGAAGACTTCAGTTCACACTGCAAAAATGCCATGTCGTATCGTAGGTTCCAAAGCTCAACTCCAAATGGGAAGTGACAGGCTATTGATTTCAGTGATCATTGTCCAGAAAAAGCATGATTAATAGAATAGTAGATTTGTTTGCTACCAGTAAGGCGTCGCTGTCTTTTACCAGCGCCATCTTAAACCCACTTATACCTGAGATGAATGTGGGCTACTGCAGCAATGATAGAACCCCTCACTCTGAAAATACGTGGAAAGGACACCTTCAGTTACTACAGGAATACTCACATTGTCTTCAATACATATAGAGAATTAAATAAGAATCAGCACACCAGGCTCAAGCACAACCAATGGGTTTGGATTTAAATGGGAATGTAAAGGCTGCAGCAATAGAGTGAATCCAAAACAGACTCAAAATTGCTTATTTTTTGCACAATCTATATCTGCAGTACCGATCTCAATGGCTGCTAGGTCAGTTATCGATGCCAATATCCCTGTGTCCACTAACATATCACATTGCCAGCCTCCTAACAATACTGTTGTGTACATCTGCAGGTCACTAGTGCTGGCAGTGGGGGCTGCCGCCACATCTTCTCATCTGCCTCCGCCTCTTCATATAATTTCACTAAACTGGCTTCCATCACTTCTTCCTGCACACTTGCAATTTCAATTGCCTCTTGTTCCCCTGCTCCCTCCTTTCCACTCATTCCCTTTCTGCTCCTCACTCTCCCCTTTCTGGTGAGCTTTTATTTTAATCACTGCCACCTCTGCCGGCAGACTCGCTGTTTCCTGCAGTTGTTGTATTCGGTGCCTGAGCTGAATACCTGGCCCTGTTGAAGTTACCAATCCTCGTCTGGCCCATACCATCAGATAATCATGCACTACCCCAAAGGCATACCAGTTGTCTGTACCTGTATATATAATTACGCGTCTGCCTTTACTGTAGTGCTGTGCTTTTATCAGGACCAGCAGTTCCACCACCTGAGCTGAGCAAGCCCCTGGCAGTGAAGAGGTGGAGGCAGGTGAGAAAGAGAAATGCAGAGAAAGGGAGCAAAGGAGGGACCAGATGGGAGCTGGACCCACCAGGAGGAAGGAGTCGCTGTGGCCCCACCATGTATTAGGCCGATACTAGTGAAGTTATATCATGGGGAGATACAACGGGGAAGGCAAAGCATGATCACGATCCTCTGGCAAGACTGGTGGTGGCCAGAGATTTTGAGAAGTTCTGCTGCCATTGTATCATATGTGCCCAGCATAACCCTGGGAAGGGCATAAAGCTACGGCTGGCAAACCAGCCACGGCCGTGGGGATCTTGGGAAAACATTTTTGGAGATTCAACAGTGGTTTCAAGTACCCTCCCATACTCAGAGTTCAGGAGTGGTAGAAAGGTTGAACTGAACATTTGAGAGTGCCTTCAGCCAAAGCAATTGCTGAGACAAGAAAGGTATGTGGTCCCTTTCCCTGCAAGGGGTCCTGATGAGATTGCGAGCAACCCTAAACCTCTCATTGGGTCTCAGCCCCTGTGAATTATTTATGGGGTGAGCAATGTGACTCCTTTATGGGGTAATTACGGGTTGCAGTGAGCCTGGGGCTTACAGGGATAGAATGACACAGTGTGTGAAAGACCTTTGTAACCAACTTATAGTGTCGAAGGACCGAGCAAAACAACAGCAGCACATTGCTGATCCAAGGGAGTCAGAGGAAAGGAGATGGTCCTCCCACAGCTGGTGAGGGTGCTGTCCAAAAGGGCAGTGTTTGCTCCCAGATGGATAGGACCACAGATAGTACTTTCAACAAGTGACTCTTGTGTCTGTGTGCAGACTTGGTGAGGCAGCCGGTGGAAACAATGGACTCAGGTTAAACTGTATGACTCACCTTCTTGTTGCCCCAGAGACAGGAGAGCAGGAGATCAAGTGTACCCAGTGATTGTGTAATTACAGAGAACCTAAGAGATGAACACCAACCAGCCACACCAGACCTGACCACAGTTGATGGAAACACCCACAGCAAATGGAAAGGCAGAAGACACCAAGAGTGTGACAGAAACCCATGAATAGCATGCTAAAGTGTGACGGTAAGGGTACTCTGTAATGAAGGCTGGTTGCTGAAGGTAGATGATTAGTTGAACAGCACAGAATAGAAAAGATACTGGGGAAAATAGATGGAGAGGGATTTAAGTTATAGAAGAGACAGCAGGTTCCACAACTTCGATGGCATGACAGACGGAGAAAGTTTGCACACAGCATCTGACAGCAGTCACTCCCTGCCTGAAAGGGAAGTAGGTACAAATGAGCTGGGCCCTTTCAAAATATTCTCAGATGAAGTGTTGCCTCATCTGGAAGGACTGTTTGGGACCCTAAATGGAGGTGAGGCAGGTGAATTAGTAGGTGTAGCATTTTGGTTGCTTGCGGGGATGAACGTCAGGAGCGAGATGAGTGGGATGGGACGAGTGGCAAGGGGATCATGGAGGGAGTGATCACTGTGGAAAGTGGAGAGTGGTTGGGGAGGTAAAAATGTGTATGGTAGTAGGTTCTCAGTGAAGATGTTGGATGTTGCAGAGAATAATGTGTTGGATGCGGAGGCTCATGAGGTAGTAGATGAGAACAAGAAAACCTCTGTCCTGTCCTCCTCCTCATTATGGCATCTTCCCACTTCTTTTCCAGTCCTGAAGAAGGGTCTCAGTCTGAAATGTGGACAGTTTATTCATTTCCATAGATGCTGCCTGACCTGCTGAGTTCCTTCAGCAATTTGTGTTTGTTGCTCTGGATTTCCAGCACCTGCAGAATCTCTTGAGTTTAGGCATTTGGATGAGCCAGTGCTTGGAAGACAACAGGACAAATGCTGGAGTAGGCTCAGTGGCTATTTGTTTAGATACACTTGTACACCTGCTTGTTAATGCAAGTATCTAATCAACCAATCATGCGGCAGCAACTCAATGCATAAAAGCATGTAGACATGGTCAAGAGGTTCAATTGTTGTTCAGACCAAAGATCAGAATGAGGAAGAAATGTGACTTGAAGTGGATGTGCTGCAGAAGCAGAACACCACGGGCATAGACTCAGTGACCACTTAATTTGGTACAGAATGTGGCAGCTGAATTCATGGGATTTGTGTCAAAGAGTAATTAGTGGTCACCATAGATGTGGTGGGCTGAAGGGCCTTCTTCAGGACTCAATGACTCTATGATATTTTGCTGAAGTTCTTTCCATCACTGAATGAGAAGGCAGACCAGCTGGGAGCGGGCTGAAGGGACTTTGTTCATGCTGTTTAACTCTACATCTCTTAAACAAAAGTGCACAGGCTTTAATTTTGATGAAGAGGTGTTCTAAAACACCACTTGTGTAAGAAAGAATTTATGATTATAATTGTCACTAAAAGTTTGTTGCTTTATAAATTATGTTTAATTGGCAAAACGATTTGTTCCTCTGGTAGAGACGATTGAGTTTTTCTCCTGGGTTTAACACAGTTCTTAACCAACCAAACTCCTCCTTTATGAATATCCACATTATAATTGTCAATTCCAAGTCCGTTCCTTGGATTTCAAATAAGCCAACCAGTGATCTCAGTGTACAGGGGCTAATTTTGCAGATGGACCATCTGTAAATATATTTCTGCAATAAAATTAACAGCCTTTTAAAGGTAAAGTGATGAATGATCAAACATTGCAGATGTTCAGCTGGTAGTGAGGGAAGGTACAGTTGTAGCATCATAGATTTTAATACCGACCTTGGGAAAAAAAAACTATAAAAGCAAACACAGGACCATCAGTCTCCTATGCAGACATTACACACAGTGCCCACTTTATTAAGTACAGGAGGTACCTAACCAAGAGACCTCTGAGGGTATTTCCATATGTTTGCGGTCCTCTGCTGCTGTAGCCCATCCAGTTCAAGACTTGACATGTTGTGTGTTCAGAGATGCTCTTCTGCACGCCACAGCTGTAGCGTGTGGTTATTTGAGTTACTGTCACCTTCCTGTCAGCTTGAACCAGTCTTGCCATTCTCCTCTGACCTCTCTCATTAATAATGTGTTTTCTCCCAAAGACTGTCCCTCACTGGAGTTTTTATATGTTTTTTGCTGCATTCTCTGTAAACTCTAGAGACTGTTGTGTGTGAAAATCCTCAGAGATCAGCAGTTTCTGAGATACTGAAACCACCCCATCTGGCACCAACAATCATTCCATGTTCAAAGTTATTGTGATCACATTTCATCCCCATTCTGATGGTTGGTCTGAACAACACCGGAACCTCTTGACCATGTCTGCATGCTCTTCTGCACTGAGTTACTGCCACATGGTTGGCTGATTTGTATTACGAGCTGGTGCACTCATAATGCAAATCAGCCAACCATGTGGCAGTAACTCAATAAAAATAATACCTATTAATGTGGTCACTAAGAATTTATTACATATCTCCTGTTCAAAAAAAAAATGGTTGGGAAGAGGGGACAGTAATGTGGAGACTAGTATTGTGTCAATTAGACAATACTTGGAAATGGGGCTTGAAATCAGGTTGGCAGAAACAGGAGCATGCAGAACTTGTGACCAAGTCACATCTACTCTCCTCAGCTCTTGATAACTTCGAAGTTCAAAAGTTTAAATTAAACCTATTAAAGTATCTGTAGCCCCCCCTGGCCAACCTCAGGGTCGCTTGGCTTGCTGTTGTCTAGGGAAACAGCCCTCGGTCCCACAAAACTGGGTAATTAATTTGTGTGGATGCTGTGTGATGTACCCCACCCCGCCCAAATAACAGACAATACACCAGATACGATTAAATGATTTACCGTTTATAGATATTACTGGAACTATATAATTAAGAGAGAATAAAATATAAAAGGAAAATAAAAGGCGCCACACTTATCAAAGTTCAATCTCTTCGTGCACAAACAGTTGGAGCTCAGGACCCTTCTTCTTCACCCTGCGACCCCTCGGACCACCTCGACCGGCCACCTGGGACCAACAAAGGTGGTCGACCAGACGTTCCACACGAGTCCGTCTCCGTCTCCTCGCTGAATGCCATCCTCGGGGTCCGACCCCATTAGCGGACATCACAGCACCCGGTCCATCCTCTGTCTCTCTCTCCCGCCTTCTGCCTCAAAACCCTGCACATACAGTATCTTCAAATACACCAAGAACATAACAACTAGCCCAATTGGTTCGCAACGTATTCTTATCACACTCTTAATCAAAACAAGCCGCTAGCGCAAAAACTTTCTCAGCATTTAACATAACAAAGAAGCATTCCTAAGTATAACATAAGAAGCCATTTTAATGAGCCTATGCAGTAACATAAGAGACGAAACCCCCCTACATATCGAATTATCAAAGTACATATATGTGACCATTTATTACCTTGAGATTCATTCATTTGCAGGCATTTACAGGAAAAAATAAATAAAATAGAATTTTACAAGAAAATATACATAAACAAAGATTGTCAACCAATGTCCTAAAAAAAGACAAACATAGAAACATAGAAACATAGACAAGCTGCACAAATAAAAATAATACAGAGAACATGAGTTGTAAAGAGTCCTCACTACTTTTGTGCTTTCTTTTGTTCTCTATTTGCTCTATTTAAGTTTTTAATATATTTGTATTATAATTTATAAAATATTTTAAGTATTGCACTTCACCGCTCCCATACAACAATAAATTTCACGACATATGTTATTAAACCTGATTCTGACTCTGATTCCTGGAAAGTGAGTCTGTAGGTCGTAGAATCAATTCAGATCAGTGCTGAGTGAAGTTATCCATGCTGCCTCAGGAGCCTGATGGCTGTAGAGTAATAACTGTCCCCGAATCTGCTGGTGTGGGACACAGGGCTTCTGAACTTCCTTTCCAATGGTAGTAGTGATGATTATAACCTCACATATGCACACACAGAGGCTAAAAACATTGCGGATGCCCTCCTGAAAGCTGACTAACAGATTGAAACTATTTGCCATCTTGTAGGTTGTAAAAATTTTGGATTGCCTTGAGCCATTTCTTGAGTTGTTTGAGAAAGTAAACCAAATGCAGATAGCATAAGAACATAACAAATTGAGGTTCATTTATGGAGGTCTGGCAAACAAAAATAAGAATAACTGAGTGACATCAGATAGGGAGGAGACATCAAAGCCTAGATAAAGAAATAAATTCCGAGGAGTGTGTTAGAAGGAGGAAGATAAAACAATGGACGTCTCTATGAGGTAATTCTATTGGTTAGGATTTGGGAGGTAAAGGAATGGATGCAATTAATGTGAATGTTCAAAAGGTCAAAGTTGGGCAGAAACTCAAAGATTTATAAGGTGCAGGGAAATCACAGAATGTGGGAGGAATGAGGCCTAGGAAGAAACATATTTTTTTCTTTTTTTCTTTTTTTTATATTTCCGCCGTCCCTCTGATCCAGCACTCACTCCCGGAAGAAACTTTGAAAGACAAGGCATTGTTTAATTGGGAGTCTGTGTAGATTAGTGAGGGTAGTATTGATGGGGAATGGGATTTGGTGAGAGCTGAGACATGAACAACAGAATTATGAATGACATCAAATTTAAGGGCACAAATATAGAAAATCTTGGAAAAGCTAGTGAGGTCAGGCCCTACCCATTACCTCCCACTGGTCTCCCTCCTGCTTCTTTTTCTTCCATGCTCCACTGTCCTCTCCTATTAGATTCTTTCCTCTTCAGCTCTTTACCTCTTTCATCTATCACCTCCCAGCTTCTTATTTCATTTCCCTTCCCACCCACCCAACTTCCCCCGATCTCACCTATCACCCAACAGTTTGTAAACACTCCCCTCCCCCCACTTTCTTATTTTGCCCGAAACAAAGATGGTTTATTTCCCTCCATGGATGCTCTCTGACTTGCTGAGTACCTCCAGCATGTTGTGTGTGTGTGTGTGTGTGTGTGTGTGTGTGTGTAGGTCAGGCAGCAGCTGTGGAGAGCGAAGCAGATCTAGTATTGCTGGTCAGCGACCTTTAATCACTAAGTGTTGTTGCCTTACAGCTCTTGTGACCTGCATTTGATCCTGACACTGACTATCTCATGCATGGAGTTTGAATATTATGTGACTATCGGGATTTGCCCTGGGTGCTCTGGTTTCTCAAAGCTGTGCTGTCAATTAACTCTGAGTCTGGTTAAGTGGCACAGGCTTCATGCCCTTCATGCCCTAACTAATCAAGAATCTATCAATCTCTGCTTTAAATATACCCAAATGGCTTGGCCTCCACAGCCGCCTGTGACAATGAATTCCACAGATTCACCACTGGGACTGATGGGATTACCCAGTGCAGGCTGGCATGGACACGATGGGCCGAATAATCTCTTTCTGTGCTATAGTAAGTTATGTTCCAGAATCTGCCATTTGCTTGCTTTTCAGGTTGAGTTTGTGCAACTAAAGAGTGAAAAAGGCTGGCCAGTGTCAGGTTGGACTGGGTCGGATGGGTCTAGTAGATTCTTTCACAGACGCTGCGTGATCCAATGAATCCATTCAGTAGTTTTCTCCAGATTCCAGCATCTGCAACAAACTCAAAATGCTGAAGGAACTCTGCAGGTCAGTCAGCATCTATGGAAATGAGTAAACAGTTGACGTTTTGAGCCGAGATCCTTTTTCAGCGCCCTTCTGCAGTCTTTGTGTCCACATGAGGTTTCCAACGGTCCGCAACTGGATACTGGATGTTATGCCAGTCTTGGGTTGAACGCAATCACACCCTTGGAGTGGAAGAACCAACAATTTGAGTGTGAACAGTGACTCACTCTGAGACAGTGTGTGTATCACAGATCAGTGTTCAGCAGTGCGAGGTTTCCAGTAACCACCTCCACTGGCTCATTCCAGGAGTTAACCGAGTCACTTTGATGTGTCCACACAAATGTTAGTTATCAATTCAAATCAATCATTTGCTTAAAACCTACTTGTGAGGTGGTTTAAAAATGATTGATTGAAAATAAACTGGCCTCCAGCATGTGCATGCAGGCTGAACCAATTCTGATCGATTTAGCTGAAGGTGATTGATCAGCTGTTTAATCCGGCAGCAGCTTTATTGACAGCACTGTGAACATGTCACTGTCTGACTACAGTGGGGGCTATGTTGCGAAGAGTTTACAAATCTAATCTCAATCCTTTCAAAAGCACAGCATTTTAACCTTCTTCACTACTAAATCAGATCTATCCTCAATAGCAGTTTGAGTAAATTTCTTTGATGTCCTCAGAGAAAGCTAGTGTTTTCTTCACAGATGTACCCATCTATAATTTCAGAAACTCTGTAACATGTAGGCAATTTTCTAGACGGTGAGAGAGAATTATGCATATATCTTAAAGTTGCGCACTTCAACATTACAATAAAATGGTTTAAAATTCAAGTGAGGTAAATGAAATGCAAACATAATTTTGATTGTCAATAACATTGAGTAAATTGTTTGCCTAAAGACAGGAGCAAAAGAGAACTATTGATCCATTAAAGATGTTGCATTGAATTGTCAACTGAAATGTTACAGAGGAAACTAGCTATATCATTACTTTTGTCTCTCTCTCACCATCTGATTCATTGTTTAGGCTTCAGAATTGAGAGATCATTGCAGCCTGCTTCTGCAAACAAGTGGGAAGAATAGTTAGCAATTGTAATGTGGGTGGCAACAACAGAACCAAATTCTGCAAAACTCTAGTCACAGAAGTATCTTGCCCAGGATAACGCTCTGTCTATTCCATCATCTGGCCCAGCCCATCTCCTCATCTCCCAAATTCTCCCTCCACTCCCCACCTTGTCCTCCCATCTCCCTCATCTCCATAACTCAACTGACCATCTCCTTCACCTCTCCAACTCATCCTGTCCATCACCCCCACCTCTCCACTCCATCCTGTCCCATCTCCCTCACCTCTCAACCGCATCGTGTCCATCTCCCCCACCTCTCCACTCCATCATGTCCATCTCCCCCAGCTCTCCACCCCATCCTGTCCATCTCCCCCACCTCTCCAACCCATCCCCTCCATCTGACCCACCTCTCCACCCCATCCTGCCCATCCTCCTCACCTCTCAACTGCATCGTGTCCATCTCCCCCACCTCTCCACTCCATCCTGTCCATCTCCCCCACCTCTCCACCCCATCCTGTCCATCTCCCTCACCTCTCAACCGCATCGTCCATCTCCCCCACCTCTCCACTCCACCCTGTCCATCTCCCTCACCTCTCCACCCCATCCTGCCCATCTCTCTCACCTCTCAACTGCATTGTGTCCATCTCCCCCACCTCTCCACCCCATCCTGTCCATCTCCCCCACCTCTCCACCCCATCCTGTCCATCTGCCCCACCTCTGCACCCCATCCTGCCCATCTCTCTCACCTCTCAACTGCATTGTGTCCATCTCCCCCACCTCTCCACCCCATCCTGTCCATCTCCCTCACCTCTCAACCGCATCGTGTCCATCTCCCCCACCTCTCCACTCCACCCTGTCCATCTCCCCCACCTCTCCACCCCATCCTGTCCATCTCCCTCACCTCTCCACTCCACCCTGTCCATCTCCCCCACCTCTCCACCCCATCCTGCCCATCTCCCTCACCTCTCAACTGCATTGTGTCCCTCTCCCCCACCTCTCCACTCCATCCTGTCCATCTCTCTCACCTCTCAACTGCATTGTGTCCATCTCCCCCACCTCTCCACCCCATCCTGCCCATCTCCCCCACCTCTCAACTGCATTGTGTCCATCTCCCCCACCTCTCCACTCCATCCTGTCCATCTCCCTCACCTCTCCACCCCATCCTGTCCATCTCCCTCACTTCTCCAGCCCATCCTGTTCAACTCCTGCACCTCTCCAATCCATCCTGTCCATCTCCTTCACCTCTCTACTCTATTCTGTCCTTCTCCTTCACCTCTCCACTCCATCCTGTCCATCTCCCTCATCTCTCCACCGCATCCTGTCCATCTCCTTCACCTCTCTACATTCTGCCCCCTTCACCTCTCCACCCCATCCTCTCCATTTCCTTCATCCCTCCACACCATCCTCTCCATCTCATTCACATCTCCACCCTATCTTACCCTCACATCACAACCCCATCTGTTTACTGCCCTATCTCCCTCATCTCCCCACTTCAGAATTAGAATCAAAATCAGGTTTATTCACAGCCATCTCTGACCTTCCAGGCAGAGCTACCTCCCTTGTCAGGAAAGATATTATTCCACAAGAGGAGGAAATCCTCCTCGACGATTAAAGCTTTAGGCCCAAATGGCACAATTAAAAATTGTTGGGATGCATTCTGTATTGAGTTTAAGTTTATAGCAAAGCAGGGAGGAGTGTTTTCTATTTAATATTTGAGGAATATTGTAAATGTGTTGCTGGATTAAGCATTACCTGTTGTTTACATAATTCATTATGATTATATGCACAAAGAATGTGAACAGCACACATCGTCACGCCACTGCATCATACCTAAGCACCTAACTTGACGTAAAATGAAACTGAGACCTTTACTCCTGGGCTCCCATTTTTTCTTGCAATTAGGTTTGTGTTTTGGAGTTGGACATGCCTTTTCAAGTGGAACTTAAGTTTAATGGGCTTAGTCAGTAGAACGGGCACATATCCATTGGGAAACAGGACTTCATGTGGTTGATGCAATCATAGAGTCAGAGAGGAATACAGTACAGATACAGGTTCTTCAGCCTAACCAGGGTCCCCACCTAGCTAGTCCCAATTTCCTACATTTGGCCTATGTCCCTCTAAGGACCACCTCTCCACGTACGTATCGAAATGCATCTCAACTAATACTACTGTACTTGCCTTAACCACTTCTTCTGCAGCTCATTCCATACACTCAGGTCTCCTTTAAATCTTCCCCTCTCACCCTAAACCCATCAACCTCCACCCCCACCCCCCACCAGTTTTGGACTCCCTTAACTTTGGTAAGGATGTGACCATCCACCAAATCTATGATAATTTTAAACACTTCTTTAAAGTTGCCCCTCATTTTCCTACATTCCAACGATTAAAGACCTAGCCAGGCTGGGTAGGTCATTGTGTCCGACGCCGGCCCCTTAGGCCTGAGTTGATGTTGTAGTAGTAGCAGGCTAACCTCTCCTTATCACTCTAGTCCTGGTAAAAATCTCATAAATCTTTTCTGCTCTCTTACCAGTTTAACCAAGTGACCAGAACTTTGCAAGTGCCTCACCTGTAAGTCTCTCACCACAGGTTCAGGATCAGTTATTACCCTACAAATATCAGGCTCCTGAACCAGCGTGGATAATTTCAATCACCACAACTTCAAGCTGGTTTTATGACCTAAGATCCATTCTCAAGGACCCCTTAACCCATGTTCCCAGTGTCATGTTTTATTTGCACAGTTTAACTCCTTTTGCACATTGGTTCTTTGTCAGTCTTCGTCTGTTTATATAAATCCTGTAAGTGCTTGCAAGAAAATGAATCGCAAGGCAGTATAGGATAATATTAACGTACTTTGATAATGAATTTTATTTTGACCTCGACTGTTGACCTCGATCCTTAGCCTTGGTAAATCTAGTTGTCTCAATGCTTCATATATAGGGTGGAAGTATCTGCCTTCATCACATTCCATACTCCAACTTCTCTCAGTGTGAAAACTTTCCACTCAGATTTTCTTTAAGGTTCAAGTTCAAGGTTAATTGCCATTCATCCATAAACACATATACCATACATTGTTCCTCTGCAGCCAAGATGCGTACAATCACACACAGCACATAGTGTCACAAAATAATATTAGCACAGGTCCCTGAGTGGCCTGGCCTGAAAATTCATGGTGCATGGGATGTTGTCCTGGAGACATACGTCTGCAAGACCAAACATCCAGCACATCTGGGTCAGGTGGAGTCAAAGGCATTCTAGTTTGCCCTCCAGGGAGTGAACCCTGGAGGGCTACAACGACAGGAGAGACAGCCTGCAGACTCCAGCTCCCAACCCAGCAGCTCTTTGTGTAATAAATTACAAAATTTACCTTGACGTTTGAACTTCGAATATTTCACAGTATCAGGTCACAACTGTGTCAGAATCACTGGCATTTTCTTTGCGGCAGCAGTACGATGCAATACATAATAATAGTGAAAAAAATCTGTGAATTTAGATAAGTATATATATTAGATATTAAGGCATCTGTCAGTCTTGCGAGACCATGGATCTGCGCCTGGAAAATCTTCACTCGCCAGGGCGCAGGCCTGGGCAAGGTTGTATGGAAGACTGGCAATTGCCTATGTTGCAAGTCTCCCCTCTCCATGCCACCGATGTTGTCCAAGGGAAGGGCAAAGGCCGATACAGCTTGGCACCAGTGTCGTCGCAGAGCACTGTGTGGTTAAGTGCCTTGCTCAAGGACACAACACGTTACCTCTGCTGGGGCTCGAACTCACGACCCTCAGATCACTAGTCGAATGCCTTAGCCACTTGGCCACGTGCCTATATATATATTAGATAGTTACATTAAATAAGTAGTGCAAAAATAAAAATAAAAAGTAGTGAGATAGTGTTCATGGGTTCAATGTCCATTCAGATCTCGGATGGCAGAGGGGAATG
Organism: Mobula birostris; assembly: GCF_030028105.1. Lineage (NCBI taxonomy): Eukaryota > Metazoa > Chordata > Chondrichthyes > Myliobatiformes > Myliobatidae > Mobula > Mobula birostris. The sequence continues at coordinate 54,553,229 of NC_092387.1, read as the reverse complement.
CAAAATGCACATTGTCCAGGAGGCAGCCAAAGATTGTATTATAGTTACAGATTAAGGTACTGCAGGAAGCAGTGGTCAGTACCACTGCAGCACTGTTGGAGGACCCACTTAATGCCATGTAAATAGAAAAAAAATCCAAACATGGCGTATTCTTGTATCAGGCCTCTCTCTCTCTCTCACACACACACACACACACACACACTCATTAATAAAAGGGTTAACAGTAATCCCTCTTTTGCATTGTGAACAAGAATATTGGGCTGTGTACAGGAGCTGTTTATTCATAAGCAGCCTGTCTGACAGAAGCTCAGGTGTGCAATGGCTGGCAGTTCACATTAAAGCCTTCTTCCCCAATGTCACTGCAGTGAATAATTGCCCCCTTCATGATCATGCAGCAGCACTGATAATGGGTGAAGCCTTCAGTACAAAGCTGCTGAATAAATAGCGACTGTCACCACAGCTCTCAGGCATCAGTAGAGTCAAACACCTGAGCAAAGCTGAAAGCTCTTTAAAGCTCTTTGCCTATCATATTTACCCCGAGGACAGTGGTGGAACGCATCCATACTTTAAAGCAAATAGGAATATTCCTGACAACATTGAGTCTGTGATAATTACTGAGGCTTCTTATTATTGATGTCTATCATCAATAGCTGTTGCTTCAACCTTGAGTTTATATTAAATGTCTTCTGCGCAGAGCATTTACAGATCCAGGACATGTAGATTAGTCAATAATCAGAAGCAAAATTCAGCAATTGCTGAAAATCTGAAAGAAAAAAAATAAAATCCAGATAACTCTGGGGTCAGGGAACACTTGTCATTGCAGTATGCCATTTTGATTAAGGTTCTGTGAGACTGGTTCAGGTAATGGAAGGGCAATAATGCTGGTATACACACAGACAGAGTAGAGGTGGCATTTTTAATCTGAGACTGAGATGTAGGCTTATTCCAGTTAGTACAGGGGGGAAATGGTGCTGCGAGTAGAGTGTTACAGAAACACTGAGTCACACAAGCTGAAAAACAGGCCATTCAGCCCACCATGCCCATGCTCACCAACAAGGATCCATCCATACCAATCCCCTTTTCCAGCACTTGGTCCATAGACTTCTATGCCTTGGTGATTCACATCATTAAATGTGAAATTCTTCACCTCCCACTTTCATTTGGGTAGTGCGCTCCAACGTCAACTATTGTCTGGGTGAAAGATGTCTTCCTCACGTTTCAGCTTATCTGATCTCTAACACAAGTGTGTAGGTGTGTGCTTTTGTGTGTTGGTGGGGGAGAATCTCAGTGACCTGATATTAAGCATGGATTATTGTTGTATTGATAAAAATACTTCAGTATTTTTTCTTGCCCTTGAGGCCTGGCAATTGATGCAGTGCGAAAACATACACTGCCTTAATCATTCTGGGCAGGCAGTTTATATGCAGTATGTATTCTACTGAGTGGTAGATCATTTCAAAGTGTCTCTGGATTGTGTCAGTTGTATTCCCTTTATATCAGCTCCCCCCCCCCCCACAACAAACAGAGGCAGACTGTTTTAAAGTTTATTGTAATTTAGAGTATACAGTATTTTATTTCGTGCACTGCACTGATGGCCTCCATTGGCTGGGGTCAACCATGGATGTTACATCCTAGCTCTCGAAGTTGATACACAAGCCAGGATAGTATGATATAGAGAGCAAACTGTTGCCCATGCACCAGGATCACCCTCTCCATGCAGCAGAGGAATCTAAAGGATCAGAAGAGATGGATACAGTTTGGCAACAGCGGCATTGCACTGGTTGCCAGTCAGCCTAGGACTGCCTCAGGGACTCCAGCTTCAGATTTTTCGTCGGTTTTATTCCCAAAGCCTTCCCCATGAGCGGGTATAGCCGCAAGGCAGCAGGGGTTGAGAAGTTTCCATAAATCCCGCCATCTCCAATGGTATCCCACCACCGAGCACATCTTTCCCTCCCCCCACTTTGTTCTCTACACAGCTCCATTGTCCATTCATCCTTCCCCACTGATCTCCCTCCTGGCACTTATCCTTGCAAGCGGAACAAGTTCTACACCTGCCACTACACCTCCTCCCTCACTACCATTCAGGACCCCAAACAGTCCTTCCAGGTGAGGCAACACTTCACCTGTGAGTCTGTTGAGGTCATCTACTGTATCCGGTGCTCCCCGTGTGGCCTCCTGTATATCGGTGAGACCCAACATCAACTGGGAGACCGCTTCGCTGAACTCATCCGCCAGAAAAAGTGGGATCTCCTGGTGGCCACCTATTTTAATTCCATTTCTTGTTCCCATTCCCTTATCAGTCCATGGCCTCCTCTACTGTCCCGAGGAGGCCACACTCAGGTTGGAGGAGTAACACCTTATATTTGACTCTCATAACTACCTCGACTATACCTCTTCCCACCCTTCCACAAGCAAAAATGCTATTCCCTATTCCCAGTTCCTCCGTCTCCGCCGCATCTGCTCCCAGGATGAGGCTTTCCGTTCTAGGACATCTCAAATGTCCTCTTTCTTTAAGGATCCTGGTTTCCCTTCTGCCATCATCAATGTTGCCCTCACCCGCATCTCCTCCATTTCCCGCACTTCGGCCCTCATCCCATCCTCCGGTCACCACAACAGGGACAGAGATCCCCTTGTCCTCACCTACCACCCCACCAGCCTCCGGATCCAGCACATTATCCTCCGCAACTTCTGCCACATTCAACAGGACCCCATCACTAAGCACATCTTTCCCTCTCTACCCCTCTCTGCTTTCTGCAGGGATTGTTCCCTCCACCACTCCTTGGTCCACACGTCCCTCACCACGGATCTGCCACCCGGTACTTATCCCTGCAAATGTAAGTGCTACACTTGTCCCTAGACCTCCTCTCTCACCACCATTCAGGACCCCAAACGGTCCTTCCAGGTGAGGCAACACTTCACTTGTGAGTCTGTTGGGGTCATCTATTGCATCTGCTGCTCCCGGTGTGGCCTCTTCTACATCAGTGAAACCCAACGCAGATTGGGGGACCACTTCGTTGAGCACCTCCGCTCGATCCGCCACAACAGACAGGATCTCCCGGTTGCCACCCATTTCAACTCTGTTTCACACTCCCATTCAGATACAGGTTTCCCCTGCCATCCGAAGGTAGAGCGTTCCAATAAAACGATTCGTAAGCCGGAACATTGTAAAGCAAAGAAGCAATTTCTATTTATTTATATGGGAAAATTTGTGAGCATTCGCAGACCCAAAAATAACCTACCAAATCATGCCAAATAACACATAAAACCTAAAATAACAGTAACATATAATAAAAGCAGGAATGATATGATAAATACACAGCCTATATAAAGTACAAATACTTTTCCACAATCATTACTGTTCTCCGTAGCAAAAATCTCACGCAAGCACCATCCGCAAAAACACGGTGCAAGCGCTCTCCAGTAACCTTTAAGCTATGAAGCTGCCAAATCTTACCAAATAACACGTAAAATTACACAACCGATATAATGTAGAAATAATGTATGTACAGTGTAGTATCACTTACTGGAATTGGTTCAGCGCCGAGCACACTGTGTTAGACTGAGTCGTCGCAGTTTGGGTGGTGCAGTGGCCCCCATCCTCCAGGCCGCCGACAGATACCGAACCGCGAAGCATGCAGGGATGCAGCGGTAGCTGGGAGGCATCCAGCACATCTTTAAGAAAAAAGTCGAAATAAACATGCTAATTAATTATGTGTCAGGCGGCACCTAATTAATTAGCATGTTTATTTCGGCTTTTTTCTTAAAGATGTGCTGTGTGCCTCCCGGCTACTGCTGCATTCTCCACGAATCGGTATAGTATCTGTCTGCAGCCTGGGTGTTGGGATGGTGGGACAGTGAGGTGTCATCTCATCGTCTGTTTCCATTAGAGCAGGCAGCTCATCTTCTCCTATGACTGCCTGCCTCGATGTCGAAGGTCGAGGTTCGTCATCTGCTGTGGCTGATGCCGAAGGCTTGCTTGACTGCTGAGCCTCGCGCATTTTTCTATCATGCAGTTCTTTATAAGGACTCAAACCATCCTGCAAATAGCCCCTAAACCTACGTACCCTTTCAAAATTAAAGTCGTACTTTATCATTGCAATGAAAATCTCATGCAGTCACTTTCGATCCGTTCGCTACTGCATTCGGTTTTGATTGTTATTCTTTCCTCTGCCCATTGCATCAGCTCTTCATCTATCAGTTCTTGGTCATGGGATACCTAAACCTCTTCAACATCATCTTCGTCAGCTTCCACAAGCCAAACTCACTTAGTCCTTACTTCGTTCACCACAATCAAAACGCTTAATTATGTCTAGTTTTACGCTAAGTGTAACACCCTTACGAGCTCTTTGAGGATTTTCCAATACCTTAGAACTCATCTTGCAAACGGCTACTCACAGGCACCTGTTTAAGCAATGCTGGAGAGAATGCAGTTCCGAATCTGGGGAGAGCGGCTGTTCGGGGCGCGCGGCGCGCTGCCTTTTATCGCATGCTTTTTTTTTCGTGACAGTGAAAACAGGGTACTAATGTAGGTCTTTCGTAACAGTGAGGTTTCGTAAAGCGAACGTTCGAAAAGTGGGGGACACCTGTGTGTCCATACATGGCCTCCTCTGCTGCCATGATGAGGAAAAACTCAGGTTGGAGGAACAACAACTCATATATCATCTGGGTAGTCTCCAGCCTCTCGTCATGAACACTGAATTCTCCAACTTCCGGTATTTCCCTCCCCCTCCTTTCCCCCATCTTTCCCCCATCCCAGTTTCACTCTGTCCCCTCCTTCAGCTGCCTATCACCTCCCTCATGGTTCCATCTCCTTCTATTACCCATTGTGCTTTCCTCTATTTCTTCTTCACGTTTCCTGCCTATCCCCTCCCTGCTTCCCCTCCCTCACCCCTTGATCTTTCCCCTTACAAGTTTCTCACCTGGCACCTACCAGCCTTCTCCTTTCTACCCTACCCTCACATTCTTTATAGGGCCCCTTCCCCCTCCCTCTTCAGTCCTGATGAAGGGTCTCGGCCCGAAACATTGACTGCTCGTTTCCACGGATGCTGCCAGACCTGCTGAATTCCTCCAGCGTTTTGTGTGTTACCTTATATTCCATCTGGGTAGCCTCCAACCTGATGGTGTTAACATCAATTTCTCAAACTCCCTCTTCTTCACCATTCCCCATTTTCTTTTCCCTCTTTCACCTTATCTCCTTACCTGCCCACTACCTCCCTCTGGTGTTCCTCCCCCATTTTTTTCTTCCTTGGTCCTTTGTCCCCTTCTGTCAGGTTGCCCATTCCCCAGTCCTTTATCTCTTTCACCAGTCCACCTCCCAGCTCTCTACTTCACCCCTCTCATAGTTTCACCCCTCACCTCTCTTTTTATCCCACTCTCGATCCCTTTACCGGCTGTTTACCGGTCTCACATTCCTTCTCTCTTTCGTGCCTTTCTTAATCTCGCTCATATTTTTTCTCTCTATCTCTTGTGAGTTCCTCTGAATTTGCTAATTTCTTAGGAGGGCTGATAGTGCCTAACAGCGACTCCTTTGCTTGCGTCTTCAGAAACAGTTCTATTTCCACCTTCAATATCTTTATTTTTCCCTTTTGAAGACCCTGACCTGGAGTTACATGCAGACTTCGGTTCTTTGCGGGAATGGGACCCGTTCTTGTGGTTCCACAACTGGCCGTTATTCGACATGCCAAGTGTTTGGCCTGAGAGTCTCGATTGTTCTCGGAAGCTTAAGATCTCGGGGCTTTGGAGAGAGGCGGGTCGAGGGTCAGTGTCACAGCAGAAGACATGTGTCGTCGGCGAGGCCGGAAAATCCTATTGGTTTCCTCATCCACAACATCATCTGATGAAACCACTATTTTCAAATCTCTATTGACTCCTTCCTTTTTGCCTTCCATTCATCCAGCTGGGCTTTGATCTTTGGTCTTTGCATCTTTTTTTACAAGCAGCTTTTTGTCTACTACTTGACCTCATGCAATAAGCTCAATGCACACAGAGTAGATTCTGGTTCTTTATACTCACAAAAGCTGATCATTGCAACTTTCCTGAAGCTCCTTAAACTCTCTTCCAGCTTAAACCAAGCCACATTTTGCAAGTAACTGCCTGATTAACATACCAGAAACTGCCTCAGTTATGTTGATAACAAAAACTGTTGTAGTTAGACCACTGCTTTCATCACTTTCGTGATTATTCTGAGCAGCACAGACCTTCCTTAGTCTGATAAACTTTCCAACCAGAGACACAGAGGTTGGCATCAGCATCTGTTCGTCCTCTGTTGGGCAATGATTCATCGTGTAAAGCATGGACACAATTGTGGCATCATCCAGCACATTTCCTAGTTCACTTTCAGTTGACTCTATTGTCCGGATGAGGCATGCAAATGGTGGATGGATCTCTAATCAAGTTGTAGCTATCTCAGCCATTCACAGCCCCAGTACATTGGCCTTCCTGCTTTTACTACACACAAGCCCACTATGGCTTGCTGATTATTGTATTTCACAGTTATATATGTCATTCCCACAGGAGTTATCTTTTCTCCAGTATAATTTTTTTTGTTGGATATCTGCAGGCTTCAGTTTAGTCTCTTTAAAATGCTGTTTAAACTCATTTTGTGGAATGACTAACACTGCCCAGCCAGTGTCTAATTCCATTTTAATTATCTTGTTGTTCACTTCTGGTGCAAGCCACATTGCTTGTCTATTGTTAGTTTTCACATTGTGAATCATAAGGCTACTCAGTCCTGTGTCACTCTCATCAATATCAGATTTCTGAACAACGGCATGTAGATTAGTGTTCTTTTGGAATCTGTAACTTGGCTTTTTACTCTCCTTTTTCCCTATGCATTCCATTTATTTCTGTCTGCCCAACATGCTCTTTGTGCGTATTCTACTTTGTTGCATTTTCTGCAAGTCTCACCTTTAAATCTGCTTTGTTCTGGTGTAGGTGAGGATCATGCCACCATGGTGACACAATTTGTTTGGCCAGACCAATTTCTGTTTAGACATTGCAATTTTGTTCATGCTCTGTTTCATTCCTGACTGCAACTCAATTTTGTTTCTGCTGTTTCCATTGATACAGCTAATTCAACTGCTCTTTTAAATGTTAGTTGTGCTTCAGCTAGGAGCAATTTTGAATGCTTCTTGTTAGGTTCCACAAAAGTAAATGATCTCTCAATGCATAATTAGGCTCATTATTGAACTGACGATATTCGGACAATTTCTTCAATTCAGCCACATAAACTGAAATGGACTTCCCTCTTTTTGATTCAACTTATGAAACCTAAATCACTCTGAGATCATCAAAGGCTTTGGTTCTAAATGTCACACACAAAATACTGGAGGAACTCAGCAGGCCAGGCAGCATATATGGAAAATAGTACAGTTGACGTTTGGGCCCAGACCCTTCAGCAGGACCTGGCCTCTTGAGTTCCTCCATTTTTTTGGTGTGTGCTTTTCTTGGATTTCCAGCATCTGCAGATTTTCTCTTGTTTGGTTTTAAATGTTCCTGCATTGCTTTCATGATACCAACAAAGCTAATTTTGGCTGGTTTGGTTGGAGAGGTTAAACTTTTAAGCAAACAGCATGCTTTTAAACCCAATGAACTCAGCAAAACTGGTGCTTGTTTCTTATTGAAGGCAAGACAGCGGCTATACTTTGTTTGGAGTTTGAAGAGATTTGGCATGTCAACAAATACACTCAAAAACTTCTATAGATGTACTATGGACAGCATACTGACAGACTGCATCACTGTCTGGTATGGAGGGGCTACTGCACACGACCAAAAGAAGCTGCAGAAGGTTGTGAATCTAGTCAGCTCTACCTTGGTCATTAGCCTACAAAGTACCTAGGACATCTTTCGGGAGCGGTGTCTCAGAAAGGCAGCGTCCATTATTAAGGACCTCTAGCACCCCGGGCATGCCCTTTTCTCACTGTTAGCATGAGGTAGGAGATACAGAAGCCTGAAGGCACACACTCAGCGATTCAGGAACAGATTCTTCCCCTCTGCCATCCAATTCCTAAATGGACATTGAAGCTTTGGACACTACCTCACTTTTTTAATATACAGTATTTCTGTTTTTGTACATTTAAAAAAATCTATTCAAAATACATAATTGATTTACTTGTTTATTTATTATGTTTATTTTATTTATTATCATTATTTTCTCTCTCTGCTAGATTATGTATTGCATTGAACTGCTGCTGCTAAGTTAACAAATTTCACGTCACACGCCATTGATAATAAACCTGATTCTGATTGTTTATTCCATTGGTTTCAAACGACTGGTTAATTTGCTCTTTGTACAATATCCAGTCATCTGTTTTGTTATCAAATGTATCAATCTTTCCGATATAGCCAGTCATTTCTGCTCATTTCTTTATGATTATAATCACCGGGTACTCACTGTTTATGAACCCATGAATTTGTCCATTCGCTGTCTTTTTAAAACTCAAACATCTTGGTCCCTTCCTGAAGAACATGCTGCAATTTTTAAAAAAAAAAAAAAAAAACTTGAACCTTTCTCGCTGCACTTTTTAAAAATTTGAACGTTTTGTTGTGCTTCAACAGGTAGGCAGTCATCTCGGGTTTGTTAAAATTTCCTCATCACCACTATTATATTTGTAACTCCAATACAAAACTAATGCAAGGAAAAGATGGAAGCCCAGGAGAACGGGTTATGTACTTCATATATATATATATATAAAATAATAATGAACTATATAAGCAACAAAATATGCTTAATCAAACAATATATTTACAATATTACTCAAATATTACTGAAATAATAAATACACAACACTTAGAGAGACGGAAGTATTGCTAAATTTAACGCTTGCTATCTCTCTTATTTTTTTGTGTATTGCAAAGACTCTCTGAAATGCCAGGGGTTGCCAGATCTTTGAAGTAACATGGAAAATCAATCCCCCATTCAGAGCTGCCGCCCAGAGAGTGCCAGATGTTACAATCTGGTGGCATATAACCAAGATAATGGAAAAAGACAGCACAGTAGCAAAGCGGTTGGCATTGCAGTTTACAGCTCCAGCGACCCAGGTTCAATTCCCACAGCTGTGTGTAAGGAGTTTGTACGTTCTCCCCCTGACTGCGTGGGTTTCTTTCAGGTACTCTGGTTTCCTCCCACATCTCAAAGGACTATGGGTTAGTAGGTTATTTAGTTACTTGGGTGTAACTGGGCAGCATGGGCTCATTGGGTTGGATACCATCCAGTATCTCGAAATAAAAAAAATTGATAATATATATTAGTTAATTCCCATATCTCAGGAGAGACCTGCTCAATGAAAATCTTTGGGGCTTCAGAACAACCTTCAGGTTGCTGAAGAAAAGGAAGTTTTAATGAACAAGAAGTCAAGCATTTCCATGGTCTATCCATCTGCTGTAATCCTCCCCTTCTTTTATACTTCATAGACATTGGCCGCCTACAGCAGGCATCTCAAAGCTGTGAAGAAATATCTTTGGTTCACTTTCTGAAGATCATCCAACCAAGCTAACAGCCTTGGCAGGCCAATTCCCAAGTCACGATCCCCAGCTAGAGGCTCTGACCATAAAAAAACAATTCTGCTGGTGTGGGAAAGGAGGGGGAACATCACTCACATGTTTGACTCCAAACTATGTGGCACAGTAGTGTAGAATTTAGCAGAATGCTTCACAGCTCCAACTATCACCAATTAGGGTTCAATTCCCACCACTGTCTGTGAAGAGCTTGGACATTCACACCCTGACTGCATAGATTTCCTCTGGGTGTTCTGGATTCCTCCCATATTCCAAAAACATACAGAATAGGGTTAGTAAATTGTGGACATACAACAGGAATTCTGCAGATGCTGGAAATTCAAGCAACACACGTCAAAGTTGCTGGTGAATGCAGCAGGCCAGGCAGCATCTCTAGGAAGAGGTACAGTTGACGTTTCAGGCCAAGACCCTTCATCAGGACTAACTGAAGGAAGAGTTAGTAAGAGATTTGAAAGTGAGAGGGGGAGGGGGAAAGAAGTTGAAGAGCCGAAGAAATTACAGATGGGGAGCAGTGAGAGATGGTTTCACTGAACTCCCGTCGAAGAGAGGATTTAAACTTCTTTGATGTAGGCATCACCAGAAGAGGCTTCGCAGCAGTGAACATGAAAACGCAAACAACAGGAATCCTGCAGCACACATCAAAGTTGTGGGCATGTTATTTTGGTGCCAGAAGTGTGGCGATACTTGTAGGCTGCCCTAGCACGTATTTGGAATGTGTTGGTTGCTGATGCAAAAGATGTATTTCACTGTATGCCTTGACATACACGTGACAAATACTTTACTTTTACTTTACCTTATTGTGGCCAAACAATTGATACTAGAGCATACAATCATCACAGCAATATTTGATTCTGCGCTTCACACTCCCTGGATACAAATCGATAGTAAATATAAAAAATTTAAATTATAAATCATAATTAGAAAATAGAAAAGGGAAAGTAAGGTAGTGCAAAAAAACCGAGAGGTAGGTCCAGATATTTGGAAGGTATGGCCCAGATCCGGGTCAGGATCCGTTTAGCAGTCTTATCACAGTTGGAAAGAAGCTGTTCCTAAATCTGGCTGTACTAGTCTTCAAGCTCCTGAGCCTTCTCCCGGAGGGAAGAGGGATGAAAAGTGTGTTGGTGGGTCGTGTCCTTGATTATCCTGGTAGCACTGCTCCGACAGCATGCGGTGTAAAGTGAGTCCAAGGACGGATAATTTTTAAACACCTGAACAGCTACTTTATAGTGAGCTCCATCACCATAAGACTACAAGACTTAGGAGCAGATCTAGGCCATTTGGCCCATTGAGTCTGTTCCAACATTCCATCCTGGCTGATTTATTATCCCTCTCAACTCCATTCTACTGTCTTCTCCCCGTAACAATCACATGAAGAACTTATCAGGATAATGGAGAAAAGGATGCACCTTGGAAAACTGCTGCATTATATACAGGGACCCCTGGCCCACGATTAGATTAATTGGGCACTAAATTGCCCTGAGATTAGACCATTATTAAATAAGTGAGTTGCTGAGTGGCACAGCTTTGTTGGAACAGAAGGGCTTGTTCCATGCTGTATCTCTAAAATTAAAAATAAATTTTAAAAATGAAAGATTTTCACCTGGATATGAAATGAGTTTCTTGAAGCACTATGATGGGAGTTCATGGAGGCCATGTGAAAAACAGGAGGAAAGGCATCCCATTCGCACTACCAGCCAACCCCAGCAGATATCATAGTCAAACATGCCACTCCAGAACCCACCAGAATCAGGTTATCCTCAGCCACAAGGGATGGCCAATTGCAAGGAGGGTCAGACAGAACTCATTTTAAAATAAGGGGTTGAGAAGGCAAATTAACATAATAATTGAAATTCAGAAAATTGGGGCATAAAGAGTGAAAGAGTAGCCAGCAATGGTGGGGTGTAAATTAGCATCACAGAAGCAGAGGAATTGGAAGTGATCATTTAAGTCAAATCAGGTCAAGGTTATTGCCATATGCAAAGTGTAGTGAGGAGCAGGTGCAATGGAGGAGCCTGCTTACAGCAATTTCACAGGCACTCAAGTACAAATACAGTCATACAGCATCAAAATAGGCCCTTCAGCCCAACTGGTCTATGCTATCCACATATCAGTCCAAATAACACGCAGAATATAAATTACACAAGACAGTGTGTAATACAAGAGAGACTGAAAACATCCTGTTCATCTGTCCTGAAGAAGGGTCTCAGCCCGAAATGCCAACGGTTTACTCTTTTCCATAGATACTGCCTGATCTGCTGAGTTCCTCCAGCATTTTGTGTGTGTGTGTTGCAAGGACGTAGCTGGGGACGAACCCAAGTGCAGGACACAGATGCTGAGGCAGAGTCGTTAGGCGTAGCACCTCCGCGAACGGGGAGCCAATGTCCAGGAGACGATGCGAAGCTTAGAACTAACAGTTCTCAGGAATAGGAAACAAAGTTTACTCTCACAAGAGTCGACCAACAAACTGGCAGCTTCTTGCTGTGGTCACAGGGCTTTTATCCTGCCATTTGATGGGAAGCAGGTGCGTGTAGTTAGTGGTACCTGGGAATGATTGGAATCTAAATGAGGTGATTGAGTCCCAAATCTTGAGGCAAATGGCTATTCTAGGATTGGGAGGAGGAGAGAGGTTAGGGCTAGGAGTAGATGGTAAAGCGTGCCCTGGGGTGGCCAAAGGACGACTGGTTCTCTCCTTCTGCCGTTGTCGGAGCTGGTTGTCCAGCCTGGTGGCGAGGGAGATCAATGAATCCAGGCTGTTCGTGTCATCCCTAGCCGCCAACTCATCCTTAACCTTGTCACAGAGGCCTTGCCGGAATACCTCCTGGAGTGCCTCATCATTCCAGCCCGAGTCGGCCGCTAGCATCCGGAGTATTCTGCAACAGTACATGAGCCTTGATGGAGGGTGAGTAGCCGCTTAACAGCATCTTTACCGCAGATGGGATGGTCAAAAATCTTCCTTATTTCTGAGATGAAGGTGGGCAAGGAAGAGCCGGTCTCTGGCTGATTATCCCAAATCGCGGTGGCACACGCTAAGGCATTTCCTCATAACAACCCCATAATGTAAGCTATTTTAGATCTGTCCGTGGCGTACGTAGATGGCTGCTGCTCGAATACCAGAGAGCATTGTAGCAGAAAAGTCCAGCACTTCCCCAGATCTCCGGCATAGGGTTCTGGTTCAGGGATGCACAGCTCCCTTAGCGGACGTGTTGTTGACGCCTCGGGCATCGACACCACAGACTGTCTGGGCTGGTCAGACGGAGTTCCCAGAGTCAACAGGGTAAGATGGGTGGATACTCGGGTGACCTGCTCACTGACCTTTCTTACATCTACTGACAGGCAACGGAGGTTTTCCATGACTTTCCGGAGCAGCTGATCGTGCAAGCCCAATAGGGAGCCCTGGCTGGCGAGGACTTGTTGCAGAGGATTCGTGTCCGCTGGGTTCATGTTGGCCAGTTCGTTCTGTTGCAAGGATGTGGCTGGGGACGAACCCAAGTGCAGGACACAGATGCTGAGGCAGTGTCGTTAGGCATAGCACCTCTGCGAACAGGGAGCCGATATCCAGGAGACAATGCGAAGCTTAGAACTAACCGTTCTCAGGAATAGGAAACAAGGTTTACTCTCACAAGAGTCAACCAACAAACTGGCAGCTTCTTGCTGTGGTCACAGGGCTTTTATCCTGCCGTTTGATGGGAAGCAGGTGCGTGTAGTTAGTAGTACCTGGGAATGATTGGAATCTAAATGAGGTGATCAAGGCCCAAATCTTGAGGCAAATGGCAAGGTGGGGGATTGCAAGAAGGGACCATGACAGTGTGTTGCTTTGGAATTCTTAGTGTGTGTGAAAGCAAGACCTTGGTGCAAATGAAAACACATAATCAGGGAGAAAACCATTATAGTGCAAGAGGTTGCCCGTCATGTCATAGTGCTGAGGTAAGACTGCAGGGAGATAAGAGCAACAGGAATGGATTGTTCGGTACTCTTGAGGATTACCACTGAGTTCTGAATTACTTGTACCTGTAGAGGGAGATGTAATCGTCAAATATCAGGAAACTCTCTATTGCCATAATAATGCGATTGCCAATTATCATGAAACTCACTATTACCATAATAATTTTCCTCTTCTGATGCTCCATCTAAGAGGCAGCTCTTGAATCGATAGGAGGTATGTCGGCAAGGATGGATAGATTTAAGGCCTGGGGCAGCCACTGTACTCAAGCTCATGATTGGCATTTGAGGCAAGAATCCAATGACTTGAACTGAATCTGACAAGTCATCTCTTACCCAAATCAGCCCAAGCCCTTAAGGAACCTTGACATCGGAGTTTAAATTTAGGAATTTCAATTTCAAATGACAGATACATTGCTGGGATTCCAAAGCTTCACATTTTTGTCTCTTGCTGGAACGTCAACTTTCCAATCTGCATAAACATTTCACTGTCTGTGCTTCACAGGGTAGGGAAACTTTTGAACAATTGTTAAGTTGTCAAATGATATCAGCTGCCACTGGAACCAACGTTTCTGAGAAACTTACTTTGCTGATAATTAATCAAGTACCAATAATGGAATAAAAATGACAGCTCATTTTTTACCTCTTCCCACTATAAAATTGAGTTTCAAAATTCTTCACACTCCTGATTTTTCAAAACTGACTTTCACACCTCCAACAGTGCAATGATGTGACAGTGAACGAGCCTAACGGTGTAATCAATAGACATGCAATTGGTGAGGAGGTGATTTTATTTTTCCTTCTCAAACCTCAGCTATGTAAAGCACTTTGGTCACTTCAGTCCCTGAGTGAAAAAAAACACTAGTATCTGACCACTTTTGAGTAGCGTTATTGAAATCACCTTGCATTTTAAGGCAAGGTTGCAGATAACAAGGAAATGTTCAGTCGATTATATTTTTCAGGAAAATTTTCAATCTCGCCTTCACAGAGCAACACGAGGCATGCTGTTTAATCTCTGCCTTAACTGAAGCTGCAAAATCATGTTTGACAGAGTTCTACGTGAATTCCTGAGCTCGGCAAAGTTCTGAGCCAGGAGCCTCGTCTCACTTCCTTTGTCTTTTAAATTATTGTTGCTGAGCACCAGGAGTTGTCTTTGCCTGCATGTCTCACCTTGGAAAGAAGTAGCACATCATGCAGCCTATTAGTGATTTTGCACACTTAGCTGCTGGTGTGCCCTGTCAACATGCCAGCAATATTCACCGTCTGACACCTACATTATCAGCTGGAAACTTCAAGGGCTTCTGATTGTGATGATATGAGTTTCCATGACAATCGAATGTATTTAGTATACCAGAACAGCCCTGGATAAACAGTGATTCTTTACGAAAACTAGAAGGTCATTACTGCAGATTGTCAAATCAATTCGGAGAGTGTCTCAGCGGATTAAGGCATCTTCTTTCGGCACTGACGTGGTGTCAATAGTACTGGGCCACTGGTGCATGGTCAGATGATTGAAGTGAAATGCCCATCAGTCATTGAGCTGAGGTGGACTAATGATTCCCTGTGCTGCCTATTAGAACTACATGACAACTCAATTCTTGTTGCAGGAAAAAGTGACCTTGTTGCTTTACTTGAAGCTGAATTAAATTGACAAGAGCAGCTAATCTTTACCTTGGGCGATTAACAGAATTTAAGTACAAAACCACAGCCGTGCACATGCTAGATGTATCTTCCTTCACTTAATTCTAGATATTGTTTTATTGTAGGTAATCTAAGCTCGTTATTTCTCGATATGTAACAATGAACAATCTCCACATTGCAATTTCTGCATCCGGAACTTCCTTCCTTGAAACCTTTGGTGTATTTTATAGACAGCCTGAGGACTCCAGCAGATCTATTGTCACCGGTATCCAATGGTACTCAGCTGGTAGCTGACAACGCAAAGGCTGTATTTGCCTTAATACCGCTGCTGGTGGTCCTTGCAATAGGTACAAAATCCATAGCATATTATAAGCAAGAGTTAGAAACTGAAAAGTACTTTCTGAAAAGAGAGTCTGTAATTGGCAGCTCCTAATAAAGGACATAGCTTTCACTTATCTTCATTTACTGGGAGCCTGACAGAATGACAGATCTCTAATCAGCTCAAAAAAGTCAATGATTTGGGAGAAAAGTATGTTGAAATCTGATGGTACATTTTGAAAGAAGAGGCATGTGTCTGATAAACATTGCAACTCCTGAGAAAATAAATCTAAGTTAAAGAATAAGTTGTACGATTCAAGATTGGTTATTGTCATTCTTCAGTAGGAGTGTAATGGAAAACAAAATGATTGTTACTCCAAATCTTATGCAGCATTAAAAAAAACCCCAATAAGTATAAAGATACAATAAAGAAATAAAAACATATAAATATAATAGCAAGCATATAGAACACAATATGCAAGTAACTTATATAAATACAAAATAATCTGCAGATGCTGGGATTGAAGCAACACTCACAACACGCTGGAGGAAGTCAGCAGGTCGGGCAGCATCCGTGGAAAAGATTGAAAAGTCCTGACGAAGGGCTCCAGCCCGAAACATCGACCGATCTTTTCCATGGATGCTGCCCGACCTGCTGAGTTCCTCCAGCGTGTTGTGAGTGTTACTTATATAAATAGTCTGATTATCTGTCATAAAGTATCATTAGATGTTGTATATGTAGTGATGGTGGGGTGAGTTAATGAGTGGAGGTGTACATCACCCTGCCATCTTGGGAGAAGTAATTGTGTTTTAGTCTAGTGGTTCTGGTGTGAATGCTGTATATCCTCTTCCCTGATGGCATTGGGACAAATAGTCCATAAGCAGGGTGGTGGGATTCTTCATGATATCTCTGGCCTTTTTCTGACACATTTCTGCATATACGTCCTTGATGTTGGGTAGACTGGTTTTGATGATGTGGTGGGCAGCTTTAACAAACTGTCGTAGAGTTTCCAGTCAGTCAAAGTGGCCATCTTGTTGCCAATAAATCTGATATTCAAAAATTACTATATTGAAATGACATACTGCTTTGTTTCTCATATAAAACATTTAATGACTACAACCTACCTCCAAGGAATCGCATGCACAAATATTCTAAATGAAGCAATGGACATTTTTAATTAGAGGTCTAAAAGTAACATCTATTTATGTGACAAACAAAATGCTGGTGGAACGTAGCAGGCCAGGCAGCATCTATAGGAAGAAGTACAGTCGACATTTCGGGCCGAGACCCTTCGTCAGGACTAAATGGAAGAAGAGATAGTAAGAGATTTGAAAGAGGGAGGGGGAAGGGGAGATCTGAAATGATAGGAGAAGACAGGAGGGGAAGGGATGAAGCTAAGAGCTGGAAAGTTGATTGGCAAAAGGGATACAAGGCTGGAGAAGGGAGAGGATCATGGGATGGGAGGCCTAGGGAGAAAGAAAGGGGGAGGGGAGCACCAGAGGAAGATGGAGAGCAGGCAAGGAGTTATTGTAAGAGGAACAGAGGGAGAAGAGAGAGAGAGAGAGAGAGAGAGAGAGAGAAAATAAATAAATAAATAAATAAATAAATAAATAAATAAATAAATAGATAAATAAGGGATGGGGTAAGAAGGGGAGGAGGAGAATTAACGGAAGTTAGAGAAGTCAATGTTCATGCCATCAGGTTGGAGGCTACCCAGACGGAATATAAGGTAAACAACAGGAATTCTGCAGATGCTGGAAATTCAAGCAACTTTGATGTGTGTTGCCGGAATATAAGGTGTTGTTCCTCCAACCTGAGTGTGGCTTCATCTTGACAGTAGAGGAGGCCATGGATAGATATATCAGAATGGGAATGGGACGTGGAATTAAAATGTGTGGCCACTGGGAGATCCAGCTTCCTCTGGCGGACAGAGCGTAGGCATTCAGTGAAATGGTCTCCCAGTCCGCGTCGGGTCTTGCCAATATATAGAAGGCCACACCGGGAGCATCAGACGCAGTATATCACACCAGCCAACTCACAGTTGAAGTGTCACCTCACCTGGGAGGACTGCCTGGGGCCCTGAATGGTGGTGAGGGAGGAAGTGTAAGGGCATGTGTAGCACTTGTTCCGCTTACGAGGATGTGCCGAGAGGGAGATCGGTGGGAAGGGATGGGGTGGACAAACGGACAAGGGAGTCGCGTAGGGAGAGATCCCTGCGGAATGCAGAAAGTGGAGGGGAGGGAAAGATGTTCTTGGTGGTGGGATCCCATTGGAGGTGGCAGAAGTTACGGAGAATTATATGTTGGACCTGGAGGCTGGTGGGGTGGTAGGTGAGGACAAGGGGAACCCTACTCCTAGTGGGGTGGCGGGAGGATAGGGTGAGAGCAAATGTGTGTGAAATGGGAGAGATGTGTTTGAGAACAAAGTTGATGGTGGAGGAAGGGAAGCCCCTTTCTTTTAAAAAGGAAGACATCTCCTTCGTCCTGGAATGAAAGGCCTCATCCCAAGAGCAGATGCGGTGGAGATGGAGGAATTGCGAGAAGGGGATGGCATTTTTGCAAAAGACAGGATGGGAAGAGGAATAGTCCATGTAGCTGTGAGAGTCTGTAGGCTTATAGTAGTTACGTGCTTAATTGTCAAGTACACACAGTAGACAAGCTAAGCTTTTCCTCGCCTTTTTAAAGTGATGGGATCAAAACAATAACATTAAAAAGATCCCACTTTGATATTCTGTGGGAATAAGATGTGTTACTTGATTTGCGCACATGACATTCCACCTGGCAAAAGACGATGAACCGCGTTTTCAACAACTTGTTTTCACCAGGTAGCTCAGAGTCTGCCAACTTCATCACATTCACACAGTACAATCGATCATTATACTTTAAATTCAAGGAACTTAGCTAACCGCTCCCTCTAGTACACATAAAATCCTGTGCAATGAAGTCTCTGAATAAAATTGGCTGCATGAGACAGGTACCTGCTAATCTAATTTTGGCGAGAGTTACCACAGTATTAGACAGGGATTGCCAGTAATATACTTAGTTATTGCAGTTGGCCATTTTGCAGGTGTTGATAAAATAAATGGCAAGTTGTAAAATAAACTGCAGCCCATTCCTTATGCATTATTAAAGCAAACTGTAACAATAACAATGTCTAACCAGTAAAGAGAATTACTTCAGATAGAAGTAATGTTGCTCAGTACCAGACACTGGTGACTTGATGTGCACAGTAAATGGATTCACTCTGCTGCCATTGTTGGATTAACACACAGAAAAGAATTAATGACCTCCTAGAGGACCACAAACTTGTCATGGGGTTTGGAGGCATGTGTGCCTCAGTGACCTGAAGAGCGATACTGATTGGAGTCAGGCCTTATGCTTTGGCTCTTGGAAGGGTCACCCATGCCAAACAGGTCAAAGGGTAGAGGCCAGACTAAGGGTGGTCCACTGGTCCTCCAGGTTCCGGGATCCAGTTCAGGGCTAACAACCCTGACTGGTAAAATAAACCTGTTATGAACACAGCCATGAAGAATTCTTCTCTATATGTGTGAGACAGTACATGGCTAAGGACAGACAGAGGTGGAGAACTTTCATTGCTGCCCTAAACACCAGCAGTGTAACCGGCAGTAGATTAGTAAATAAGAATTAGTGAACCAACAATACCTAACATGTCTATTGTTTTATACACTTAGTGGCAACTTTATTAGATGCACCTAAACACCTGCTCATTCATGCAAATATCCAATCAGCCAATCATGTGGCAGCAACTCAATGCCAAAAGCATGCAGAACTGATCAAGAGGTTCAGTCATTGTACAGACTAAATATCAGAATGTGGTTTTGACCATGGAATGAGTGTTGGTGCCAGATGGGGTGGTCTGCGTATCTCAGAAACTGATGCTCTTGGGATTTTCATGGACAACAGTCTCTAGAGTTGACAATGCCTTGTTAATGAGCGATGTCAGAGGAGAATGGTTAGAGGAGAATGTTTCAAGCTGACAGGAAGGTGACAGTAACTTAAGTAATCACGTGTTATAACAGCGATGTGCAGAAAAGCATCTCTGAACACACAACACATTGAACCTTGATGTGGTTGGGCTACAACAGCAGGAGGCCATATATATATATATGGCCACACTAAACAGTTACTTGTGCATTTTATATCATAGGATTGTTTTTATATTTATTGCATTTTTATGCTTATTGTGTTTTTTATGCTGCATCGGATTCAGAGTAACAATCATTTTGCTCTCCTTTTCACTCGTGCACTTGATGACAAGCATGCTTGAATCTTGAATCTATACATAGACAAAGATAAAATAAAATGCTGAGAATAATTATCTTGGACTTTAAAAAATACAGTATATATTCTTATCCAGAGGAGTCACGTCACTAATCCCTGTTTTTAAGTACAGGGAAAAGAAGTTGGTGACCTGACGAAATTGAAGACACCAAATTATCTACAAAGCCAACAACTGGCATTGGTTAAGCTACACTTGAGGAGAACAGGATCACTGCAGCACAGCAAAGCCAAGAAGTTCCTCAGAGCTGCTGCTGAAACTTATTATAATTGCCTCGTAAAGCCTACTTGAGCATGTAAGTGGAGTATCTGCTGTGTTTCCAGTGAGGGATCTCTGACGAAGTTCCTAGTCTTTCCTCTAATTGCATAAGTGAGTAATGTTGGGTAATGATTCTATAGACCTCAAAGGTTCCCCGCCGTTCCCCCAAGCAGGTGATTGCAGAGATGCCATCAGTACGAATAGATTACTAACCTGCAGAACTTTGCTGAGTACTACCAGATAAAGCCACCTGCTAACCATTAGAAAATGGAAAGTCTGAATGATTTTCTCCTTCTTTAGCCAAGGTACACAACAGCACCCAAATCAAGACTAACCATTTGAAGTATTCCTTTCGGTTGGATGCAACGGTCCAGCAATATAAAAGGGTTGGAGTTCAGTTACACAGCAGGGAAGGGTACATGTTAAAAACCAGCAGGAGATGAAGCAGCATAGGACTGTGTCACTACATTATTATGTTTAAATTGAGAGTGTGGATGGAAAGCAGAAATTCTTTTAAGTTTTGGGATACAAGCTACAGTGCCCACATAATTATTTTGCGTATATTTGACAAAAAAATGATGCACCGATATATAAATAGTCCACGAAACTGTGAGCCTATTTTTACACCATTTATTTATTTAGTAATTTATGCTAATTCTGTTTCTTTGCACGGTATTTTTGCCACAAAACAACAAATTTAACGTCATATTCGAGTCACTGATGGAGGCCAAGTTATTGGGTACATTCAAAGCAGCGGTTGATAGATTCTTGGTTAGTAAGGGCATCAAAGGTTACGGGGAGAAGGCAGGAGAATGGGGTTTGAGGGGGCACAATAAATCAGCCAGGACTGAATGGCAGAGCAGACTTAATGGGCCAAATGGCCTAATTCTGCTCCTATAACTTATGGCCTTATGATAATGAACTCGATTCTGACTCCCATCTATGCAAGTGAATGTAAAGTTGTCATATACACGAATTTCCTTCAGCCCAATTTGAACTTAGCATTCTACCAAGACTATCAATAAAAAAAACAATTAATGCCAAGATTAAATGCATTGAGCAGCATCTGTGAAACTGTGAAGAGAGCATGTATAAACTATATACTTAAATTGCCTAATTGTGGTTTATGACACGTGACAAGTTATGCCGTGGTCTAATATAACCTTTCAGGGGAAAGACAGCTGTTGAAGGTAAACTTTATTGAACTGGATAAAACGATTCACATAATACTTTGGCAAACTATGATCTAGTATTAATTAAGCATTTACAATGTTTAATTAATAGTCGATCTTATTTTAATGTTCATTTAAGTTCACAGCTGGTCTAGAGCGCACTTATTACTGTAATAAATCCTGGTTGTCCCATCCATTTTTACACTGAGAGGCAATAACACTTTGTTACTAACCTCTCTGTATTCTACTCCTGTTGTGTGAGACGCTCAACACACAATGTTCGATTAACATGTTAAATGCATCAATTTCAGTCGAATTAGGGAAAAGAAACGAGAACAGTTTTTATTTCATCAGTATTTGTGAAAGCAATTGCAGCACTGTCCCAATAAAATAAACCACCAGGTCATTAGATTAAATTTCTGGTTCAAGAGAAATTGAAATCATTAATGCACATCTTTTGGATGCCTTGAGTCCTTTTAGAGATTCAAAATTAAGTCGGTGTTGAATGCAGTAGACGTCAACTGGATTAGTTAGATCCTGACATCAATCAGTGCACACTGAAAAGTTGAACCCATTTTGGAGCTCAGTGATATGTCTGCTGCCCTTTCTCAATCTCTCTCGGCTGATAAGCCAGAGGAAGGATACTCACCCACCAAAAATGGGTTCATTGACTCCTAATGGAGTGTTGTTGATTTATTGTCTCCAAACTGTTTCTATGACCACAGAAAGCACACAAAAATAATGTGCTCACACTTTACTCCACAAGAGTTTTCTGTGGTTGTCTCAAGCTGTAAAAGCCCACGTGGATGGTGTGACAGCAGCTGGAGGGCTTTTGCAGAGCTCTTCACATACCAGACGCTCCGTGACGTGGATGCAATTGGAGAATGAGCAAAGGCCACATAGAACGGGTAAGGTGTCGGAACGGGGACAAGCAGGTGAGGAAGGGTTCTCTCTGAAGGTATCACATCTCACAGCTTGCACTCCATTGTCAATGTAAAGGAGGCAGCTTCCTTCTCTTTTGTATTGCGTACAGCAATAGTGTGTGCTTTATCCAGGACTGGAACTCTTGGTGCCTTTGATCGCACACATTTTATCTCTGCCAGCTGATCACCAAAACCAAAAGGGAATCCAGCTGGTATATGAGCAGAGGCTGGTCCATGCCTGGTACCCCTGGCATGGTAAAACATGCCCCTGATCCTACGTGTCTGTGCTATTCCAAGTTAGTTTTTCATTTCACCTGTGCATAAATGTACTTGCGCATATGACAATACAGTTCAGTCTGACTTTAACCATGAGCATCATGCCGACAATGAAAGCCACTTTTTACAAGAAATGTAAATGGAACACAATTCTAACAGGTAGAAAGCACACTTCCACTGCATGGGTCTCTAGTGAAGGACTTTGAGCTGGGAAGGGGTAGTCCTTACCACAACTGTATGACGAGGAGTGGAGGAGTAGGAGGTGAAGAAGGGTGAAGAGTAAGATTTCTGCTTACTCAGCTTCCATTTAGCAGAGCAACAATATCACTGAAAATCAGAATTAGAATCTGGTTTATTATGGGAGAAATCTGCGAGTCTGAGAATCCTAGGACAAGGACTGAAGGCCTATATCCAGCTTGTCCTGGGGTTGGCGGGTTGGCGGCCTGTCTGGTTGTGTGAGTGGGTGGTTTGGTGGGAAGGATGGGAAAGGGGCGTGTTTTGTTTTGTTGGTGTTGCTGCTCCTTGTGTTGTTCTGCTGAACATTGTCGGCATGCTACATTGTTGGCGAAAGTGTGGAGACACTTGCGGGCTGCCCCCAGCATATACTTGAGTGTGCTGGTTGTTAATGCAAATGATGCCTTTCAGTGCATGTTTCGAAGTACATGTGGTAAGTAAATCTGAAATTGACAACTCCTGAAATCTGTGGGGTTGAGTGGCAGTAGTAAAGTGCAAGCAATAAACATAACAAGAATAAAAAAAGGTGTAAAAGATGAAAGATCTCACTCCCAGTACAAGGTCGCAACTTTGTTCCAACAGAATTCTGCAATAGTCACTCCTGTCACTACCACCATGTTCACAAACATATGCAGCAAGTAGATTAACCCTTTACATTTACTCAGGCCTGTATTGTAAATAGCTCCCACAATGCAGTGACACTGTGTTACTTCTCTCAATTCATTTAGCAGTCCTGTTGAAAGTCTGTTTGTTCATCATCCCCCTTCCTGCCTCTCCCTCAGTCTAAATAGTTTTCCTAAATACAAGATATTCTCTCTGCTAGTAATCATTTGAAGCATTCCCAATTATTTAAAATTCAGATCTTGCAGGAGCATAAGAGTCTGTAGATACTGGAATCTCAAAGTTCAAAGTTCAAAGTAAATACATTATCTAAGGGCATATATGTTAGCATTTACTCGTGAGATTCACTTCCTTGCAGACATTTACAGGAAAAAATACAATACAGTTTTATAAAAAACTAAACATAAATAAAGATTGACAATCGGTGTGCAAAAGGAGACAAACTGTGCAAATAAAAATAGTACTGAGAACGCGAGTTGTAATGGGACCTTGAACGTGAGTCAATGATAGTAAAATTAGTTGAGTTGTGGTGAATGAAGTTGCCCACATTGTTTCCATACCAGGCCGTGTTGCAACTAGTTCGGACACTCTCCACTGTACATCTATAGAAGTTTGTCAAAGGTTTTAGTGTCATGCTGAATATACGCAAACTTCTAAGAAAGTAGAGTAAGAAAGTAAACTTTTAAGAAAATAAAAAGAAAGAAAGCAAGCTTAAAAAACCACAACCGATGGAGGAATTCATTCTCAACAGATGCTGCCTTACCCAATGAGTTCCTCCAGCAGTTTGATTTTTGTCTCATTTATTGTAAGAAATTTGTTCAGCAAGATGTAATACAATCCACAGATATGATAAATAGTATTTATTGAGTTGAATCAGGTGCATTTCTAATTCATGGCATTTTCATCAAAATTACCATGCTTGCATTAATTGCAAAATGCATCCATCAGTTCCTGCCTTCCCAATAGAGAAACCACATTCACCACACTATTTGGTGGGTCGAGGGGGGTGTTGTTACTGGACTGCTTTAGGCACTCAGTGGCCACTTTATTAGGTACACTTGTACATCTGTTTGTTAATGCAAATATCTAATCAGCCAATCACGTGGCAGCAACTCAATGCAGAAAAGCATGTAGATATGGTCAAGTGGTTCAGTTGTTGTTCAGATCAAACACCAGAACGGGAATGAAATGGGATCTGAATGACTTTGACTGTGGAATAGTTGGTGGTTTGAGTATCCCAGAATCTGCTGATCTCCTGGGATTTTCATGCAGAGCGCTCTCTAGAATTTATAGAGAATAATGCGAGAAAACATTCAGTGAGTGCCATTTCTGTGGGTGAAATGCCTTGCTAATGAGAGAGGTCTGAGGAGAATGGCCAGGCTGGTTCAAGCTGACAGGAAGGCGACAGTAACTCAAATAACCACGTGCTACAACAGTGGTGTGCAGAAGAGCATCTCTGAGTGCACAACACATCGAACCTTGAAGTGGATGGGCTACAACGGCAGAAGACCACAAACATACAGTTTTTATTACGTAGAGGAGGTATCTACTAAAGTGGCCACTGAGTGTATGTGGCTAATATCTCTCTAATGACAGAACATGGTAGCTCTTTTTAACCCCGTAGATTTGGCATTTATGAGCTAACAAAAACATCTCCCCTTGTGTGTGTACATATATACACACACACAGAGGCACTATATCCAGAAAGGCTTAATGAAACCTAATCCTTGTGACGCTGGCATGCTGAGCATTCAGAAAGTGTTAAATAGTGAATTGCTTAAAAAGTTGGAAAATGCAGCAATCCAGAAAAATTGAATCTGAACAGATAAAAGTCTACTCCAACATCACAAATGGCATTGCTTGTCACATAAAGGAAATGATGCAGATGGAAAAAATGGATATATGCGCATACATTTATAAAATCCATGCTGACTGCACACAAAAAATGAAATTTCTAGTACAGTACACTTCACATCTATATTATTTGATTTTCAGCTTGGTAGTATTAACTCATCTTTTGCATTAGGACTAACAGCACTGATTTCAATTCATCAAATTCACATTGAAAATGTTTCATTTCTGAACAATAAGCTAACACATATAAAAATCCAATTTTTATCACTGCACACACTCAATCTCCTGAATCCTTCCACCACAGACAGAAGCTCTATGCCGGTAATTCTCAGGGTAACGCTGCTTTAACAATCTTCATTGAAATACTCTTTATAAATGCAGTAACAAAGACTAATAAGGGAAAGAAAAAAAATGAAAGTGTAATGTGGTCAAATTGGCAGCAATTGTTCCTTCCCATATCATAAGATGCAGTATTGAACTGCAGGATTAACTTAAAAAGAGAAGTACTCAGCGCTCTAATCCAATTTCCCAGTAGAGGAATCTTTTCTATATCACTAAACAGCTGGTGTTTAGAAGTAGTGAGTGAACATGAGATTTTTTGGAAAATCTCCAAATAGTATGTTGTAGGTACATGTAATAATTTAATTTAAAATTTGACTTATTTCGAAAACCTGCTTTTATCTGTCGAGATGTGCTCATTAGTTCTGAATCCATCAACAGTAATCTCTAAAAATTAGCTTTATTTGTCACATGTATATTGAAATATACACTGAAGTGTGTCATTTGCATCAAGTCAAATCAGGGAGAATTGTTCTGGGGGCAGCCGGAAAGTGTCATCAACACCACGTGCACAAAACTTACTGACCCAACTGTCTGCCTTTGGAGTGTGGGTGGAAACTGGAGTACCCGGAAAAAACCCACACGGTCAAGGTGAGAGCGTACAAACTCCTCAGAGACAGTGATGGGGATTGAAACCCATTCGGTGAGTGCTGTGAAACAATTGCACTAACCACTACACTGAACCAACAGAGTGCCACGTGGGTGGCCAAAAGTATGGATATGTAGAGACCATGAGGGAAACATATGTAAAGGATTGACAATCATTGAATGGTTTATTGTTTATAATTTCATTTTTGAATAAAGTATATGTTGAAATAATTTTTTTTTAAAAACTACTACACTGCTGTGCTATCCACACCTCTATGTGCACTGGCTCGTTTAGAAACTGGGGCAGTTGATGGTGGATCAAATAAAGTCTAAGCTTTTCATCAGGCAATTTATTTTGGATAATCAGGTTCTCTGAAGGTATAAATGGATTAAACTGTCTGAAGATATTGAACAAACCTCTGGCCTTCCAAGGATGTCCTCATGTACGTTTTAGGGTTTGGGAGCATATTGATCAGACTCAATCCAATCTTCATTGCAAGGTAAAGTATATAAGAATACAACTTCTCTATCAGTGCTGTTGTTGGTCTAGGGGTGTATGATTCTTGCCATGGGTTTCAATTTGTGAAGTGTCCTGGTTCAAATCCTGGATGAGCCATAAGACCAAAAGACATAGGAGCAGAATTACATCAGTTAACCCATTGAATCTTCTCAGCCATTCCAACATGGCTGATTTATTATCCTTCTCAATGCCATTTTCCACAGATTCATTACACTCTGGCTAAAGATATTCCTTCACATCTCTGTTTAAATGAACATATCTCTATTCTGAGTCTGTGCCCTCTGATATTTGACTCTCTCACTATGGGAAACGTCATCTCCACATTCACTCTATCCTGACCTTTCAATATTCAATAGGTTTCAATGAGGTCCCCTCTTATTCTTCTACCCTCCAGTGACTATAATAACAAAGCCATCAAATGCTCCTCATACGTTAACTCTTTCATTCCCAGAATCATTTGTGTGAACCTCCTCCAGACACTCTCCAATGCCAGCGCATCTTTTCTTAAACACGAGAAAATATGCTGTTGCTGGAAATCCAAGCAACACACACACAAAATGCTGGAAGAATTCAACAAGTCAGGCAGCATCTATGGAAAAACGTAAACAAGATGACGTTTCGAGCTGAGAGCCTTTGTCAGGACATGGAAGAAAATGAGAACTCAGAGCAAGAAGGTGGGGGGGAGGGGGAGGAATAATTATAAGGTGGTAAGGAATAGGTAAAACTGGGAAAGGGGGAGGGATGAAATAAAGAGCTGGCAAGTTGATTAGTGCAAGAGATAAAGGGCTGGAGAAAGGGGAATCTGAAAAGAAAGGGTAAAAGACCATGGAAGAAAGGGAAAGTGGAGGAGCACTAGGGGGAGTGATGCACTGGTAAGGAGATAAGGTGAGAGAGGAAAACAGGAATGGGGGGATAGTGAGAGAAGGGGCAATTAAAAGGAGGGGAGGAGAAGATGGCGGCACAACACAGCACACGCGGTTGCTCCGAAATGATATCGTATTTGTTAAGTAGGGGCCATGCACAATCCTGATTTGATGGAGACAGAAGTGAGAAGCATGGAGGAACATCTGGTGAAACTTCTGAATTGCCTGCTTCGCTGCTGCTACTACTGTGTGATCGAGAATCTCCGGAGGGGAAGGCCCCAAATCCTCGGCTTTGCCTATTGCCTGTTGCTGGGGCCAGGGTCGAAGCGCTTGGCGTTCGAAGCGTTCTTTATCAAATTACGGTATTGCTTTGCACTGTTGTAACTATATGTTATAATTATGTGGTTTTTGCCAGTTTTTCAGTCTTGCCTTGTGTTTCTGTGATATCATTCTGGAGGAACATTGTATCATTTCTAAATTAATGCATTACTAAATGACAATAAAACAGGACTGCGTGTCCTCATAATCTAAAACTACCAGAAATTTGAGAAAAACAACAGGAATTCTGCAGATGCTGGAAATTCAAGCAACACACATCAAAGTTGCTGGTGAACGCAGCAGGCCAAGCAGCATCTGTAGGAAGAGGTGCAGTCGACATTTCAGGCCGAGACCCTTTGTCAGGGCTAACTGAAGGAAGAGTGAGTAAGGGATTTGAAAGTTGGAGGGGGAGGGGGAGATCCAAAATGATAGGAGAAGACAGGAGGGGGAGGGATGGAGCCAAGAGCTGGACAGGTGATAGGCAAAAGGAGATACGAGAGGATCATGGGACAGGAGGTCCGGGAAGAAAGACAAGGAAGTGGGGGGGACCCAGAGGATGGGCAAGAGGTATATTCAGAGGGACAGAGGGAGAAAAAGGAGAGTGAGAGAAAGAATGTGTGTATAAAAATAAGTAACAGATGGGGTACGAGGGGGAGGTGGGGCCTAGCGGAAGTTAGAGAAGTCGATGTTCATGCCATCAGGTTGAAGGCTACCCAGACGGAATATAAGGTGGTGTTCCTCCGACTTGAGTGTGGCTTCATCTTTACAGTAGAGGAGGCCGTGGATAGACATGTTAGAATGGGAATGGGATGTGGAATTAAAATGTGTGGCCACTGGGAGATCCTGCTTTCTCTGGCCGACAGAGCGTAAATGTTCAGCAAAGCGGTCTCACAGTCTGCGTCGGGTCTCGCCAATATATAAAAGGCCACATCGGGAGCACCGGACGCAGTATATCACCCCAGTCGACTCACAGGTGAAGTGTTGCCTCACCTGGAAGGACTGTTTGGGGCCCTGAATGGTGGTAAGGGAGGAAGTGTAAGGGCATGTGTAGCACTTGTTCCGCTTACACGGATAAGTGCCAGGAGGGAGATCAGTGGGGAGGGATGGGGGGGACGAATGGACAAGGGAGTTGTGTAGGGAGCGATCCCTGCGGAATGCAGAGAGAGAGGGGGAGGGAAAGATGTCCTTAGTGGTGGGATCCCGTTGGAGGTGGCGGAAGTTACGGAGAATAATATGTTGGACCCGGAGGCTGGTGGGGTGGTAGGTGAGGACCAGGGGAACCCTATTCCTAGTGGGGTGGCGGGAGGATGGAGTGAGAGCAGATGTACGTGAAATGGGGGAGATGCGTTTAAGAGCAGAGTTGATAGTGGAGGAAGGGAAGCCCCTTTCTTTAAAAAAGGAAGACATCTCCCTCGTCCTAGAATGAAAAGCCTCATCCTGAGAGCAGATGCGGTGGAGACGGAGGAATTGCGAGAAGGGGATGGCGTTTTTGCAAGAGACAGGGTGAGAAGAGGAATAGTCCAGATAGCTGTGAGAGTCAGTAGGCTTATAGTAGACATCAGTGGATAAGCTGTCTCCAGAGACAGAGACAGAAAGATCTAGAAAGGGGAGGGAGGTGTCGGAAATGGACCAGGTAAACTTGAGGGCAGGGTGAAAGTTGGAGGTGAAGTTAATAAAGTCAACGAGTTCTGCATGCGTGCAGGAAGCAGCGCCAATGCAGTTGTCGATGTAGCGAAGGAAAAGTGGGGGACAGATACCAGAATAGGCATGGAACATAGATTGTTCCACAAAGCCAACAAAAAGGCAGGCATAGCTAGGACCCATACGGGTGCCCATAGCTACACCTTTAGTTTGGAGGAAGTGGGAGGAGCCAAAGGAGAAATTATTAAGAGTAAGGACTATTCCGCTAGACGGAGCAGAGAGGTGGTAGAGGGGAACTGATTAGGTCTGGAATCCAAAAAGAAGCGTAGAGCCAGAGAAAGCAGGATCTCCCAGTGGCCACACATTTTAATTCCACATCCCATTCCCATTCTGACATGTCTATCCGCGGCCTCCTCTACTGTAAAGATGAAGCCACACTCAGGTTGGAGGAACAACACCTTATATTCCGTCTGGGTAGCCTCCAACCTGATGGCATGAACATCGACTTCTCTAACTTCCGCTAGGCCCCACCTCCCCCTCGTATCCCATCTGTTACTTATTTTTATACACACATTCTTTCTCTCACTCTCCTTTTTCTCCCTCTGTCCCTCTGAATATACCTCTTGCCCATCCTCTGGGCCCCCCCCACTTCCTTGTCTTTCTTCCCGGACCTCCTGTCCCATGATCCTCTCGTATCCCCTTTTGCCTATCACCTGTCCAGCTCTTGGCTCCATCCCTCCCCCTCCTGTCTTCTCCTATCATTTTGGATCTCCCCCTCCCCCTCCAACTTTCAAATCCCTTACTCACTCTTCCTTCAGTTAGTCCTGAGGAAGGGTCTCGGCCTGAAACGTCGACTGCACCTCTTCCTACAGATGCTGCTTGGTCTGCTGCGTTCACCATCAACTTTGATGAGAAATTTGAGAAATCGATATTCATGCCATCAAATTGGAGGCTACCCACACAGACTATAAGGTGTTGCTCCTCCAACCTGAGTGTGATCTTTTCTTAGATGAGGGGCCTAAATCTGCTCACAATACTCCACGTGCATTCTGGCCAATGCCTTGTAAAGCCTTAGTATTACATCCTTGCTTTTATCTTCTAGTCCTCTTGAAAAAAAATGTTAACATTGCACTTGCCTTCCTTATTACAAACTCTACATGTAAGTTAACCTTCAGGGTATCCTGCACAAGGACTCCCAAGTCCCCTTGCACCTTGGATTTTTGAATCTTTTCACTATTTAGAAAATAGTCTATGACTTTATTCCTTCCACCAAAATGCATGACCATACACTTCCCTACACTATATCCTATGTGCCACCTTTTTGCCCATTCTCCCAATATATCTAAGTTCGTTATCAGAGTCCACCTCCCCAACATTACATGCCCTCCACCTATCCTGTATCATCCACAAACCTGACCACAAAGCAATCAATTCTGTCGTCCATATCATTGACATATAATGTGAAAAGAAGTGGTCCTAAAACCGTCCCCTGCAGAACACCACTAATCACTGGCATCCAACCAGAAAAGACCCCATAATTCTCACTTTTTGCCTTCTGCTCATCAGCCAATCTTCTATCCATGCTCATATCCTTCCTGTGATACTATGGACTCTTATCTTGTTGAGCAGCCTCATTTGCCACACCTTGACAAATGCCTTCCGATAATCCAAGTAAACAACGTCCACTGACTCTCCCTTGTCTATCCTGCCTGTTACTTCCTCAAAGAATTCCAACAGATTTGTAAGGTAAAGTTTCCCCTCAATGAAACATTGATGACCGTGGCCTATTTATCATGTGCCTCCAAGCACCCAAAACCTCTTCCTTAGTGATGGACTCCAACATCTTCCTAATCATTGAAGTCAGGCTAACTGCCTACAATTTTCTTTCTTCTGCCTCCCTCCCTTCTTAGTGGAGTGACATTTGCAATTTTCCAGTGCTCCTGAACCATTGCAGAATCTAGGGATACTTGAAAGATCATTACTAATGCCTCCACAATCTCTTCAGCTACCTCTTTCAGAACATTGGGATGTAGTCCATCTGGTCCAGCTCACTTATCTACTTTCAAACCTTTCAGCTTCCCAAGCGTTTTCTCCTTATTAGTAGCAACTGCACTCATTTCTGTCCCCTGACGTTCTCGAACTTATGGCATATTGCTATTATCTTCCACTGTAAAGACTAATGCAAAATACTTGTTTGGTTCATCTATCATTTCTTTGACCGCATTACTGCTTCCGAAACATTGTTCTCCAGTGATCCGATATCTAATTTTGCCCCTCTTTTACTCTTTATCGACAATACCTGAAAAACTTCTGGTATCCTCTTGTTTATTATCGGCTAGCATACCTTCATATTTCATCCTTTCTCCCTTTATGGCTTTTTTTGGTTGCCTACTGTTGGTTTTTAAAAGCTTCCCATTTCTTAAACTTCTAATTTTTTTCTATATTATATGCCCTCCCTTTTGCTTTAATGCTTTCTTTGATTTACTTCGTTAACCAAAGTTGCATCATCCTCCCTTTAGAAGAATTCTTCACCTTTGGAATGTATCTATCATGTGCCTTCTGAAATGCTCCCAGAAACTCCAGCCATTGCTGTTCTACCATCATCCCTGCTAGTGTCCCCTTCTAATCAACCTTGGCCAGCTCCCCTCTCATGCCAGAGTAATTCCTTTTACTCTACTGTAATACTGATACATCTGTTTTTAGCTTCTCCATCTTAAATGGCAGGATGAATCTGATATTATGATCAATTGGTCCTTAAGCTTCCTCTTCATTTTTGGGTGTATGGGGTGTCAGGGAGGGGTAGCACCTCTGGTGGAGGAGCATGTCGCATCCTTTTCAGGGTGGCTTGTCCACCTTTGGTCCCCACCTGGCACTCAGCTCTCACCTGTGTCTCCCCGTAGCTGTTTGCATGCGACAGTGGCCACACCCCGGGCAACGGCTTCAACAAGCCGGCTAAACCAGGTGAGTGTAGCCGACGGGTCTCAAACCCTCGGTGAGACAGGGAGCTGTCTATCCCAGCATGTGAAGACAGACCCCGGCGAATTGAGCGGATGAGACCAATGGAAGGTCCAACGGTCTGCAAGCGCCGTGGAACATGTAGAGCAGGACAAGACACAGAAGGCATCCTGGTCATCCCACCTCCAGCCGTCTCGACTCTGTCTTGCCACTGGATCCAGATGGGAATTGGGAAGAGAGAGTGAGGCTGATGCTGCACAAATCTCCCTCACTTAAATCCAAATCTCATGCTAGTCTCAACACCATCATAATGGTGTTGAGGTCCTCATCGACATCGACGATGGACAAATTCATGCCTTAAGCTCACTAATCAATTCTATTTCATTACACAACTCCCAATTTAGAATTGTCTTTCCCTTAACGAGCTCAAACAAAAGCTGCTCTAAAAAAGCACTTTCCATCTGTGCTGGGTTGAGCATCAAGCAGAAACTCAGCTTCGTGAAAAACAGACAAATGCTAAAGAAATGGCAAGGTTGTAGCCCCGTGTGCCACAAGGTGCAGAAAGGAACAACAACACCCCGTCTAATGTTCAAAGGCTTGTACGTAACTCCCATCAGGGTCCTTTTAACCTTGCATTTTCTTATCTCTACCCACTAGGATTCTACATTTTCTGATCTAATGCCACCCATTCTGCCTACCTGCCTGTCCTCTTGATATATTGTGTATTTGTGGATGTTAAGCACCCAACTATGATTTTTCGTCAGCTATGACTAGGTGATGCCCACAATGTCGTACCTTCCAGTTTCTAAATGTGGTACAAAATATCTACCTTCGTCCATATACAGCACGCATCCAAGTCTAACATCTGCAGTTCTGTATTCAACCACCTTTTCAATGTTGTCCCCAGGTTACATTTCAACTCATCCCACAACTGCAATTTTTGTCTATCATCTGCCTGTCCTTCCTCACAATCTCACTCCACTCTGCATCAACTTGTATACCAGCTGCCCCATCCTCAGCCCTATCATTGTGGTTCCCATCCCCTTGTCAAATTAGTTTAAACCATCCCCAACAGTTGCCTGCAAAGATACTGGTCCCTCTCAGGTTCAGGTGTAACCCATCCTTTTTGTACAGTCCAAACCTTCCCTAGGAGATCCCAATGATCCTGAAATCCGAAACACTCCCCCCCATACCCAATGTAATATTGACGAAAATGTCCATTGCAGTATTCTTCACTGGCTGCCTATTCCCTTTCCCTCTCCTGACAGTCTCCCAGGCATCTGCCTCCTGTAACTCAGGGATGGCTACCTCCCTGTAGCTCCTGTCTGTCACCTCCTCATTCTTCCCTATGATCCGAAGGTCATCAACCTGCAACTCCAGTTCCTTAACACAGTCTCTTAGGAGTTGTAGCTCAATGCACTTCATGCAGATGAAGTTATCAGGGAGACTGGAGATCTTTCAGAACTCCCACATCTCTCACAAAGAACACACCACTAACCATGGGTCCATTTTCACCTCAGTAGCTCTGTGCTAATAACCAAAGAGCAAAATAGCTTGCTAGAAACTTACATAGAGTGGCCATATGTTCTCTCCCAATTCTGTTTAGCCAAAGCCTGACCTCTCTAACACTGGCTCACTCCAATAATGGCTGCTCCTACAATAGTGACTTTGCTTACTCCTTGCACCTTTTTATTGGCCTTTGCCAAATGACTAATAGATTGTTATAATCGCAGGTGCCAAAAAGTTTTGAAAGGGCCCCGAGTTCTTTCTGAACCTTGTCCCATCTCAGCCAAACAAGCCACTGCTCATGATAATTGCAGCCCGCTGAGAAATTCTGTATGGCTCTGTGCTCTTTTTTAAACTCACATCACCTCAGCCAAATAAGCCCTCTGATTAAAATCTTGTGGAGCAGCATGGTAATTTCGTGTTAGTGTAACACTAATGCACCACCAGTGAAACGGGTTTAATTCTGCCTCTGTCTGTAAGGAGCTTGTAAATCCTTCCTGTGAGTGCATGGGTTTCCTCTGAGTCCTCCAGTTTCCTCCTACATTGCAAAGACGTAGGTTAAGTGGTCTCATGGGTATATTTGGACAGCATGGGCTCGCTGGGTTGGAAGCACCTGTTATCATGGATGTATTTAGGTGGCATGGCTTATTAGGTTGGAAGGGCCTGTAAATCTCTAAATAACATAAATAAAAACAAAACAAAATACTGTATAACTTATTTTTGTCCATTACACCTATATTGTGCAACTTCATTCTCCTCATATAAATGACAAAAGGTTTGCAGTAGGAAGGAACACATCCACTTAGAGTCATTAAGTCCTCGGGTTTATGATATCATGACTCTTTTTTAGCTTTTAGCCACTCCCAGGCCAAGTATGTTGTAGCTAGATGCTGATTATTATTTATATTTATTCTGTCATGGGATGAGGACATTGCCAGCAGAATTTATTGCCACTTCCAAATTGTCCCTAAATCAAGTGTCTGGTTGGGATGTTTTGAAGAGCACCAAGGTTCAACCACAATGGTGGCTCTGGTATTATATTTAAGCCTAGATCACCAAGGATTACAGATTTTTTTCTTGAACATAAGTAAATAAGGTTTTTGGTTTCCTATATGATGCACAGTGGAGAGTATCCTAACTGGTTGTGTCATGGCCTGCTGCTCAACCTCTCACGCAACACAAAAACAGGAGAAATAAACTGGAGGACCATGAGCCAAGTCCTCATTAGGGGATCGGAGGTGAAGAAGGCCAGTAACTTTAAATTCGTTGATGTTATCATATAAGAGGGTCTGTCCTGGGACCATCACGCAAGTTCCATCACAAAGAAGGCGTAGCAGCTCCTCTACTTTCTTAGAAGTTTATGCAAATTCAAAATGTCACCTAAAACTTTGACAACCTTCCATAGAAGTACAGTGGAAGGTTTCCCAACAAAAGCCTACAAAAAGTGGTGGACACAGCCCAGTTCATCACAGGCAAAACCCTTTGCACCGTTGAGCACATTTCCATGGAGTGTGCTGCCACAAGAAAGCAGAATCCATTATCAAGGACCCTCACAATCCAGGCCGTGCTCCCTTCTTGCTGCTACCATGGAGCAGGAGATAAAGGACCCTCAGTTCTTGTTGCAGTGTGGATGAAATCACCGGAGAGACAGAGTCACTGGTAGATTCAAAGCAGCTTCTTTATTCAACACAACAAGGTACAGCAGGCATCATATGGACAGAGACGCTTTCGGTGGAAAGGTCTGCTAGCCCAATGTGGGCTCGATATTTATATGCTAAACACAAAGGCAATCGCTACTTAAAAAGTTATAGACAATGCATAGACAATGCTTCCTTTTGAAGCTGCATACAAAACATCACACCTTCTGACTATCCTTTCCTTCTGACGCCAACATGTCTGGGTTGGTATCCACAGCCTTTAGGATTGCAAGTTAAATCCACAATACATTTATTTGGCATTTTACGTGCTAACATAGAAGACAATTAATATTTATAAAGTATAGATAATACCGTCTTCGAAACTACAGCACCTGGTCAAAGTACGGCGCCAGAAGCATCTGGTATTCACACCTTTTTAGGAAGCGCATTGTTGAGAACTCAATCCGAAGTACTTTGTTAAATAGAAGTCTGGTGGCCAAAGTCATTTCAGTGTAAACGAATTATCTACCCAAAAAAACTCACTCTTACAGTTCTCACACCACCAGCTTCAGGAACAGTTATTACCCTACAACCATCAGGCTCCTGAACCAGCATGGATAACTTCCTTCAACTCAATTCTGAACTGATTAAACTGATAACCATTAAAAGCACCGACTGTATGGAGGAAGTCACTAGAGGAGTATTGTTAGATGTGAAGCAGTCTGTGTAATAAGAAAATATCACAAATAAGCTGACAGCCTTTGGAGTCATGAGAGACAGAGAGAGAGAGGGGTAGGGGGGCAGAGGGTGTGGAGGGAGGGGATAGAGGGGGAGAGAAAATAAGAATATTCAGGACAATTCAAACAAATCCATACTTACAATCTTTTCCTTTGAATGACAGTTTCAAGTGTCTAGATCTTCCCACCATTGCATCCACAAAAAGTGTTAATTACAGTCGTATCCATGCAATGGGATGTTGATTGGATTGGTGTGTGTGTAATCAATCAGTTAAGTGCCTGTTTCCTAGTCTGCCCTTTACTGTTCAGAGCTGCATTTTAAATTTAACCCACAATTTATATTTGAATCTGAATGTTGGTCACTGAAGTCAATATTTTGCTGCATGCCTAACCCCAAGGTACATCCTAATACTGACTCTTTGCCTCCTGCCAGTCAATGAATCTTCTATCCATGCTTGTAGCTTTCTTGTAATACCATAGAATTTTACCTTGTTTAGCAGCCTCATGTGCAGCATCTTGTAAAGGCCATCTGAAAATTTAAGTAAACATTATCCACTGACTCACCTTTGTCTATCCTGCCTGTTATTTCTTCCAACAATTCCAAATGACTTGTCAGGCAAGGTTTACACTCAAGGAAGCCTTGCTGACTTTGTCTATTTTATCATGTGCCTCCAAGTAACCTGAAACTTCATCTTCAAAATGGTCTGTAACATCTTACCAACCTCTGAACTCAGGTGGGAATATAGGTGGGTGATGTTATGGAGATAAATGTTTGCAAGATCAACCGGATACTGCATCAGCAGTTTGCCAAATGTGTAAACATCTTTGAAAGCTACAACCAAGAAACCAGGGAAAATGGAGACATGATTCAGACTGGCATTTGAACAGCATGGACATGAAGGAAGATTGATTCGATAGAGAGAGGGAAGAAGATTTAGGGTTTTGAAAAAAAAATTCAATCCAGCCACCAGCATATTCTGTCTGAAATTCAGGTTCCATGAAGTGTGCAGATAGATTCAGTTCTAAATAAGTCTTGATTCCTAGTACAAATTTGCCATCCTGTGCTGCCTACAAAAACATGGATTATGCTTGGACTTGCTTTAGGATAGAAGACTGGAATTGACAAGTCAATGATTTCACTACCACGGTAGTGTAGTTGTTAGCACAACACTATTAAAGCTCAGGACATTCTGGAGTTTGGAGTTCGATTCAGGCACCTACCAACATGTCAGGTAGGTTAATTGGTCATTGTAAATTCTCCTGTGATTAGATTAGGGTCAATTAGAGTGGGAGGAGAAGATGGCAGCGCAACGCAACGTGCGCAGCCTCTCCGGTGAAATGATATCGTATTTGTTAAATACGGTACCGTGCACAATTCTGATTTGATGGAGACAGCTGTGAGAAGCACGGAGGAACATCTGGAGAAACTTCTGAAATGCCCGGTTCGCTGCCGCTGCTACTATGCGATCGAGAATCTCCGGAGGGGAAGGCCCCAAATCCTTGGCTTTGCCTGCTGCTGGCGACCGGGGGCTGGGGTCGAAGCGCTCGGCAGAGATGGTGCTCAGTGCTCGGTGTCAGAGGGCTGGTCGGAGCCTCGAAGTTTTCGGACGACTCAGAGTCGGACTGTGGTTGGGCATGGCAGGGAGAGTTTTCTTCCTTCTCCCATATGGGACTTTCGAGAGACTTTGAACTTTTTTTACCGTGCCCATGGCCTGTTCTTCATCAAGTTACAGTATTGCTTGCACTGTTGTAACTATATGTTATAATTATGTGGTTTTTGTCAGTTTTTCAGTCTTGGTCTGTCCTGTGTTTCTGTGATATCACACTGGAGGAAATATTGTATCATTCCTTAATGCATGCATTACTAAATGAAAATAAAAGAGCACTGTGTGTCCTCATAATCTAATCTAATCTAATTGGGTTTGTTGGAGTTGCTGGGACGGCTTGTCTCGAAGGGCCGGAAGGGCCTCCTCCTACACTGGGGTAGTGTGGCTCGAAGGGCTAGAAAAGCCTACTCCTACACTGGGGTGATGTTGGTTGAAGGGCTGGATGGGCCTCCTGCTATGCTGGGGGGTGTGGTTTGAAGGGCCATAAAGGCCTCCTCCTACACTTGGGCACGATGGCTCAAAGAGCCAGAAAGGCCTACTCCTACACTGGGGTGGCGTGGCTCGAAGGGCTGGAACAGCCTACTCTCCAAGTGCGTCATTCAATAAAATCAACACCTGGGAAGAATGGAGGGAGGAAGGGAAGGTGGGTGGGAGGGTGTGGTGGGGGCGGGAGGGAAGGAAGGAGAGAGAAGAAGAGAAGGAGGGAGGATGGAAGAGCTAGGAAGGAAGAAGGGAAGGAGAATGAGGGAGGGAGGGAGGGACGGAGGAAGTGGGAAGGTGGGTGTGGAGGTATGAAAGGAAGAAGAGAAATAAGGTAGGGAGGGAGGAAGGGAGTGGAGAAGGGAGTAAGAGTGTGGAGGGGAGGGAGTGGAGGAGAGAGAAAGGGAAGGAAGAAGTGAGGGAGGGAGTGGAAGAGGAAGAAGGCAAGGAAGGAGAGAGGAAGAGAGTGGAGGAGGGATGGAAGAAAACATTGCACTTAAGGTGATAGGGAGAACAATTAGAATGTGTGGGGCACATTTCTTCACACAAAGAATAGTAGGTTCTTAGAACAGGCCGCAGGCGGTGATGCTGGAAGTAGAAATGACAGTGGCATTTAAGAAGCTGCTCAATAAAGTCATGGATAAGCAGGGAATAGAGGAATATGAATCATGTAGGCAAAAGAGATTTAATACAATCTTCTTTGCAGACATTGTGGCCCAAAGGGCCAGTTCCTATGCTATGCCCTAGAAGGAGGGAAGGAAGGGGAGGGGAGGAAAGGAAATAGTGGGAGGGAGAAGAGAGGGATGTTTTTAAACAATTTTCAAAAAGAAAAAACCCAGCAGCCTTGTAATTTGAGATGATAAAGTGCATGTCAAGGAGTAACATACTGAGGAACAAAGCAAACCGAAGCAAACCCTTCATCCCTCTTCCTGGTCTCAGAGGATCTGAGACATCTGTTGCCAGCTGGCCCTCCAGGTTAACTGATAGCAGGTATTCTACAAGATCCCTGTCAATTTTTGGTGTCAGCGGTAGCTTGGAAAAAAAATGTACACTCAAGATGAAAAAGACGGCAATTTATAATCTGTCACTTGCCAGTGCAATGTTTTAATTAGCACAGCAGACATGTAACAACGTGCTTACTTTGATTACCTATCTTTAAATGAAGATTATAATAAAAACATCAACAGAACATATCACTGTCAGTTTGATACATCAACTCTGTTTTGACAAGTGTATTTTACACACTTTCATCTGGTCTAATTTTTCATTACCGTCATAGTAAAATCACGCTTTATTATGCAGGGCAAATATTTTGCTTATGCTAAGCTGCAGGAGCCCTAATCATTAATTTAACAAAATGAAATTCCCTTGCCATTGTGGATTTTAAATCTATTTTAATTGCATCTAGCTGACTGGATTTTAATTAATAACCAGTAGCAATAATCATAGCTGGAGAAGATCCAAGTATATTCCTGCCAGAAACATAACTGACGGTCTTTACAAGAAGAAACTGAAATGCTGTTAAGTATTTACTAAGTGCCACGTTAATGTTCAGACTTGTTGATTAACTGCTGATAGAATCACATTGGATGTGATTTATTTTGTTTCTTCTTTGGAAATATCAATGACATTACTTAAAGAAAATAAATTACTTAAATTCCTAAGTGCTATCCATAAATTTTAAAGCAGGATAGTGGAATCATTCTCTCCAGGGAGGAAATATCATCTACTGGAGGGTAGGTACTTAAGGTGAGAGGGGAAAGTTTAAAGGGGCAAGTTTTTTTTTACACAGAGAATTATAGGTTCCTGCAAAGAGTTGCCAGAGTAGAGTAGAAGCAGATATGACAAAGGCCATTTTATAGACTATAAAACCAAAAGACATAAGAAAAGAATTAGGTTATACAACCCATCATTTATCATTCGGTCCATCGGATCTGCTCCACTATTCCATCATGGTTGATTTATGACCCCTCTCAACCTCTTACGTCTGCCTTCTCTCCATAATCTTTGACACTCTTACTAATCAAGAACCTATCACCTTCCGTGTTAAATATACCCAATGACTTGGCCTCCACAGGCATCTGTGGCAATGAATTCCACAGATTCATCACCACCTTGCTAAAGAAAATCCTCCTCATCTCTGTTCTAAAAAGACGTCCTTCTGTTCTGAGTCTGTACCCCCTGGTCCTAGACTCCCCCACCATAGTAAATGTTCTTTCCACGTCTTCTTTAACTAGAGAGGCCTCCTTTGGTCAGGGTCAACCATGGATGGTGCTCCTAGCTGTCTACGTACACAAGCCAGGGTCGTACAATGTAAAGAGCAAGCTGCTGTCCATGTGGCAAGCTCCCCCTCTCCACACAGCAGATGAACCCAAAGGAACAGCCGAGACTGATACAATTTGGCGCCAGCAGCACCGCAGGAGTTGCTCGTCCGTGTTGAACTCAGTGTAGGACTGCTTTAGGACTCCAGCTCCGGATTTTTCCTCAAGGTTTTCTCCTGAAGCCTTCCCCATGATGTGGGTATAGGTGCTATGCAGCAGAGGTTTGAGATCAGAGTTTTCCTTCTCCTAGATGAGTTGCAAACCACAGTTGAAAAGCCCCATTTGCCCAAAGTGACTGGTTTGAAGGCACCAGTACCCCGCCTTTGCTCCTTCTCCTGTCAGTAAAAACGGTTCCGCTGGGTTTAGTAACTAAACCATACGTGAAGGCCCGGAGCTGGACTTGCATGTCAAAGGCCATTTAAGTCGCACACCATTGGGAGTGTAGTGGGAGCTTTTACAACCTCAAGGAACCTCCACTCTGTCTACGTCTTTCAATATTCAATAGGTTTCAATGAGATCACCCTCTCATTTTTTATAAACTCCAGTGAGTACAGGTCCAGAGCCATCAAACACGCCTCACACATTAACCCTTTCATTCCCAAGATCCTCTGGATCTTCTACAATGTCAGCACATTCTTTCTGACATAAGGAGCCCAAACCTGCTCACAATATCCCAAGTGTGGCCTGACCAATGCCTTATAAGGCCTCAGCATTACATTCGTGCTTTTATATTCTAGTCTCTTTGAAATGATGACTCATGAATATGTAGGGATGGAGGGATGTGAATCATGTACAGGCAGAAGGCATTTGCTCCATTTTCCTACCGGCACAACAGGCCCACAGCAGATGCCATCTCATTGGTTCTTCCTTCACTCAACCCTGGAACATCTGGACAGCAATGATGCAAATATCAGGATGCTGTTTTTCAATTACAACTCAGTATTCAATACTATTCTCCACTCAAAACTCATCAATAAGCTTCAAGACCTTGGCCTCAGTACCTCCTTGTGCAATTGGATCCTCGATTTCCTCACTCGCGGACCCCAGTTGGTTCGGATTGGCAACAACATCTGCTCCTCAATCTCCATCAGCTCAGGTGCACCACAAGTTTGCGTACTTAGCCCTCTGCTCTACTCACTTTACACTTATGACTGTGAGGCAAAGCACGGCTCCAATGTCGCATTTAAGTTTGCTAATGACACCACAGCCATTGGCTGAATCAAAGGTGGTGATGAATCAGTATGTAGGAGGGAGATTGAAAATCCCCACCGTTGAGCAGATCTACAAAAAGCGTTGTTCGCAGGAAAGCAGCATCCACTGTCAGGGATCCCACTACACAATTCATGCTCTCTTCTCGCTGCTGCCATCAGGAAGAAGGTACAAGAGCCTTAAAACTCACACTACCAGGTTTAGTAACAGTTATTACCCCTCAATCGTCAGGCTTGTGAACCAGAGGAGATAATGTCACTCAATTATTTATATTTTTTTTCTTTGTTATTTCCAAATATGTTGTCTTTTGCACACCACCCTGCTCTATAATGGTTATCGGATTTATTAAGCATGGCTGCGAAAAATGAATCTCAGATTTGTATATGGTGACATATATGTACTTTGGAAATAGGCCCTTTGGCCTGCTGAGTCTGGGCTGGCCCTTCAACCAATATTTACACTGGAGTGTGTTGCATCAACCTAGTTTTCATTCTCCTCAAATTCTCATCAACAACTACCAGACTCCACCACTAGGGGCAATCAGTGGTTTAACCAACCCACCTGTTACTTTCTCTCCTCCTCCCACTCTGTCTACCCATCAATCACACTCTCCTCCCACAGCTACACCCCGCCTCACTGTTCCCATCTCCCCAGCCTACTTCCCTTGTTTGATTCCATTCTTCCACCTTCTTTTCCTGTCAGGTTCCACTCACCTACAACCTGTGTCGCTACTTCCAGTCTTCTGTCCTCCATCTGCCTTCCACCACTCCTCACCAATTTACACCCCTCAGCAGGTTCAGCAAGAGGTGACACACTTCAACCACCAGGCCCCTGAACCAGAAAGGTTAACTTCACTCACCTCAACCCGTGGACTCACTTTCAGGGACTCTTCAACTCATGTTCTAAATGCTATGTTATATTTATTTATCCATGATTGTTTTGTTTTCTTTTGCATTTGCACAATTTGTTGTCTTTTGCACATTGGTTATTTATCCATCTTTTTTTGTGAGCAGTTTGCATTGATTGTATTGTGTTTCTTTGTATTTACTGTGAATTCCCACAAGAAAATGAATCTCAGGATAGTTTATGGAGCTACCATAAGATATGAAATTTACTTTGGACTTTGAACTCTGAACAATCATACTCCATCCCTTACCCCTCAATTTTTCTCACTAGCAACCTCCCTTCTATCTTTCATTGCAGATGAAGGGGTTCAATGCAAAACTGCCCATCTCCCTCCACAAATGCTGCCTGACCTGCTGAGTGAAATATTGAAGGGGAACACGAAAGGGAACTTTGTCATTCCGAGGGTGGTGAGAGTGTGGAACAAGCTGCCAGTGGAAATGGTGGATGCTAATCCAATTTCAGCATTTAAGAGAAAATTGGATAAGTACATGGAGAGGAGGGAAATGGGGGGCTATGGTTCAATGGGTCCAGGCAGAATAATAGTTTAGCATGGACTCGATGGGCCGAAAGGACTGTGTTTATGCTGTAGTGTTCTATGAATTTATGACTCTATTTATGTGGAATCAGGTACCTGAGGAAATGGTTGAAGAAGGTACAATCAAGAGAAAATCTGCAGATGCTGGGAATCCGAGCAACACACACAAAATGCTGGAGGACCTCAGCAGGCCAGGTAGCATCTATGAAAAAGAGTACAGTCGACATTTCAGACCAAAACCCTTCAACAGGACTAGAGAAAGAAAGCTGAGAAGTAGCTTTGAAAGGTGGGGGAAGGGGAGGGGGAGAGAGAAACATCAGGTGATAGGTGAAACCTGGAGGGGGAGGGATGAAGTAAAGAGCTGAGAAGTTGATAGGTGAAAGAGACAGAAGGCCATGGTAGAAAGAAAGAGTGGGAGGAGCACCAGAGGGAGAGGATGGGTGGGCTGGGAGATAAGGTGAGGGAGGGAAAAGGGGATAAGAAATGGTGAAAATGGGGGACAGTGGAGGGTACTGAAGTTTGAGAAATCGATATTCATGCCATCAGGTTGGAGGCTACCCAAAGGGAATACAAGGTGTTGTTCCTCCAACCTAAGTGTGGCCTCATCATGACAGTGGAGGAGGCCATAGATGAACATATTGGAATAGGAATGGGAAGTGGAGTTAAAATAGGTGGCCACTGGGAGATCCCACTTGGTCTGGCGGATGGAGCGTAGGTGCTTGGCGAAGCGATCTCCCAATCTACCTTGGGT
Source organism: Mobula birostris (assembly GCF_030028105.1). Classification (NCBI taxonomy): domain Eukaryota; kingdom Metazoa; phylum Chordata; class Chondrichthyes; order Myliobatiformes; family Myliobatidae; genus Mobula; species Mobula birostris. The sequence goes on along the minus strand of NC_092387.1, from coordinate 54,509,264 downwards.
CTCACCAATATACAGGAGGCCACACCGGGAGTACTGAACACAGTAAATGACCCCAACAGACTCACAGGTGAAAAGTTGCCTCACCTGGAGGGGCTGTTTAGGTCCCTGAATGATAGTGAGGGAGGAGGTGTAGGAGTAGGTGTAGCACTTGTTCAGCTTGCAAGGGTAAGTGCCAGGAGGTAGATCAGTGAGGAGGAATGAATGGACAAGGGAGTCACATAGGGAGTGATCCCTGCAAAAAACAGAAATTGGGTGGAGGGATAGATGTGCTTGGTGGTGAGATCCCATTGGAGGTGGAGGGGGTTTTCAGAGAATTACATGCTGGATGCGGAGTTCTGCTGGGGTGGTAGGTGGAAGGTACAATAACAACTTTGAAAAGACAGTTGGTCCGCCCTGTGGATTAGAAAAGTTGAGGTTATGGGCCAAGTTCTTGCAAGTGGGAATAGGTTGGATGGGACATCTTGGTTAGTATGCACCAGTTGGGCTGAAGGATCTGTTTCAGAGCTGTATAGCTCTGTAACTCTAAAACAGCAATGATAAAGATGGTAGATTGTAGCACAGGGTATTGCTGATAACAAGAGAATTAAACACACAGGCGGGCTTACCTCTCAACCACCATTTAAGCATTGCTGTCTCTCTTTTTGGTGGTCAAGGGTATAAAGTGACAGTTCAAGCTGAGAAAATCGCTACAAGCAGCCATGGAGGTAGAACTTGCGAGGATGTGAGTATTGCTCAAATTCTGACATTTACTCTGCATCCTTGATTGTTCCAAAACTGAGAAGGGAGTTAAAAATCAACCAATTAACACATCTGGAGTCACGTTTGGGCTCTGTAGACTAAGAATGACTTTGTTAAAAGACATTGCCCATGGATTTTTACCACAATTCAGTCAGCTTTTCACAAAAATCCAGTTAATTTAAATTCCCCAGCTACTCTGGTGGGATTTCAACTCTTGTCCCTGGATCAATGGTCCAGAACTCTGGTTGGCAATCCATTAATTTAAATCCCTTAATCACAGCACGCAATTGTCTCATAGCATGCATGGGAATGACAGAAAGGTCCTTTACTGCTAAGAATGTTCTTAAAATAGAAGATCAGGTTGAAAATGCCTAGGGATGAATATTTGTCAATGGAATTTTGTTCATGAAAATACAAATAAAGATTGCTGAAAACACTCAGTAGTTCAAGGACATCTACTGAGAGGGGAACAGAATTAACATGTCAAGTGAATGAGTTTTCATCAAAAGTACAGAAGGTGTGAAGTTAAACATAAGAGTCACAGAATCATATCTGCAGAAACAGGCACTTAAGCAAGATACCCATCTGGGACAGTCCAATCTGTCCATTTTTGGCCCATTTATCGAGAAATGTTTCTTGTCCATTGCCTTTCTAAATGTTGTTTATTTTCTTTATTTGGAGATATAGTGCAGAACAAGCCCTTTGGCTCCAACGAGACGCACCGCCTGACAATATTTAACAAAAGCCTAATCACAGGACAAGTTACAATGACCAATTAACCCACTAACCAACACATCTTTGGAATGTGGGGGGAAACCGGAGCACCCGGAGGAAACCCACGCAGTCACAGGGAGAACAAACAAGCCTGTTGCAGACGGTGCCAGAATTCTACTCCAAACTCCAGAACATTCCAAGCTGTAATTGCATCGCATTAACTGCTATGCTACCATGGGTTATTACAGCGGTCTTCAACCACCGGGCCGCAAATCATGTGCCACCGGGCCGTGAGGAAATGATATGAGTCAGCTGCACCTTTCCTCATTCCCTGTTATGCACTGTTGAACTTGGACATAGGGTTGCCAACCGTCCCGTATTTGCTGGGACATCCCATATATTGGGCTAAATTGGTTTGTCCCATACAGGACCGCCCTTGTCCCGTATTTCCCCCGCTAAGGTAGAGCGTTCCTATGAAACCATTCATGTCGAAATGGCGTGAAGCAAAGAAGCAATTACCATTAATTTATATGGGAAAAGTTTTTGAGTGTTCCCAGACCCAAAAAATAACCTACAAAATCATACCAAATAACACATAAAACCTAAAATAACACTAACATATAGTAAAATCAGGAATGATATGATAAATACACAGCCTATGTAAAGTAGAAATAATGTATGTACAGTATAGTCAGGAAGTTGAAGGGAAAACCAATTTGTGGGGGGAAAGAATCGGCACGTACGCGCATGCGCACGTCACACATGTGCACAAAGGTGCCGCGCAAGGCTTCATGGTCATGGTAGTCTTTCTGGGGTAAAGTGTCCTGGGATTTGACTGCTACTTTTGTCCCTTATTTGGGAGTGAGAAAGTTGGCAACCCTAACTGTAAAAGACATGTTGAGGTGAGTTTAACCCTACTTGAACACCACCCCTCCCCCCCAACACCCGTCGGCCGGTCCACAAGAATATTATCAATATTAAACCGGTCCGTTGTGCAAAAAAAGGTTGGGAACCCCTGGGTTATTATCCCTGCCTCACCTGCTTCCGCTGCCAGCTTGTTCCATATACTGACCACTCACTGCATGAGAAAGTTGCCCTTCTGGTAACTGCTAAATCCCTCACATCAAAACTTATGAAACTGAAGAGAAGTTTGGATAACTACGTGGATGGGAGGGGTGTGGAGGGCTGCATTTCAGGTGTGGGTTGATGGGACTAGGCAGAACAGCAGTTCAGCACAGCTTTCCTATAACAGAGTGACCAAATCTGAACACAGTAGTCTGTGCAGCCTAACCCAATGTTTTATACATCACATCCTGACTTCTATGCTCAAGGCCAAGTTCTAAGATGCAGAGCAAGGAGGGGGATGGAGAGAACAAAGAGAATAACTGTGATGGGGTTCCGATCAAGAGTCACTGACGGACACAGGTGGTGGTAGCACTGGCTGTGAGAAGGTGGAAACATCAAATTTTTAAAGATTTGCTTTATTTTGTCGTTGAAACATCAAAACATGAAATGTAAACACAAGGAATTCCGCAGATGCTGGAAATTCAAGCGACACTCCAACCTGATGGCATAAACATTGACTTCTCTAACTTCCGCTAATGCCCCACCTCCCCTTTGTACCCCATCCGTTATTTATTTATATACACACATTCTTTCTCTTTCTCTCCTTTTTCTCCCTCTGCCCCTCTGACTATACCCCTTGCCCATCCTCTGGGTTTTTCCCCCCCCTCCCCTCTTTCCTTCTCCCTGGGCCTCCTGTCCCATGATCCTCTCATATCCCTTTTGCCAATCACCTGTCCAGCTCTTGGCTCCATCCCTCCCCCTCCTGTCCTCTCCTATCATTTTTGATCTCCCCCTCCCCCTCCCACTTTCAAATCTCTTACTAGCTCTTCCTTCAGTTAGTCCTGACGAGGGGTCTCGGCCTGAAACGTCGACTGTACCTCCTCCTAGAGATGCTGCCTGGCCTGCTGCGTTCACCAAGCAACTTTGAAAACTTGAAATGCGTCATTTGCATCAACAATCGACATAGTCCAAGGATGCGCTGGGGGCAGCCTGCAAGTGCCACTAAGTTAGCATGGCCCCAACTTATTATCCCTAACCTGTGCATCTATGGAATGTTGGAGCACCCATGGGGTCATGGAGGGAACATACAAACTCCTTACGGCAGGAATTGAATGCTGATTGCTGATCACTGGTGCTGTAATAACATTACACTAATCACTACACAATTGTGCTGCCCATCTGAAACCTTAACACAGGCAGCCCTATCTTATGACTGTTTGGTTTATAGAAGTTTGCCTGTACAGAATTCACAAAACACTATCCAAAAATTTGCGACACAGAATAAAATCCAGTGTTACAGAAATGATACCCAAAAATAAACACATGGGATTTTTTTTTCAACTCAAATTTCTTGTTTCATTTGCAGAGGATTTAGCTTCACATTAAGGAAAATCATGATGTGTGCATTTTGAACTCAACCCTCTGTCAATCAGGGCTGCCTGTCCATATTTCTTTTCTAACTTTTTACAGATCTGATGATCCCAAAAATGCACGGGTTTGTAAGTTAATTGGCCACATCAGTGTAATTGTGTGTCATGGGTTCGTTAAGCTGGAAGGACCTGTACCATGCTGTATTTCAAAATATAGGTCATCGACCTCATACTCTTTTGCTAAGTTACATCTCAGTCTAATATATTTGGCCTTACAAAAAGTGCAGAACCTTTATCAGAATCAGATTTACTATCACTGATGTATGTCGTGAAATTTGCTGGCAGTACATGTGAGACATAAAAATTACCACAAGTTACAATCAATCAATAAATAAAAAATAATGGAAATGAGGTAGTGTTCATAGCACAACGGAGCAAGATGGAGCCAGAGAGTGGCAACTTTTTTTTATATGTTCAGCTCCTGAGGAAATCAAGTATTGTCATTTAGAGCCACTGTGGCTGAAATCTGCAGCCATAGATAATGCACTAATGAACATAGTTTTATTCAAATAAAATAAACCTTTAGAACTTTGCTTGATCCAAATCAATTAGGATCACTGCCATAACGCTCACTGAACTGCCTAGCATCATTCTTGAAAATTCAATCCGGGATAATTGTTCCTCAAAAGATCCAATGGACTCCTGTAGGACAGTGATCAGAGATATACACAGTATTTCAGATTTATTCTAAACAAAGTTTTTTGCAGATGCAATATCCCAACAAACATATTGAAATAAAGGCTATCTACGAACCTCTATGAACCAAAGAAATGTGAGACAATAGAGTTCAAAGGAGAACTGAAAGGGCAGCCGATCAGGATCGAAACAAGTGAATGGGAGCACTCCCAGAGAGAAACACCAATGACTGCGTACTGAGAATGTCAACTCAGCTGGTGATGAAATGTCTGCTAATAATCAAACTTGGTTAACATCGCAACATAAAATCCCTTACCCCAGCCATCAATGTTCACCACCATCCCAACTCTTATACTCAGTATCTTGCCTTACAGAACATAGAATAGTACGGCACATTACAGGCCCTTCGGCCCACAATGTTGTGCCGACCCTCAAACCCTGCCTCCCATATAAAACCCACCTTAAATTCCTCCATATACCTGTCTAGTAGTCTCTTAAACTTCACAGGTGTATCTGCCTCCTCTACTGACTCAGGCAGTGCATTCCACGCACCAACCACTCTCTGAGTAAAAAACCTTCCTCTAATATCCCCCTTGAACTTCCCACCCCTTACCTTAAAGCCATGTCCTCTTGTATTGAGCAGTGGTGCCCTGGGGAAGAGGCGCTGGCTATCCACTCTATCTATTCCTCTTATTCTCTTGTACACCTGTATCATGTCTCCTCTCATCCTCCTTCTCTCCAAAGAGTAAAGCCCTAGCTCCCTTAATCTCTGATCATAATGCATACTCTCTAAACCAGGCAGCATCCTGGTAACTCTGCTCTGTACCCTCTCCAATGCTTCCACATCCTTCCTATAGTGAGGCGACCAGAACTGGACACAGTACTCCAAGTGTGGCCTAACCAGAGTTTTATAGAGCTGCATCATTACATCGGGACTCTTAAACTCTATCCCTCGACTTATGAAAGCTATCACCCCATAAGCTTTCTTAACTACCCTATCTACCTGTGAGGAAACTTTCAGGGATCTGTGGACATGTACCCCCAGATCCCTCTGCTCCTCCACACTACCAAGTATCCTGCCATTTACTTTGTACTCTGCCTTGGAGTTTGTCCTTCCAAAGTGTACCACCTCACTCTTCTCTGGGTTGAGCTCCATCTGCCACTTCTCAGCCCACTTCTGCATCCTATCAATGTCTCTGCAATCTTTGACAATCCTCTACACTATCTACAACACCACCAACCTTTGTGTCGTCTGCAAACTTGCCAACCCACCTTTCTACCCCCACATCCAGGTCGTTAATAAAAATCACGAAAAGTAGAGGTCCCAGAACAGATCCTTGTGGGACACCACTAGTCACAATCCTCCAATCTGAATGTACTCCGTCCACCACCACCCTCTGCCTTCTGCAGACAAGCCAATTCTGAATCCACCTGGCCAAACTTCCCTGGATCCCATGCCTTCTGACTTTCTGAATAAGCCTACCATGTGGAATCTTGTCAAATGCCTTACTAAAATCCATATAGATCATATGCACTGCACTACCCTCATCTATTTGCCAGGTCACCTCCGCAAAGAACTCTATCAGGCTTGTTAGACACCATCTGCCCTTCACAAAGCCATGCTGACTGTCCCTGATCAGACCATGATTCTCTAAATGCCCATAGATCCTATCTCTAAGAATCTTTTCCAACAGCTTTCCCACCACAGACGTAAGGCTCACTGGTCTATAATTACCCAGACTATCCCTACTACCTTTTTTGAACAAGGGGACAACATTTGCCTCCCTCCAGTCCTCCGGTACCATTCCCGTGGACAACGAGGACATAAAGATCCTAGCCAGAGGCTCAACAATCTCTTCCCTCGTCTCGTGGAGCAGACTGGGGAATATTCTGTCAGGTCCCGGGGACTTATCTGTCCTAATGTATTTTAACACCTCCTCTCCCTTAATATCAACATGCTCCAGAACATCAACCTCACTCATATTGTCCTCACCATCATCAAGTTTCCTCTCATTGGTGAATACTGAAAAGAAGTATTCATTGAGGACCTCGCTCACTTCCACAGCCTCCAGGCACATCTTCCCACCTTTATCTCTAATCGGTCCTACCTTCACTCCTGTCATCCTTATTTTCTTCACATAATTGAAGAATGCCTTGGGGTTTTCCTTTACCCTACTCGCCAAGGCCTTCTCATGCCCCCTTCTTGCTCTTCTCAGCCCCTTCTTAAGCTCCTGTCTTGCTTCCCTATATTCTTCAATAGACCCATCTGATCCTTGCTTCCTAAACCTCATGTATGCTACCTTCTTCCACCTGACTAGATTTTCCACCTCACTTGTCACCTATGGTTCCTTCACCCTACCATTCTTTATCTTCCTCACCAGGACAAATTTATCCCTAACATCCTGCAAGAGATCTCTAAACATTGACCACATGTCCATAGTACATTTCCCTGCAAAAACATCATCCCAATTCACACCCGCAAGTTCTAGCCTTATAGCCTCATAATTTGCCCTTCTTCAATTAAAAATTTTCCTGTCCTCTCTGGTTCTATCCTTTTCTATGATAATGCTAAAGGCCAGGGAGCGGTGGTCACTGTCCCCCAGATGCTCACCCACTGAGAGATCTGTGACCTGACCTGGTTCATTACCTAGTACTAGATCTAGTATGGCATTCCCCCTGGTCGGCCTGTCCACATACTGTGACAGGAATCCGTCCTGGACTCACTTCACAAACTCTGCCCCATCTAAACCCTTGGAACTAATCAGGTGCCAATCAATATTAGGGAAGTTAAAGTCACCTATGATAACAACCCTGTTATTTTTGCACCTTTCCAAAATCTGCCTCCCAATCTGTATCTCTGCTGCTACCAGGGGGCCTATGGAATACCCCCAATAGAATAACTGCTCCCTTCCTGTTCCTGACTTCCACCCATACTGATTCAAAAGAGGATCCTGCTACATACCCACCCTTTCTGTAGCTGTAATCGTATCCTTGACCAGTAATGCCACCCCTCCTCCCCTTTCCCTCCCTCTCTATCCCTTTTAAAGCACTGAAATCCAAGAATATTGAGAATCCATTCCTGCCCTGGTGCCAGCCAAGTCTCTGTAATGGCCACTACATCGTAACTCTGTGTATGTATCCAAGATCTCAGTTCATCACCTTTGTTCCTGATGCTTCTTGCATTGAGGTACACACACTTCAGCCCTTCTACCTTGCTACATTTACAATGTTTATTCTGCTTCTATTTCCTCAAAGCCTCTCTATATGTTAGATCTGGCTTTACTCCATGCACTTCTTTCACTCCTCTGTCTCAAGTGCACCAAATGCCTTCATCACTATCCTGCCCACTAGTGCACTGTTTTCAGCAAGCTATAGACTTGTACTCCAAGATCTCTCTGTACATCAATGCTTTTAATGTCCTGTGCGTCCTACCAGATTCTGATTTCCCCAAGTGCTTTATGTCACAGCTCCCTGGGTGAAATTCCATTGCCTGGCCCAAGCATCCAAATGGTTTAGCCAGCTTTCTTCACTATTTAAGACTCCTGTAATGTTTGCACCATTTGTAAAGTTACTTATTCTTACTACATTCTCACTCAAGTCATTTCTCTACAAATAACAAAGGTCCCGGCATTGATCACTGTGGCACACCAATTTTTACAGACCTCCAGTCAGAAAAAAGAATCCTCCTTGCTCTAATCTATCAACCATTTCAAAATTCTATTTACTTTTATTTCATTTGAAAGATAGAGAATGGAAAAACTTACAAATAAGAACCTGGATGGAGAATTAGGACATAGGGAATATAGTAAGTACCTCAGCAGTATTCAACTCCCGTGACTTGTGACTTGGAGGAAAGGTCAAGTGATTGAAGCAAGAGACAGACCAGAACACACTGAAGTAATAGGTGATGACAAATTTATTCCAGTAGTAATACAAATCAAATGCGTCTCAAGTCAACAGTGAGTTACAGTAGGTCAGGAAGCCATACATCCTTCACACGAAGGTGCATCAGCAGAGCCAGACACCCAGACTCTGGTAATAAGATCCAAGCATGAGAGCAACAGTAAATAAACTGAACCTCTGATTGCTCTATATTCATGAAGAAGCCTTCCATGGATGTAAATAAATCACGAGAGTAAGTCACAATGTCACCCCCCACGTGTGCCAATGGCAAACATCTTTGTTGTGAGCAGGTCTGGGTTTTTTCTAGCAGTTAGTGATAAAAAGACCCAGAGCAGGCAGAAAAGCAGAGCAGGGTGTCCAAAAAGATGAGGAGATTTGAAGATGGGAGAAAGGGTGATTGGTGCAGGCTGCAGAGTCCTTGCCAAAGAAGTAGGCATGGACATGGAGACGACGGAAGAGGAGCTCACCAACATGGCAGGCGCAGAGCTCACTGAGGTGCGGGCTCTCCATGGAATGTATGGGTTTTCTAGGGTCAGCCAGGTTCCTCCCACAGTTCAAAGACATACCGGGCAGGTTAATTGGGCATTGTAATTTGTAACATGTCTAGATAAGGGTTAAATCAGCATATCGGGATTTACTGTGTGATGTGGCTCAAAGGGCTGGGAGGGCCTAATGCACGCTGTTTCTCTAAATAAATAAATTACTTTTCACATTATATGTTAATGATCCGGTTAGAAGATTTGATGGCTCTGTGACCAAGTTTGCAGATGATACAAGGTTAGGTGGAGAGACAGGTACTATGAGGAAACAGGTAACCTACAGAAAAAATTTGACAGATTAGCAGAATGGGCATGAAGTGGCGGATGGTAGGGAAGGGTATGGTCATGAACTTTGATAGATGGAATAAAGGTGTAGACTATTTCTTAACTAGGAGAAAATTCAGAATTCAGAGGTGCAAAGGGACTTGAGAGTCCTAGTGCAGTATTCTCTACAGGTTAACTTGCAGGTGGAGTTGATAGTAAGGAAGGCAAGTGCAATGTTTGTATTCTTTTCAAAAGGACTGGCATATAAAAGCAAGGATGTGATGCTGACACTTAATAGGAGGACTGGGGACACCACAGTTAGAGTATTGTGAACAGTTTTCAACCTCATCTAAAAAGGTTGTGTTGGTGTTGGAGAGGGTCTAGAGGAGGATTACAAGAATGATTCTGGGAATGAGCGAGTTAACATACGAGATGTTCAATGGCACTGGGACTGTATTTGCTGGAGTTTAGAAGAATTAGTGGGGATCTCATTAAAACCTACCAAATATTGAAAGGAGTAGGTAGAATGGATATGGTGAGGATGTTTTGACTAGTGGTAGAATCTAAAACCAGAGGCTACAGCCTCAGAAGACAAGAAGATGCCTTTAGAACAGAGATAAGGAGGAATTCTTTAGTCAGACGGGTGGTGAATCTGCAGAATTCATTGGATGGCTGTGGAGGGCAAATCATTGGATATATTTAAAGCGTACGTTGATAGGTCCTTGATTAAAAAGACACCAAATGTAACATGGAGAAGGTAGCAGAGGGAAATTAAATTAGCCATGATTGAATGATGGAGCAGACTTGATGGGCTAAGTGGCCTAATTCTGCTTCTGTGTCCCATGGTCTAACTGGCACAGTACGATCCAATTTCCTGACCTCAAGCCATTTTCTATTTAAATAAAACTCCCCGTTTGAATGATTGCACTTTATCGAACTGCAAGATCTCCTTTATTTAATCTGCCAAGGCTCCCACCATCTGTAATCTTTCCAGTAGATCCACACTTGTTTTGGAAATACCTACTTAGTAGAAAGCTGCCATGTAAAATCAAGCCTTTGCTAGATGCTTATTTAAGTATTTACACTCCAAGCACAGAGACTGAATTGCACAAGTGAAGCTGACAGTTCCAATGACTTTAAATTTCACAGCCAAGCAGGCAAGGTGGCCAAGTCTATTGTCAACAATTAAGTACTGGGGTCATCTTGGAAACATTAATGTAAGTAAAAACAGATTACTTTAATCCTTAGAAATTGAGTGCTTAGCGTGAGTCTGGCATCTGACCATAAATTGAAAGGGCGCAGAGGAGACCAACAATAAGGAATGTAGAACATTAGGGGAAAAGTAACAAATTAAGGAACCAAAGCTTTTCTTGTTCAGGAATAGAAAATTGAAAGGGAACAAAAATACAGCTATGGTAATATGCTTCTTTTTAAAATACAGCAATTTTAAAAAAAGTTATTTCATTTATGCAATATTCAAAAATGTTTCCAATGGTAATAGTGCAATTACTCGACTCGAGGATGATGTTCTCCCATGGGGTTATTCCCTTAATGGACAACGCCTATGTGTGGTTTTGTTGAACATGGGAAGGCTGGATGCAGGGGCAGCCACCACATGGTGGTTGACAGATCGGGGTCAGGGTCCAGTGGCACGGCACAGAAGACGACTGGAGACCCTTCACTGCTGCAGCCTTTCACCACTTTCACTGTCATTGTGATGTTATATCACATCCCACAAGCTCCACTGTTCTGGTCTTGGTTGGATTGCTCTTGGTCTCGAATCTCCCCTTTGACCCTACCACCATGGGTGACCCTACCAGGAACTAAGCTCCGGGTGGCATCGTTCTCGGGATCTCAGGAATTCTCAAGCCTCTCCAGCATGACAAGGTGACGATGTGTTGATAGGGGAGGGTTTAAACTAAGTTGGCAGTGGCAGAGGAAGTAAACTGGTGAACAGACCAGCTTTGGCTTGTGTGGTGCCAAGCTTAAGCATGATTGGAACTGCACTCATCCAATCAACTGGAGGACTTTCCATCCCTCTGCTAATCAGTGTAATGCAGATGGCAGAAAAAGTTTAGGGAATTGGGGATCATCCCAGAGTCCAAATCTAGACGGCCCAGTTACGTTGCTATTCAATGATAATCTGATAGACGTGGTTTGATTAATTTTCTGAAGTATAGCAAATGGAGTTGAACATCGGCAATTATTAGCTAACATCTTAAAACGATAGAAGGCATTATCAATATGTCGATTACTGTCATAGTTTGCTCACAACGTCAAGATTGTTAGATTCAGATTCAGAGTTAGATGTACTTAGCTTGAGTTTGGAGGGCGGAGCAAAGTCAAGATGACACTAAAGGAGAGGGAGGAGAAGATGGCGACGCGACGCAGCGCGCACGGCCGTTCTGAATTGATATCAAATCTGTGAAGTAGGACGCCGTGCACAATTCTGATTTGATGGAGACAGACATGAGAAGCACGGGGGAACACCTGGAGGAACTTCTGAAATGCCCGCTTCGCTGCCGCTGCTACTGTGTGATCAAGAATCTCCAGAGGGGAAGGCCCCAAATCCTCGGCTTTGCCTATTACCTGTTGTCGGGGACAGGGTCGAAGCACTCAGCAGAGATGGTGCTCGGTGCTTGGTGTCGGAGAGCTGGTCGGAGGCTCGGAGTTTTGGGACGGACTCGGAGTCGGACTGTGGTCGGATGCTTCCAGGGTGCTGCATCGGCAAGTTTGCGGCGCTGGAGGTTCACCGTCTGCGTGAGATGATGGGACTTTTGAGAGACTTTGAGATTTTTTACCGTACTCATGGTCTGTTCTTATCAAATTACGGTATTGCTTAGCACTGTTGTAACTATATGTTATAATTATGTGATTTTTGTCAGTTTTTCAGTCAGTTTGTCATGTGCTTCTGTGATATCATTCTGGAAAAACATTGTAGCATTTCCTACTGCATGCATTACTAAATGACAATAAAAGAGGACTGCGTGTCCTCATAGTCTAATCTAATCTAAATAGCGATTCCTTTGCTTGCATCTTCGGAAGCAGCTCTATTTCTATCTTTCATATCTCGTTTTTCCATTTTCAGGGTTCTTTTGAAGACCCTGACCTGGAGTTACACTCTGACTTCAGTTCTTTGCAGGAATGGGACCACTGTCAGGGCCTCACAACCAGCCGCTTTTTGTTATCCCAAGGAGGCGGCCTTGAAGACTAGCATGCCTTTAGGGTGCCAGATTTTTGTGGTTCTGGAGACAGGTTGGTTCAAGGCTGTTGCCTCTGACTGAGGCGTCGCGGGAGAACATGGAACATCGGGAGCAGCGGGTTTTCTGCTGTGGGCTGTGTGTCCAGAGACCTAAGTTCTCTGGGCGCAGAGCTCAGAAGAAGCGACGCCACAGACTTTTAACGTCATAAATCAGCAAGTTGTTTGTTTTGTCTCCCCTCTTGCTGTGAAATGGGGATTCCTCTTTTCCCCTTATCAGAGAGAGAGAGAGAGCCTGTGGTATGTCAAATTACCGGGTGAACAAGTAGTCTTTGGGGTACTGCAAGTCTGTGTCTTTATTAATGCTTTGCTGCACGCTTGAGTGCTCAGTGGGGGGGGTGGGGTGCCAATGCTTTTTTTGCCGGTGGCGGGGTCGTTGCCTTTCTGCTGCTTGTGTTTGGGAGAGGAAGGCTTTGGGATTCTAACGTTTAACTGTTATTCATACTTTGGGGCACTCCTCTGTTTTCGTGGATGTTTGCGAAGAAAAAGACTTTCAGGATGTATATTGTATACATTTCTCTGACATGTACCTATTGAACCTATTGAATCCAGGACCATTCAGCTGCAGTTCTGAGGTCTAAAGGTGGACCAAACATTGTATCCACAGGCAGGTCCAGTTCTTCGCTTAGGCAGGAGTTGAGTCTAGCCATGACCAATTTCTCAAAGGACTTCATCACAGTAGATGTGAGTGTCACTGGGTGATTGTCAGTGAGGCAGCTCACTCTGCTCTTGCTGGGCACTGGTATGATTATCACCCTTTCGAAGCAGATGGGAACCTCCGACTGCAGCTATGAGAGACTGAAGGTATCCTTGAACATTCCTGCCAGTTGGTTGGCACAGGTTTGCAGAGCCCTACCAAGTACCAGGCCCTGATGCCTTGTGAGGGTTCACCCTCTTGAAAGGTGTTCTGACATTGGCCTTAAAGATAGAAATCACAGGGTCATCGAATGCTGCAGGGATTCGCATAGATGTAGTTTTATTCCCTCCTTTAAAATGTGTATAAAAGGGCCAATGAAAAGAAGTGAGGTTTAATTGGAGTGGCCTTTGATGGAAAGGGCCAGTGTTAGAGTGGTCAGTCAGCAGGATGCAGTGAGAACAGGCGCAGGCTAGAACTTAAGTTTGAGAAGTTAGAGGCATAACAGATGTAGGCAGGATGATAGTTCAGGCAGTGTGGAATGTTCCTCCAATGAGATGTGGGATTTCAAGTCTCCCTGATGACTACATCTTTAGGAAGTACATCCAACTTCAGCTCCTGTCTGTAGAGGTCAAGGAACTGGAGCTAGAATGCACTCAGGACTATCCAGGGCTAACAACTTCATAGGTGAGCCTTTTACTGAGTGCAGGCTTCAGAGAGTAGATGGGTGATCACCAGGAAAAGTAAGGAGAGTAAGTATTTAGTGCATTTCTCCTTAGCAACATGTATACCCCTTCAGATACTATCGGGGGTATTGACGTATTTGAGACACATTAGCAGCAGCCAGGCCAGTGGCATTGTGGCTGACTCTGAGGTTCAGAAAGTAAGGGTAAAGTCAGGCAGAGTGATAGTGACAAGAGACTCGATGTCAGGGGGCAGACAGCAGATTCTGTGGCCACGAAAAAGAAGCCTCTATGATGGGTTGCCTCCCAGGTGTTGCTATACTATTAACGTGGTTGGCTCATTGCACACTTGAAAGGTCAAGGAGGACCTGACACAGAGGTGAGACTGCTGAGACAACCTTTCCAAGGTATCTCAACCAGATTTCTCTACAGATGGTCACATCAATGACTCCAGTCCTAATTTTCAGTCACTTTCCTCTCTGCACCATGTGAAAGTCCAGTCAGGGTTCCTCTCCCTTCAGTCCTTTACCTTTTCTACCTATCAACTCCCAGCTTCTTACTTCATCCCCCACCCCCCCATCCATCCACCTTCCCCCTCACCAAGCTTCACCCATCACCTTCCAGCTTGTACTCCTTCCCCTCCCCCCACATTCTTATTCTAGATTCTTCCTCCTTCCTTTCCAGTCCTGATGAAGGGTCTTGGCCCGAAGCATCGACTCCTTATCCCTCTCCGTTGATGCTGCCTGACCTGTGGATTTCTGTGTGTGTCACTCTGTCTTTCCAGAATTTCTCATATTTAGAGTTACTTAAATCATCTAAATTACAAAGATATCTGGAAATCTCTCCATGGGTTGCCAAGAGTAATCACCTTTTTTGTGTCCCTAATTACTGCATTTGACATCACAGCCCATGATAATGACCTGATGCAATAGATCTCAAACAACATGAGGTAATACTGACATATTCTCTTACTGAAAAAGGCACAGCAGGGAATGATAGTGCAGAATGGTAGTGATAGGAGGAGAGACAGGAGATTCTGTAACAACGAAAGAGAAACCAGGATGTTGTGTTGTCTCATAGGTGCTAGGGTCCAGGAAGGCTCAGAGCGACTGCGCAAGATTCTGAAGAGGGAGGGTGAGCAGCCAGAGGTCGTTGTGCACATTGGCACCAATGAGATAAGTAGAAAGGGTCCTACGCAGTGAGTATAGGGGATTAGGGAAAAGGCTGAAGAATAGGACCTGCAAGGTATTTATCTCTGGATTACTCCCAATGCCACGGGCTAGTCAGGACAGGAATAGAATAATGGTACAGATGAATAAGTGGATGAGACAGTGGTGAAGGGGATAGGGTTTTATATTTCTGGAGATTTTGTACCTTTTACCTGATGGCTGCCTTGGAGCTTCATGACTCACACCACCAGCTTCAAGAACAGTTACTACCCCTCAATCATCAGGCTCTTGAATAGAAGCAGATAACTACTCTCATTTGCCTCATCACTGAAACGTTCCTGCAACAAATGATCTCACTTTAAGAATTTCTTATTTCATTATGTCAAGATCTTGTTATTTATTGCTATTTATTTATAATATATTTGCATTTGCGCAGTTTTTTTGTCTTCTGCACGCTGGTTAATCTTTCATTAATCCTGTTATAGTTACTTTTCTATAGATTTGTTGAGTATGCCCACAAGAAAATGAATCTCAGGTTTGTATATGGTGACATATATGTACCTTGATCATTAAATTTACCTTGAACTTTGGAAAGTATGACCGATACAAAAGGAATATTACACCTGAACTTGGGGGGGGGGCGTAATATCCTTGTGGGTAGGTTTGTTACAGCTATTGGGGAGGGTTTAAACTCAGTTGACAGAGGGATGGGAACCAGAGTGATTGGGCTGAGGAAGGGCTGGTTGATGTATAAGGAAATATAAAAGGCATGTAATACGGGCAATGTTACGATAGTCCAGGGGGATTTCAATATGCAAGTAGACTGGGGATATCAGGTTGGTGCTGGATCCTAAGAGAGGGAATTTGCAGAATACCTACAAGATGGCTTTTTAAGTAGCTTGTGGTTGAGCCTGCTAGGGGAAAAGCAATTCTGGATTGGGTGTTGTGTAATAAACCAGATTTAAGACAACTGCACTGCTCCAAATAGCACTATATGAGGTCATTCTTATCCTTGGCCATTAGGCTGTATAATGAGTCAACCTATAGCCAGGGAACTGATGAGCCCCTCCTGTTAGACTGTTATTAACCTCTGTTTAAGCTCTGCTTAGCTCTGTTTAGCACTTCTGCTATCAAGGACACCCTGTGCAATTCTACTATCACTTCTTATCTGGACTGTGTGAATGTGTACCTATTACTGTGTAATATTACGGTAATTCTCGTACTTCCACCTTATTTTCAAGGTAACTATTTTTTTCTCCTAACATTTGTATATCTGTACACTTGTGATGTTACTGTGACACTGTCTTTTCCTTCGGAATCATTAAGATATCTATCTACCTATTTCATTAGGAGGCTTCAATTAAGGGAACCCTTGAGAGGCAGTGATCATAATAAGAAAGAACTCACCCTGCAGTTTGAGAAGGAGAAGATAAAGTCAGATGTTTCAGTATTATAGCGGAATAAAGGGAATTAAAGATGTATGAAGGATGAGCAGCTGTAGTTGATTGGATGGAAACACTATCAGGGATGATGGCAGAGCACCAATGGCTGGAGATTCTGCAGGTAATTTAGAAGATGCAAGATAGATACATCCCAAAGATGAAGAAGTATTCTAAAGGGAGGATGAGGTGACTGTGGCAGATAAGGGAAGTCAAAGACATCATAAAATCAAAAGAGAGGACATATATCAAAAATTTGTAGGAAGTTAGATGATTGGAAAGCTTTTAAAAACCAACAGAAGGCAACTATAAAAAAACATAAGGAGAGATAAGGTGAAATATGAAGGTAAGCTAGCCAATAATATCAAACAGGATACCAGTTGTTTTTCAGATATTTAAAGAAAAAAAGAGGCAAGAGTGATTATTCAACCATTGGAAAATGACAATGGGGAGGCAATAATGGGGTCAAAGAAAAGTTAGACGAACCTAATATGCATTTTGCATCATTATTCACTGTGGAAGACACTAGCCGTATACCAGAAATTGGAGAGTGCCAGGAAGCAGAAGTGAGTAAGGAGAAGGTGCTTGGGAAGCGGAAAGTTCTGAAGTTGGATTAGGCACCTGGACCATATGGTCTACATCCCAGGTGATGTGGTCCATCTGGTTACTCCACTCTTTAAGAAGGGAGGATAGCAGAAGAAAGGAAGTTATATTCCAGTTAGCCTGACAGTGGTTGGGAAGATGTTGGAGTCCATTATTAAAGACAAGGCCAAAGTCAGCACGGTTGCCTCACAAATTTGTTGAAACTTTTTGAGGAAATACCAGGCTGGATAGAGAGCAGTCAGTGTTTAATTGGATTTCAGAAACCCTTTGACAAGGTGCTGCACATAAGGCTGCTTAACAAGATAAGAGTCCATGATATTACAGGAATGATACAAGCATGGATAGAGGTTTGGCTGACTGGCAGGAGACAAAGAGGGGGAATAATAGGTCCTTTCCCAGTTAGCTGCCTGTTGCCCTGGGGCTGGTACTGGGACCTCACTTTTCATGATCATGTTAACGATTTGGATGATGGAATTGATGGCTTGGTATCCATGTTTTCTGATGATACGAAGACAGATGGGTGGGCAGGTAATGTTAAGGAAGCAGGATGTCTGCAGAACAACTTAGACAGATTGGGAAAATGGGCAAAGAAGTGGCAGATGGACTACAGTGTCAGAAAGTGTATGGTCATGCACTTTGGTAAAAGGAATAAAAGCATAGGCTATATTCTAAACAGGGAAAAAATTCAAACATTGGAGGTGCAGTGGGAATTGGAATTCCTCATACAGGATTCCCTACAGGTTAACTTGTAGGCTGAGCTGGTGGTAAGGAAAGCAAATGGAATGTTAACATCCATTTCTAGAGCACTAGAATTCAGAAGCAAGGATATTATGCTGAGGCTTTATAAGACATTGGTCAGACCGCACTTTAAGTATTGTGAGCTTTTTTGAGCCCCTTATCTAAGGAAAATATATTGGCATTGGAGAAGGTTCTGGAGGAAGTTCATGAGAATGATTCTGGAAATGAAAATTTAATGTATGAGAAGTATTTGATGGCTCTGGACCTGTACTTGTAAGAGTTCAAAAGAATTTGGGGGGGGTGTTCTCATTAAAACCTATCGATTATTGAATGGCCTAGATGGAGTCGATGTGGAAAAGATGTTTCCTAAAGTTGGTGTGGCTAGGACCAGATGGCACAGCCTGAGAATAGAGGGATGTCCATTAAGGACAGAGATGAGAAGGAATTTCTTTGGCCAGACAGTGATGAATTTGTGGAATTCATTGATGCAGACGGCTGTGGAAGCCATGTCATTGAGTATGCTTAAAGCAAGGTGTATAGGTTTATGGTTTTGCCGAGGCATCAAAGTTTATGTGGAGAAATCTGGAGAATGGATTTGAGAGGGATAATAAATCAATCATGATGAAATAATGGAGCTGACTTGATCGTCTGAGTGGCTTAATTCTGCTCCTATGTCTTATAGTCTTATGGTCTAACAGCAGCTTGCCAAGGAGTCTTTGAAACCATCTCTTAGATACATCATCCCTACCATTGAAGAGGATGAGGAAAGACAAGCACATCAAAATACCATCAACTGTCACACATTACTTTGAGTTGAATTATATTCAACACTTCTTTATTGAAGAGTCTATTCCAGGAATTCTCTACCCAACAGCACTCTGCAAGATCCTACACCTTCTGTGGAAGGACTTTTGCATGCTGAACGTGTTGGTGACACCTGCATCAGACTCAGATTCATTTATTTATCACATGTACATAAAACATACAGTGAAATCAGTAGTTTGCATCAATGACTAGCACAGTCCAAATATGTGCTGGAGGCAGCCCTCAAATTCTGCAATGTTTCCAGTGCCAACATCGCATGTCCACAACTTACTAACCCTAACCCCTACATCTTTGGAATGTGGGAAGAAACTAGAGCACTTGGCAAAATCCCTGTAGTCACAAAGAGAACGTACAAACACCTTAAAGACAGCAGTGGAAATTGAATCCAATCACTGATCGCTGGCGCTGCAAAGTGTTATGCTAACCAATACGTTATGGAGGGGCCTCTTTTGATTTTCAATAGCTTTCATTTGATGGGGTAATATCAAGTGGAAACTATTGGAAGCACTTCTTAAAGGAGACACTATTTACAGGATTAGGTAAGCGTCTCTGGGTATTCAGATCACTGAAATCATCCAGCTAATTATTTTCAGATTTTTTTTCTTGGAAGTCATCGAAACTCTCTTAGTTACCAAACCTCACTTACAAACATAACAGGGTTCTATAATTCCGATGCTGGACTCTTGCTCCTCACCCTATCCTGGCTGGGGGATGAAAGCAAATTTCAAAGATCAAAGTAAATTTATTATCAAAATACATATATGTTCACATATACTACCTTGAGATTCAGAAAAAGTTTACATCACAGACAGAGGTAACTGTGAGAAAAATGGCATAGCCTAGATCATGGGGATCTTTGATGATGGACGGTGCCTTCTTGAGTGCAGCATCTCATGTAGGTACTATCAATGGTTGGGAGTGATGTACCTTTGAGGTACCAAGCTGAACTCACTTCACTGCAGCTTATAAATAGATAATGTACATACTGGTAATCACAAAACTTTGTAGAACTATTCTCTGCGCCAAAAACTGACCTTGGAATATCAGTTAGGACTTTAAAAAGGCCCAAGATACATTTTTTTCCAAACAAACTATATTTTTGATTGAAAACAAAAAAAAAAGCAAGATTCTAGTTTAAAAAAACATATCCTGTTAATTTTAAGGAAAGGTCATATAGGCACAACCCTCCCTTCCATCAAGGGTATCTTCAAGAGTTGGTAGCATCCATCACTAAGGACTCTTGCCATTCAGGACATGCCTCCTTATCACCATCAGGAAGGACATACAGGAGCCTGAGGACCCACACTCAATGCCTTAGGAACAGCTTCTATCCCTCCATTGTCAAATTTCTGAATGGTCCACAAACACTAGCTCATTAGCTATATGGTACTCTGTACGCGATTCCCCACTACGTCAGAGAGGCGTGGAGGGAAATCGTCCGCTAACTGGAGAAACTCCGGATGCGACGTACCTTTCCCTTATTGCTAGTGGTTTACTTTTGTCAGATGTAGCAAGGTGCAGTGAAAAGCTGGTCTTGCTTACTGTTTATACAGGTCCGATCATTACACAGTGCACTGAACCCGAATAAGGTAACACAATAGAAATGCAGAATAAAGTGTAAAAGATACTGAAGGAGTACAGTGCAGGTAAATGATGAAGAGCAAGATTATAACAAGGTGCATTGTGACGGTCTTATTGTACAAGAGGTCCATTCAAGAGTCTGATAACAGTAGATTAGAAGATGTTCTTGTGCCTGCTGTGACGTACCATCAGGCTTTTGTAATTCTGAAGGTGTGTACTACCATGCTGAAGCACAGCTTCTGTCTTACTGCTACTTTTTAAAAATTTTATTTTACACTTAATTATTTTATAATTTATTGTAATTTTTATGTCCTGCACTGTATTGCTGCCACAAAGCAACAAATTTCACGACATATATCCGTGATAATAAGCCTGACTCTGATTCAGGTTCTGAACTTTGCTTTGGTATTGTACCTGCAGTGGCAAGAAATCTCAAGTGAGTTCATGCCAGAGATGTGATGGAGATACAGATAGATGGGAGGTTTGGAATGAGGTTTAGAACTGGGTTACTAAAGTGAACTGAGAGGACAAGTGAAGAAACAGGCTTCGGAAAACAGGTAGTGCATTATCCATTTACACTGGGGATTCAGTTCAGATCAGATCAGATGAAAAGATAAGAATTAAACTTGATCTCACAAATGTTTAAGCTGCAATTTGGACTAAATCAGGACATGAGTTGGACAGCATCAAATTACTGCAAGACACCTACACTGACCAGTGATGGATGGATGCGTTGGTGCTGGAATTCAAGGAACTCTGCAAACCTGCATTCCAGCCGTGTCTTCCATAAGCTTTCGAACACTTTTCACTAGTCTAGATTTTTAAAAAAAATTATTTCTTATCAACTGGACTGTTTTAAAAAATGAGCATTCATAGCTGCTGGTTAAGTTATTTGATACTGCAGATTTCTTTATTACTTTGTCTAGATCTCCAGAAGAAAACAAAGTTCAATGTTATTATCTAATTATGTATATGCCACCATATACTGTCCTGAGGTTCATTCCACTGCAGGCATTCAAAGAACAAAGTACAATCGAATCAATGACAAACTACACGCAAAGACTGACAAACAACCAATGTGCAAACGAAGACAAATTGTACCAATACAAAAAAAATTAAATAAAGTAAATAAATAGTACTGAGAACATGAAATGTAGAGTCCTTCAAAGTGAGTCCATAGGTTCGGGAATCAGTTCAGTGTTGAGTTGAGTGAAGTTATCGATACTGGATAACTCCACTCACTTCCTGGATATGCACCACTGCAGCTCCTCAGAGAATGTGTTAAGAAACTGGAAATGCTGCTCGATGACCTTCAACTCCTACAGGACAATGTGGAAGTTATAGACAGGAGTTTTAGGGATGTATTTACCCCTAAGTTGCAGGAGGCAGGTACCTGGGTGGCTGTCAGGTAATGGAAAGGAAAGGGGCAACCAGTGCAGATTTCCTTTGTAGCCGTTCCCCTCAATAATAAGTATACCGCTTCGGATACAGTTGAGGGGGTTGACCTACCGAGAGGACTCATCGTGACTGGGTCTCTGGCACTGTGTCTCAGAAGGAAAGGAGGGAGAGGAGGACTTCCGTAGTGATAGGGTTTTCTATAGTTAGAGGAGAAGATACGAGATTCTGTGAACTTGAAAGAGGTACCTGGATGGTGTGTTGCCTCCCAGGTGCCAGAGTCAGGGATACTTTAGATTGGGCCTACGGCATTCTAAAGAGGCAGGCTGAACAGCCAGAAGTCTTGGTACATATTGCCATCATTGACATAGCAAGAAAAAGGAGGAGGTCCTAAAGAGAGAACTTAAGGAATTAGGCAGAAAGCTGAAAAATGAGACCTCCTGGGCAGTAATCTCTGCATTGCTGTCTGTGTCATGCACCAGTGAGGGTAAGCATAGGATAATTTGGCAGTTGAATGCTTAACCAAGGGATTGGTGCAGGAGGCAGAACTTCGGATTTCTGGAACATTTGAATCTCTTGTGGTCTGTACTTGAGGAGGAACAATGTCCTTCTGGGTATGCTTGTCAGAGCTGTTGGGGAGGGTTTAAACTAAGTTGGCAGGGGAATGGGAACTGGAGCAACAGGACAGAGGATGGGGCAGTTAGTATACAAGCAGATGAAGCGTGTAGTGGGACAGACAAGAGGACAGGCTGATGATAGGGCAAAATTGCAGTCAGTGGGATGAGTTGCTTGTAACATGGGTACAAAATTAAAAAGGGTGATGAATACAGGACAGAAAATGTTATATTTGATTGCACATGGTATATAGAATAAAATAGTTAACTTTGTAGTGTATTTAGAGACTGACAGGTATGACGTTGTGACCATCATTGAAACGTGGCTGAAAGAAGTTATGGTTAATAGCCAAGGATATATGTTGTGTCAAAAGAGCAGGCAGTTAGGCAGAGGAGGATGATAAAAGATTGTTTATTTTCACTCTGTTGGTAAAAAATTAAATCAATTTGTAAGAAGAAGGTGACATAGGATCAAAAGACTTAGAATCCTTATAGGTAGAGTTAAGAGACCGTAAGGTTAAAAAAAATCCAGAGGCATTGATCGTGTGGATAGTCAGAGGCTTTTTCCCAGGGCTGAAATGGCTAACACGAGAGGGCACAGTTTTAAGGTGCTTGGAAGTGGGTACAGAGGAGATGTCAGGGTTTTTTAAAAAAAGTACGCAGAAAGTGGTGAGTGTGTGGAATGGGCTGCTGGCAATGGTGGTGGAGGTGGATACGATACGGTCTTTTAAGAGACTGCTGGATAGGTACATGGAGTTTAGAAAAATAGAGGGCTATGGGTATCCCAAGGTCATTTCTAAAGTAAGTACATGTTCAGCAAAGGGCCTGTATTGTGCTGTAGTCTTTCTGTGTTTCTATGTTTCCGTGTTAGACACTGATGGAAGTTACACAAATGCATCTAACCAGTAGCCAGAATGTGGGATACAAATTACAAAGGGAAACAGAAAAAGCATCTAAGAAAGGAATATTATGATAAGCAATGTGTAATGAACCAGATTTGATCAGGGAGCATAAGGTAAAGGAACCCTTAGGAGACAGTGATCATAACAGGATAGATTTCACCCTGCAATTTGAGGGAGAGAAGATAAAGTCAGATGTACCAGCATTACAGTGGAGTATAGGGAATTATAGAGGTATGAGAGAGGAGCTGGCTGAAATTGATTGGAAGGAGACACTAGCAGGAATGATGGCAGAACAGCAATGGCTGAAGTTTCTGTGAGCAATTCACAAGGCACTGGATAGATATATCCAAGAGAAACATTCTAAAGGCAGGATGATGCAACTGTGGCTGACTAGGGAAGTCAAAGACAACATAAAAGCAAAAGAGGGCATATAATCAAACAAATGTTAGTAGGAAGTTAGAAGATAGGGAAACTTCTTAAAACCATGAGAAAGCAACTAAAAGCCATAAGGAGGGAAAAGATTAAATATTAAGGAAAGGTAGTCAATAATATCAAAGAGGATACCAAAAGTCTTTTCAGATATACAAAGGTTAACAGAGAGGCAAGAGTAGATATTGGACTACAGGAAAATGATGCTGGAAAGATAGTAATGGGGGACAAGGAAATGCCCAACCAACTGATAAGTATTTTGCATCAGTCTTCATTGTGGAAAACACTTAGCAGTATGCCAGAAAGTCAAGATTGTCAGGGGGCAGAGTGGGTGCAGTTACTATTACTAGGGAGAAGGTGATTGGGAAGTTGAAAGGTCTGGGGGAAGATTAGTCAGCTGGACCAAATAGACTACACCCCAGGTGTCAATATCTTAGGAAGGTAGCAGCCATCATCAGGGACCACCACCATCTGAACTATGCCGTCTTCTCATTGCTGCAATGGGGCAGGATGTATAGGAATGTGAAGACCCACACCTCAAGGTTCAAAAGTGGTTTCTTCTTGAATGCCTCAGGTTCTTAAAATGACCCAAAATGGCCCTAATTCTACTTCAGATGATATTTTCCTCTATTTGCACTGCTTGAGTTACGTACATTTTTATTTTGTCATGCAAGTTATGTGTAATTTATGTTAATTTAAGCTTATGCAATTGATGTTTGAAATGTTTGTAATGTATTGTGCTGCCATTGCACAAACATAATTTTTCATGCCACTTACTATATACTTGGGTATGTAAGCACATGACAATAAATTTCAACTCTTTTTCCTCAAGTGTAAATATGTAATTGCTCTCCATATGCCAATGTCCAACCTATTTCACACTTGTAACACTATTCCATGACTTCAATAGTGCTTTTCAAAGACTTTTCGAGCCAAAACAATTTGTATTTAACAGGTTGCTCCCATCTGAAATCTTTGTCACATGTGCTGCAGAGGAATGATAAAGCAAGGCCATAAATGGAATCACAAACTAATGTAACTATCTGGGAAACATTGCCCTGCTAATGTAATGGTTCCTCTGTAGCGCAGTGTTTGGGTTACGACTAGAGGTAATGGGGGCTTTGGAATGTGCGCTGGCCAACGAGGGGAGAGGTTTTTCTTTCTTGTGTGCACGAGCGAAGGTTTCGCGGTCTTTTGTTCGGCAGAAGATGGAGAGCAAAGATGCCAGAACGGGGAAGTCGTAGATTGCAGGATGGAGTGGATTTGGAATGGGACCAGGAGTCGACACCCGGGGTGGGGAATAAATAAATAAATCGACGGAGAACGAATAGACGGGAAAACAGTGAGCTCCAATGTTGCGCATTAGACTATGTCATGAGAATGAGCTCTTAATGTTTTTTGTTTCTTTACTAACCCTATAGTCAATAAGAATTATAAAGCTCAATCGTTTAATTGCATATTGTGTACTGTTTGTTATTTTGTGGTACTGATTTGTAAAAAGGGAACATATCACACAGCATCCACCCAAACAAGACTTCTGAAGTTTGGCTGGGCCGGTGGCTGTCTTTCCCTAGAGTAAGCTGCTAGCCGAACCTAGGGTTATACTAAGATTCTGAAATCCATGAGGAGTAAGATTTAACGAGAGATCTGGATTTTATATATGGTAATGTGGAAAATTAGCGTTTGGCCAGATGCATAGGAAAATTAGTTGGAAAACCAGAAAATACTGGAAACAGTCAGCAGGTTGGGCGGCATCTGTGGAGAGAGAAACGGATGAATGTTTCAGGTCCAAAACCTTTCTCAGAACAGAAAATTGGACAAGAGTACATAATAATTGACAAAAAAACATATTTAATGGAAGTGAAAATGTTTAGAAAGAGAAAA